>NW_006204918.1:1975678-2014564 GCF_000334495.1 Tupaia belangeri chinensis
AAAAAAACGTCACCCCCACGACTGGCAGGCTCAGTCTACACTCCGTTCTCCTTGAGCTCAGTGTGTCCAGTGCTGACCCATGAGCTCAATGACTTAGAGAGGTGACAAGTTCACAAGTGTCTCATTTATGAAAATTCAGAAATTCAGACTTACTTCACAAGTGTCTTATTTATGAAAATTCAGAAATTCAGACTTTCACTTTACAACGATACTGCACACTTAAAAATTACAGAGAAATCACTGGTCAGCATTCCTTTAATATCTTTTCAAAGTTAGTTCCAAAATAGTTAAATTTACACACAGCTTCCCAGGAAAATATTTGCTGCATCAAGTATACCATATCTACATAAAATTAGATTTTCCTCCATAATAGTTTCACTTAAATTCAATTATAATTTATATTTAGCCTTTAGGGCATAGAAATTTAATTTAGACTATTTCACAATTGTAATCATTTTGTGTCACAGATAAAATATTAATCAGTGGAATAACCTTGTACTTTATAAATTACGGTCTTTATTATAATGGTTATATTTTAGGAAAGACATAATGTTAATGTATTTTAAAGTAAATACATTATCTTGAGGGGCTAGCAGGTGACATGGTAGTTAGGATGATAGACTCTTGGGTGGTCATCTCTGGTTCGAGTCTCGGACCTGGTGCTTGCTTTCTTGCTTTTCCTCTCTCTCTCTCTCTCTCTCTCTCTCTCTCTCTCTCTCTCTCTCTCTCTCTCTCTCTCTCTCTCTCTCTCTCTCTCTCTCTCTCTCTCTCTCTCTCTCTCTCTCTCCGTGTGTGTGTGTGTGTTCCCTCTCTGGTGAGCACACGTGTCCTATAGCAAATTTAAAAGGTAATAGCAAATAAAATTAAAAAATAAATATCTCGATTAATTAAAGATAATACATTTATGTATATACAAGCAATTAATGCCTTCTAATATAATGATTTTTGTATGTTCTTGGTAGATTATGGGATGCTAATAATGTGATGCTGATTGAAAATCTTTTTTTTTTTTGAGGGGGGAGAAGTTTTTGCTATAGGGCACGTGCACTCACCAGAAAGACAGAGACAGAGAGACAGAAAGCGAGAAATCACCCCCCAGGGGGGATGGCCACGCCGCAATCCCTTCTCTTCCATTCTCCTCTCGGGATCTTGGGCATGCACACACATGTGCCCAGCATGAGTTTAAGCCACTGGGTCTGGGACTTGAACCACGGTTGACCACATGGGAGTCCAGCGACATAGTCATTACACCAATGGCTGGTCCCCAAAATAATTTTTATAAATAGTAATGATCCCTCGTAGAAAGACAAATTGCAATTCTTTGGATTATATGCTATTTTAGTGCATTGTAACATTGTCTTCTACATCATTTAGTGATAACTTATAAAGAATAATACATTTTTAATTGCCAGTTGGTGCATGCACTTGCCAGAGAGAGACAAGAAGAGAGGAGGAGATGAGAGAGAGAGAGAGAGAACCTCCCAGGGGGCGTGGTCTTGCTGCAATCTCTTTCATTCTTTTCTCCATCCCATTAAAACATCAACTGGGACTAGCAGTTAGCATAATGGCTATGTCGCTGGACTCCCATGTAGTCGACCATGGTTCGAGTCCCGAACCTGGTGGCTTAAAACTCATGCCGGGCATGTGTGCGTGCGTGCCCACAATCCCAAGAGGAGAAGGGAGGAGAAGGGATTGCAGTGTGGCCATCCCCCTTGGGGGGTGATTTCTCGCTTTCTATCTCTCTGTCTCTCTGTGTCTGTCTGGCGGGCACATGCGCCCTATAGAAAAAATCTCTCCAAAAAAAAAAGAAAGAAAAAAATAATCAACCAAACTGAGCCAAGCCAAAAGGAAGCACAACAGAACAAATACAGACATTCTTATTCGAGTTGGTTGGAGTTGGGCTTCTGTCACTTGAAATCAAGACTCCTCCTGGAAGTAGGCACATTATTCTATCTGTATGCCAAGCTTGGGGAAATTGATGTCACATGTTTATCAAATATTTATTGAACTTCAAGTGTGTTTCAGGCACTATTCCAGGTTCAGGGGATTGAAAAAAATCACTGTTGTTTTGAAGCCTATGTTTTGGCTGGGCTAGTTAGCCAGTAAAACCCAATCACAACACTTGAGCACATTCTAATGGACTTTAGAAGCTAATAAATGCTATGGAAAGTTTTTGAGCAGGACAGGGAGACAAGGAGCCATGGGAGACACAGTGGGAATGAGTTCTCAGAATAATCTGAAATAGAGTGGTTGGAGTGGCCTTTGCTGAGAGGGTGTAAGTGAGATCGGTAGGATGACTGAAAGTGAGAGGGTGTGTAGTTTTTCTCCAAGTATAGTCAGCAACACGGGGGGTGGGGGAACATGGAGAGGGTTCGTGGTTGGCTGAGGAAGTAGATCGAATGGAGGAAGAGGCCACAAGTTGGAGGTTGGGGGTATATGTGAGGAAGAATTATCCTGACTGACTTTTGAGCTGAGTAAGAAGGTGACTGGGGGCCTGAGAGAATAAAGGGTAACTAGGAAGATGGGAGGATGAAGGAATGCCTTGGAGGAACACATGGGCAGGTCAGCCATAAAGACCAGCAAGCGAGAAGCAGCTGAGCTCATGGAGGGGCTGCAGGCATGCGCAGCACCAGGTCTTGAATATGACACTGGAGTGTGAATGGGAGTCTGGGAAAACAGAGGAGGTGGTCTTTGGCGGAGACTTCAGAAATGTAGTGGCATTGTCTTGATTTTTTTTACAGTTTGCTATAGGGTGCATGTGCTTCCTGGAGGAAAACAGAGAGAGAAAGTCAGAAGTCACTCAGGGGATGGCCACAGTGCAACCTCTTCCCCACCCTGCTCTCGGGATTTGGGCATACATATGCACGCACCTGGTGTGACCCAGCTGCTGGGCCCGGGACTGGAACCACGAGCAGCCAGGTGCCACTTCTGGCTGGAATGCAGACACATTCCTGGGTCTGAAAGGTCCACCTTGGTCGGACCTTGGTGTGAGCTTGGTAATGGCACCCATTAAAGCACAGTAAACCAGACGGAGGAGCCCAAGTCCCTGTGGGTTCTGAGTCCTGGCCCTTGACTGCATTCTTGTTCCCGCGGCCGTGCGTGCGTCCAGTTGCTCACGATCGAGCCTAATTCTAGTTGCCGTACGTAAACCAACTGCTCCCACCAACACCAATCCTTCGCCTCTCTGCATCCTCCTCGTTAGCTTAAAAGCCAGAATTAGCTTCGGGAAACAAAACAAAACACAATAAAGAAACATCTTTCACCTGCTAAGACCCAGAGTAGGAGTCAGGCACTCCCAGAAGGAATGCTTGGGTTCCTCAGGCAGAATCAGCCTCTTCTGCCTTTGCTGTTTGGGTGGCTGTAAACTCTGCATTTTAATTCTAAATTCTGAATTCTTCGGATGGCATCTTTGTGCCTGTCTCACGGAGGTGTGCAGCAGGCGGGATGCTTTCAGATATTGGTGGACAAATGCCTGGCGTGGCAGCAGCCAGGCACATGAGCTCACCATCAGCCTGGCACGACACAGGTGACGTGGGGCAAGACCTGCCATCCCTGTCACCACTGGTACCAGAACAAAAGGGCACTTGGGCCTGACTTCAGAGGATGTCAGAGAGATCTGAGGAGGACGACTGCGAAAGAATGAAAGGTATCCCTGAGGTGTGCATCTGAAGCGACAACTCCAGTCTGTCCCAGGAAGGGAAGAAAAACGCCAGCTCTGACTCTGATGAAATGTCGGAGTAGAACTCGAGCAAGGGCACTTCTGAACATGTAATGGTTTTCTAGAAGGGGAGTCAGTGTAAAAGCAACGGCGTAGAACTCAGAGCAACAGCTTAGAATAAAAAGGAGCGTAGAACTCTCCACGGGTTCCTACTACAAGCCAGCTGTTAACAGGTGTGTGAGTGAACCTTGTTCCAAGACAAGTGGAAGAAGCGAGCAGGCAATCTTTTATCGGAGCATACCCGATGTACAAAGACACATAGATAAAAATAAGTCACCATAGGAGAGGCGCCTCCAGTTAGAGTTTGCAAAACACTTTGCCAGAGCCACACTGTTGAACTGATGTTCCGGTTTACCACACTATTAAGAAGATACTCTAGAGACCAACAGTTAGCGTCATGGCTATGCCGCTGGACTCCTACGTAGTCAACCGTGGTTTGAGTCCTGGACCCGGTGGCTTAAACTCACACCAGGCACGTGTGCGTGTGTGCCCAAGATTCCAAGAGGAGAATGGAGGAGAAGGGATTGCAGCGTGACCATCCCCCCTGGGGGGTGATTTCTTGCTTTTTATCTCTCTGTCTCTCTCTGTCTTTCCAGCTAGCGCATGTGCCCTATAGCAAAAACCTCTCAAAAAAAGAAGAAGGTACTCTAGTTCATCTTTTGCGGTCTGTCATGGCTGTTACGCTCTGGCAAGGCAGTGAACACTAGATTCTGAGTTCTACTCAATGGACGTCCTTCCAGGAATGGTCGGAGCGTATTTGCTGCCTGCTCTGCTAGTTGCTCTTAGAAGGGCTTTATTTATAATTGGCTCTGTCCCACTTCTCCTAGTCTGGGTACCAAGTGCTGCTCTTCCCACTGTCAGCTGCATTCCGATAGTTCTCCGCTCATTCTAGCTTGTTTAATTTTTGTTTTGTTTTCCTCTCCAAAAGATGAGATGTATTCATTTTTTTAGAGAGATTTTTTTCCTTATAGGGCACATAAGTTTGCCAGAGAGTCAGAAAGAGACAGAGAGACAACCCCCCTCCCCCACCCCAGGGAGGATGGCCTCCATTCCTTTTCCTCCATTCTCCTCTTGGGATTCTTGGGCACGGGCCTGGGGTGAGTTTTAAGCTGCTGGTCTGGGACTTGACCTGCGGTAGAATGTGCGGTACTCCAGCAACGTAACCATTATGACCTCGGCTGGTCCCAAGATGAGAATGGAACTAAATAAGCTCCATTTAAACAATAAGATTAATTTCTACTTGGGGTTCAGGCTAAAAACCATCTCCTCCTGTTGCTTAATGCCATCGCCCTGCTATTAATATTAAATTAATCATATTAATCAAATCTCTCTCCTGTCCAATCACAACTATTCCAATGTATGTTCTTCACATCAATTGTAATAAGGACTGAACAATGTTTTGGTGAGAATACAAAAAGGAAGCCTTCTATCCAGGGTCTATTTTGACAGTTTTAAGCTTTGCATATGTACTGGGACCAAGGGGACACCCTCCTACTTGGGTGTAGATGATGACAACTCCATGACTACTTTTTCTGGAAACTATTTCTCCCTACCCACTATTCCCTGCCATGGATTTTTAAAATGATTGTACTCGAAAGGTGCTTAATTTTCTCGGTCCACTTTCTCTCCATTCACAGGGTCCTATCTAAGTAACTGGGACTTTATTTTAAAACACTGTCATCATGCTTTTTCCTCTGGTATTTATTGATTGCCTGCAGATGCACAGAATGACAGTATGCATACACTGGGAGGGGGTGGCAGGACTGGGGAAGACAGAGTACGGAACTCACCCTACCCTGCTGGTGTAGCAGGAGAGGCACCAAAAAGTACTAACTGTATAACTTTAATCTTAGCATTTCAAACAATGAGCTTGAGAGAGCGAGGTTAATTTTGACAGCATGACTCAGATTGCCGGAACTTGATCAGGATCTTCTAAATAACTAAGAAATTCTAAATACTTATTTTCCATACTCCCAGTTCAGCTTGCATTGCATGTTTAAAAACCTGCTTTTTTTTCTACCTAATCATTTGACACTCAAGAAGCCATTCTTTTTTTTTTTTTTTTGAGAGATTTTCACTGTAGGGCGCGTGCGCTCGCCAGACCGACAGAGAGAGACATAGAGATAGAAAGCGAGAAATCACCCCCCAGGGGGGATGGCCACCCTGCCGCAATCCCTTCTCCTCCATTCTCCTCTCGGGATCTTGAGCACGCACGCACACGCGCCCGGCGTGAGTTTTAAGCCACCGGGTCCGGGACACGAACTGCGGTCGACTACGTGGGAGTCCAGCGACATAGCCATTATGCTCACTGCTGGTTCCCAAGCCATTCATGTTTTCAAGACCAAATCAACAAATCATTAGCAGGCACAGTTTACGAGACCATCATATCCCTCACGGTTGGTGAAGCTTTGTAAAAACGTTCCTGAGTCTTTAAGGGTTTCACTTGTAGCACGCTGCACTAAAATTAACGTGGGTTACCCTCTGATTTTTCATAAATAAAGGGTATGAACATCATGGGAATGAATGCCAATAAAGATTCTATCTCCCAATGCAGTCATATTCAGAGGTGCTAGGGGTTTGAACTTCAGCTTATGAATTTTGGGAGGGATGTAATTCAGTCCCTAAACCGGTTTGTTGAACTGACTGGTACATCCGTAGGCTCTTCTAGGCACTTTTAAAACATTACATTATATTATTACATTGCGTTGTGTTGCCAAGCCATACGGAAGTGTCAAGGCATATGCGTGATCCCTTTGAAAAGTAGGACCTTTTTCCCCAACCACAGAAGTTTTTCATGAAAAGAGATGAAGCTCTTTACTTCTAAAACGGAAGTTCACTGTGGCTTGTTGCTGTAAACCTTGCTTATACAACATCCAACCTAGACTTTACTAGTTAATTCTAGCACATACTTGCTTTCCAAGGGGAGGAACTATCGACAGAAAGGGAAAAAGAGGTATCGGGTTAAGAGACAGAACTTGTGGAGTTTAGCAGGCTAAGCCACTGGATAGAGGTGTGATTGGCAAGACAGAGGAGAGAGGGACAGGAAGGAGACCTTTCAGACTGCGGCTGGATCTTCAGTCTCCTTGATTGCATGACTTCGATCGAACTAAATTTCAATTTTCATTTTGTCACACCAATATGAAAAGTGGTGAATTTCTAGAATAATTACAGTATTCTATATAAGCATTTCAATTCAACTAGTCCCATATTAATGTCAGACTTTATTTACTTCTTTATATTTTTTATGCTTTCAATAAGCTTATATGTGCTACTGGTAGAAATTCTGTTGGTGCCAAGTGCATGTAAGTATTTTCCCATATCCTTGTATAAAACACATATATATGGCACCTAAATTAAATGAAAATAACTCAATAAATACTCAAGAATCTACTCCACGCTAGGGTCTGTGTTATCAGCCAGGGTTTCAAATTCTTATGTTTAAAGAATTATTGACTTTGTTCTTATTCAAAGCACTAGCCTTACAAATAATAATAATAATAATAAAATTGAAATTTACATAGGTCAGATAGCTTATACTCTATATCATAACTTATAGAAGTTTGAAATATATAGGTATAAAGAACTCAATAATGTTTTGAGTCATTCTAAAGGTCTTCAGGCATTAGTATAATTCAGACTGACACTTTAATCAATCACATAAATTCATAAATTTGAATTATTTTACTTCATAAACATCTTTTTGATTGTTGCCATGTACATGCACTCTTCAGAGAGAGACAAAGAGAGGAAAAGTGAGAAATCACCCTTCAGAGAGAATGGCTACACTGCAATCCCTTCTCCTTTAGAGATTTTGGGTGTGCACACACATGTACCTGGCATGATTTTCATGTTGCCAGGTCCGGGACTCAAACCATGGTAAGCCATGTGGGGGGATCCAGCACCATGATCACCAAGCCATCTGCTGGCCTCTCATCAAAATCTTTTATAATATTAGGTATTTATAAAATCTCATTACATTTCTGGTACTATTCATTTTATATTAACTTGCTTCAAAATAAGCTTATGGACAAATATAGTAGAGATGAACAATACTTTCTTTTCTTTTTTTTTCTTTTTTTTTTTTTTTGAGAGGTTTGTGGTATAGGGTGCGTATGCTCTTCAGAAAGACAGAGAGAGACAGAGAGACAGAAAATGAGAAATCACCCCTCAGGGGGAATGGCCACACCGCAATCCCTCCTCCATTTTCCTCTTGGGATCTTGGGCATGCACGCACATGCGCCAGGAGTGAGTTCAAGCCATTGGGTCTGGGACTTGAACTGCAGTTGACTTACATGGGAGTACAGTGACACTGCCATTATGCCAACCACTGGTCCTGAGATGAACAACTTTCAATTGCTATGTTCTCCATTTAAATTTCCCTTCACTAAACTCATTTTCTGCTACAGGAAATCTGTCAATAAATAATTTACTGAGTATGGTGTTTTCCATACGTTCATTCAGTTTTCAACAAATATCTTTCAAATATTTAGTAGGCACCCACCTCTGGTGAATAAAAATATGCAAAGTAGGGAAGGATCTCTACTTTCATGGAAAATACTCTTTCCTCCTTAAATGACCACTGAAGTAGAATAATTGAAACAGAATATTTAATCATTTAACATAGAGTATTAAAATTGTAGAGTATACTTAGTAAACTCACTATTTTCAAATTAATTTGATTTATTATTTCTCCCCGCCCTTCAATCCAGACTGAGCTGTTGCCTTGTGGTTCTGTACATAATTGAAATGCCCAAGCTTCCCAGCAGAGGGCGATACACAGTGACTGGAAGTTGCACTCAAACCAAGTCATCCCATTTCTCAGCCTTCAATCCGATTTGTGTTTTCTAACAAGCTATAAAATTATGCAAGGAACTGACCAAATTCTTAAAGTATATTGTGGTTATCTGGTTGTGCTCATCAAGCTAAATTTATTCATTTAAATATTCTAATATGAGAAAGGGAAATTAAAGAAAAGGTTTTCTTTTTTAATTTTCCTAGAGTTACAAAACAAAGTGCATTTAGTGGAGATTAAAATGAAAGCCTCCTGTACAATGTGTTTTAAAGGTGCATTGCTTTCTCTTTTGTTCTGACAGCTGGAATCTATAAAAGAAATAAAAAAAAATGCGGTGGTTAATATAAAAGTCATGTAATTTTGTTTGGGAGAAAAATATGGAATGACATTAATGAAAGCTATAAAATAAATATTATAAAAGTACAGAGTAGCTATTTGATTAGAAATTGATCTTAGAAGGTTTGACCTACTTTTATCTGAATTAAATGCAACCCCCTGAAGGTATTTTGAACACATATACAGCACTTTTGGAAATACGGCTATCTATATTTTTCTTTAAAATATTTGCGGCAGTTCTCTTAAATGCTCTAATTTGAATTTTGCTCTTTAGTACAAAAATGCTGTCACAGACAATAGTATATAATTAGGACAGGGAAAAGAGATTATCTTATGGAAAGTACAGATTGCATGAAAGATAGAATACTTACCAAAAAACCTGACCAATAATAAAAATTAATAAAACTCTGGGAGGATTTCTGTTGAAGTGTCTTATTGATCTGCCCGTGTTGGGGGGCATAGGCGCGAGATATTGCAGTTTAAGCAGGAACGTCAGGCTCTTGTTTGAATATGGAGAAGCACGCAGGAAGTGTCTGGCTGTGGATGGGCCTGCCTGCCTCTTAAGGGTCCTCACGTGTTGGAGTCTGTTTTTTCAACACACCAAGAAGAGCTCTCTCTTTGAGACGGACTTGTTAACCAAAGCCCTGAAAATGATGCATGAAAACATAATGCCAATTTGTTTCATGTTCAACGAGAAGTCCAGTTGCTCCTGGATCTGGAATATTGTGTTGGATCATATAATTTTCTCCCGGGAGGCAGAATTAGTCGAGAGGCCAAATTATAATCAGAACGCTTCATGGCGATTATGTGTTCTAAGATGTTGTTTAAGTCACAGGTAGTCCTAAAATAGCCATGAATTTGCAGTTTGATCATAACAAGAATCTGAAGATGAGTTGAAATGTACTCATGTTGTTCCTTCGTTTTCTATTCAGAGTAACATTACTCAGGATGGATCCACGTAAAATGGCTAACTACACTGGTGCACATTCCTACGACAAGTTATCCTACGCAACGACAACGAATGGACTGAAGATACACGAAACACACGAGAAATCTCGCGAGACAGAGAATACCGCGTGTTCCCATTCCACTGCTAGAAGTGAAAGCAGAAAAAGCATGCATATTTGCAAAGCACGCGTAAGTATTGAAGCTTACTTTACAGATAAGGGGAGCAACAGAAGTATTCAGCACAGATTAAGAGAGTAACCAACACTGGGGAGAAGGGATGCGTGGGGGGCATGTACATGTGGGCCGCGTTCTTTTTTCTTGTTGGTGCTGGTTTCTGTTTTATGCACTTTTCTACATGAGGTAGGCTGAGCCACATAAAATTGCCTACGTTTGACCTCTTTTGATAGATAAAATAGCAACTTCATAGGGTTTGACCTAATAAGTTATATTTAAAGTGGCATCTGCATTATACAGATGTTACGTAAGTCAGTACTAATATGTATGTGTACATATACACGGGTTTAGACACACACATGGTATGTCCTTGCCCTGTCAGCTGAGACGGCCTTGAAGCAATGACTCTCAGGAGCAATCAGTGTACGATGTTGGGCATTAATAGCGTTCTCTAATTAAAGGAACTAGGACTCCTCGGAGAAGCAGCTACTTCCTAGACTGAAGCAGGAGATATACAAGATGAGCCTGGGGTATCGTGCAGTGCTAGACAGTAAGGAAGCTGAAAAGCAGAAACACCCACATGCATGTTTATGATCAGACACACGAAATGATGGGAGTACATCTAAGGGACACAGAGTGAACCGAAATACCTCCTGAGCCACTTCCCCGGTGCAGTGGTCATGAACTTGCGAAGAGAAGCTGCATCCCGTGTGGTGACGTGATTCAAGTCCTCGGCCCACTCAGCCTGAAAGACACTAATCTGGGCCACTGTGCAGGAAGGGGATGCTGCACGATCGGAGCTTTTGGAAGGTGCCCACCCTCTCCTCTGTCTCCTGGGTGTGTATACTAGCTCCACCGCCAATAATGAAATAGCCCCCAATGGCCAAAACAGGAACAATTTGAATGATGTAAACAAAGCAAAAAAAGTAAAGTCGTATTAGATTTTAACCCAGTATATAAAATAAACATTCATGATCTTTTTGATCTTTTTTTTTTTTTTTGGAGAGGTTTTTGCTATAGGGCGCGTGTGCTCACCAGAGACAGAGAGAGACAGAGTGACAGAAAGTGAGAAATCACCCCCCAGGGAGGATGGCCACGCCATTTCTTGTAGGCAGAAAATAGAGGGTTTCTGGTTCTTATTTTATTTTATTTTATTTTACCCGTTCAGTCAGTCTGCGTCTTTTGATCGGAGAATTTAATCTATTGGCATTCAGCACTGTTATCGATATGTGCAGACTTATCCCTACCATTCTGTTAGCCGTTTCCATGGGATTTTGTTGTTGTTCTCTTATTTCTGTTTGGCTCTCTTTAGTTTTTCCTGATACAGTACTCCCTTCTGTACTTCTTGGAGAGCTGGTCTGGTTTGGTGAATTCTTTCAGTATTTCTTTGTCAAAGAATTATTTTATTCATTCTTCTCATTTGAAGGATCATAACCTTGCCATGCATAGTATTCTTGTTTGAATTTTTTTTTGGGGGGGAGGAGTTTTTGCTATAGGGCGTGTGTGCTCACCAGAAAGACAGAGAGAAACAGAGAGACAGAAAGTGAGAAATCACCCCTCAGCGGGTATGGTCAGGCTGCAATCCTTTCTCTTCCATTCTCCTCTTGGGATCTTGGGCATGCATGCACACGTGACTGGTGTGAGTTTAAGCCACCGGGTTCAGGATTAGGTTGACTACATGGGAATCCAGCACCATAGCCATTATGCTAACTGCTGGTCCCAAAATTGTTTCTCTTTAGTATTCTGAATATATCTTCCCATTCTTTTCTTGCCTGCATTGTTTCAGTTGAGACATTTTCTTTTAGCCTAATAAGACAACTTTTGTAAGTGACCTGGTATTTCTCTCTTGCCATTTTTAGAATTTTGTCTTTATTTATGGCTTTTACCAGTCTGGCTATGATTTGCAGTGGAGAGGAACTTTTTATATTTATGTGGGGTCTTTTGTATTTTGTGGATCTGGATGCCAGAATACTTCTGTAGGTTTGGGAAGTTTTTTTGCAAGTATTGCGTGGAATAGATCATCTATGCCCTTGTTTGATTCTTCTGGAATACTTAATATTCAGATATTTGGACATTTAATAGTGTCTAGTATTTCTTGTATGTGGTCCTCATTTTAAAAAGTATTTAAAAAATATATTTCTGGTGGTTTTGTCTAAGCCAGAGGTTTCATTTTCCAGATCAGAGATTCTGTCTTCTGCATGGTCCATTCTGCTATGAATATTTTAGAGACAGGACTTGATTTCCTGTGTTACTGTCTTTATCTCTAGAAATTCTGATTGATTCTTTTTTTGTGGTGTCTTTCTCTTCCTTCAAAGCTTGGAAAGACTTCCTCATCTCGTCACCTTGAATATTATGAATTCTATTTCTGATGTTCCTCTCAATTCTTTCGTGCAGTGCATGGTTGATGAAGAGTTGCTCTGCTCCATCGAGGGAGAGGTGTTTCCTTATTTCCCATATTTCTTGTGCCTCTGTGCTGGTTTCTAGTCATCTGATGGAGTATATACTTCCTACTTTTCTGGTGTCAATTCTGTGGTGCCAGTGGGGAAGAAGAGCTCTACTTCTCAGACATGTTCTTGGTAGAGGGCCTGGTCTTCCAATCAGAGAAGTGTGTATCTAGCCAGCTTTAGGTGTTGGCTCCTTTTCCGTCTCTTGGGACCAGGTGCACGTAGGGCTGAACTGGAGAGGTTCAGCTTGGGCAGTCAGAAGGCAGTGTGAGGTCTGGGGTGGTCTCCCTGCCTCAGCTGGCCTCACTGCTGCTTCTCCCTACTCCATGGCAAAGGCTTGGAGGGTTAATAGTGACCAACTCATGCTTTCTATTACCCACATACCCTTTGTATTATTCACAAACTCCACAAATAAAAAATATAGGTGTGAGGCCAGCTGGTGTATTGTGGCTTGGATGCTGGACTTCCTCATGGCTGACTGTGGTTCAAGCCCTGGACCAGGTGGCTTGCTTTCTCACTTTCCCTCTTTCTCTGGTGTACATGTGTTCTATAGCAAACTGAAAAATAACAATAAATAAATAAAATTAAAGAAGTAATTATTTTAAAAACATATAGATATGAAGCAGGTTCACTTTGCACTGGTGACCAGTTTGTCGGAGTCCAGTGAGATAAAGCCCCTCCCACACATGTGACACGAAGTGGACATATTACAGACAAACAGCAAGTGGGCAATGGAAGCCTAGAACTTAGGGTAAGCGTGACCCCAAGGCTCAAGAAAGCTGTCCAAGACGGAGGACGTTTCATCAGTGAGCACCCCACTTGCAGTAGAGGAGCCCCAGAAAGCAGCCCATCCACTCTCGGGCAACATGATACGCTAGGCTAAAGCACCGAAGAATGTCTTGTTTTCAAGAGGGACTAGAACAAATCTTGGTCTGTTTGGCGCAGTCTTCTCCTTTTCTCGAGATGTTGTATTCTCTAGAAAGTTTGCAGGTTTTCTCAGGAGCTAAAATGAGAAAGGAGGGAGAACTGAGTTGGTGAGGCCACCTGGAGCGTTTTCCTGTGCTACCGTCTGTTCTGACCGTTGAATGGTCTTCTCTTGCAGAGTGCCCTTGTGCACACGTACAGGCAGGTGCAACATTTCCAGCTGCAAGACCTGCAAAAGAAACATTTTTACTAAAAACGCGAGCAGCATAGTTCAGAAAGAAAACATGTCATATATATATAGATATATGTTGTCCTGTAGATGTCTGGGTACCAAATAAAAACACTGCCTACCTTATAGTCATGGATTTCTTCCTAAATGACTGGCATTCTCGCGATGAGGATTCACGTCAACACGTAGAGCAAGGAGACAAACCGGCATTCCAGGATCTAACTACGTGGCGCAGAAATTTGGAATGAAGATGGCATAAATTTCCGGTCTGAGAGATTCCTAAGTGTAAATGCCTCACACGTACTGTGTCAGTGAAATGCCCTCTCATGAGGCATTCTGTGTGACAGAGTAGCTGATCAGCCGCGTGTGCATTTAAAGCTGATGCACGCAGCACGTGATTGCTATGGGCGTCATACACAGAACGAATGCCTCTAAATGTCGTGTCAGAGTCTCAATAATCCCTCGTCAACTTCCATAACTTGCTCTTCACACTGAGAGGAAGTTAGTCACTTGATGCTTGGGAAGAGCAGGCAGAGCCTGGTTTTGAGTTAAGTGTATATAAACTGGAGTTTATGTGTCGGTCAGTGAAAATGGAATACTAAAATTCATGACCCCTTAGTTGTGCGGTGAAGTCCAGGGTGGTGTAGTGTAGAAACCTCAGGACAAGAAAGGTTATGTCAATAAAATAATAAAAATAAATTGCTATCTTTTGATACTTTAGCAAGCAATCCTAGTTTTATGCCAAAAGTTATGTCTGGCAATCTCTAAATTAAGCTCTCCAGGTAATAAATGGAATAATTTTGGATGGTCTAATTAGACTAATTCTAGTTAGAATTTCCTTGGCTTAAACACCAGACTTAAAAAGTATTAATAAAATATATTTAAAATAAACTTGGAACATTGAAACTCAAGTGTTAATTAAATATTAAATTCTAACTTAAGGGAAAAGAGCTAGTGAAATTTGGCCTTTACTGAGATCTATGAATGGAAAATGTAGCAATTTTAATTTCCCCCCTCTTTCCAAAACTCCCTTCAGTGAAACCGCTCCCCTCCTGTATTGTATTTATGTTGTATTAGTTTGGTAAGGCTGTCTTTCTAAACATTACAGACC
Organism: Tupaia belangeri chinensis; assembly: GCF_000334495.1. Lineage (NCBI taxonomy): Eukaryota > Metazoa > Chordata > Mammalia > Scandentia > Tupaiidae > Tupaia > Tupaia belangeri. Next base: position 1,990,355 of record NW_006204918.1, read on the forward strand.
CAGTGACTTCAACAACAAAAATGTATTTCTTCACAGTTCTGCAGGCTGGAAGTCCAACAGATGTTGGCGGTTTGGTTTCCCCAGGGTTCCTCTCTGAGGAGTAGATGGGCACCTTCTCACTCTGTCCTGACTGGCCTTTTCTCTGTGCAAGTACACCCTGTCTCCTTTTCCTAAGGACACACGTCGTATTGGATTACAGTCCCACCCTGAAGACCTTACTTAAGAAGAATTTCCTCTGGGGCTAGCAGATGGCATAGCAGTTACATCGCTGGACTCCACTTGGTCAACATGGTTCCAATCCTGGACATGGTGGCTTGAAACTCACTCTGGGCACATGTGCGTGCATGCCCAATATCCTGGGAGGAGAATGGAAGAGAAGGGATTGAAGCGTGGCCATGTCCCCCAGGAGTGGTTTCTTACTTTCCTTTTCACTGTCTCTGTCTCTTCTCTCTTTTCAGCAAGTGCACACATTCTAAGGCAAAAACCTCTTAAAAAATAAAATAATTACCTTTGTAAGGTCCTCAGTTATATTCTAAAATCTTAGAGCTTCAACATAAGAATTTTTTTTTTTTTTGGAGAGATTTTCACTGTAGGGCGCGTGTGCTCGCCAGACAGACAGAGAGAGACATAGAGACAGAAAGCGAGAAATCACCCCCCAGGGGGGATGGTCACGCTGCAATCCCTTCTCCTCCATTCTCCTCCCGGGATCTTGGGCACGCATGCACACGTGCCCGGCGTGAGTTTTAAGCCACCGGGTCCGGGACACGAACCGCGGTCGACTACGTGGGAGTCCAGCAACATAGCCATTACGCTAACTGCTGGTTCACAACATAAGAATTTTGAGGGGACATAGTTTAGTCCATAACACATGTGTAAACTGAATGTCATTGATAGCTTTTTTTTTCTCTCATTAAACTTTGTTTAAGTGGGATTCAAAGTTTTGTGACATATATTTTTTTTTCTTCTTTTTGGAGAGGTTTTTGCTATAGGGCACGTGCACTTGCCAGAAAGACAGAGAGAGACAGAGAGACAGAAAGCGAGAAATCACCCCCAGGGGGGATGGCCACACTGCCGCAATCCCTTCTCCTCCATTCTCCTCTCGGGATCTTGGGCACACACGCACATGTGCCCGGCTTGAGTTTAAGCCACCAGGTCCAGAACTCAAACTGCCGTCAACTACATGGGAATCCAGCAACATAGCCATTACGCTAACTACTGGTCCCTTGTGACAGATTTTTGATCAAGTTGTTTCCATTAAAAAGTACTGATTTTAAAGGTTAATAATTTAAAACTACCACACACACACACACACTCACACAAAACATGGTTCGAAGAACATTTTCCTTTCTTTCTGAAAGTTTTATGACACATTGTTATCGTTAACCAGTCTTTTACTATGAAACTTCAATGGCCAATTGAGACAAACGATTCTGAGACTGTTCTTCCCCTGCTGATTAAGACTGGGGTGGCAGGATTTAGGGACATTCATACAGCCTTCGGAGCTTTCTGGGCAGATGTGGTGACCTCCAGCAGCCTTCTTGTCCACAGCTTTGATGACACCCATGGCAACTGTTTGTTTCATATCACGAACAGCGAAACGACCCAGAGGAGGATGGTCAGAGAAGCTCTCAGCACACATGGGCTTGCCAGGAACCATATCCACAATGGCAACATCACCGATTTCAAGAACTCAGAGCCATCTTCCAGGTTTTTACCAGAGTGGCCATCAATCCTTTCCTTCAGTTCAGCACACTCGCAAGCAATGTGATCCGTGTGACCATCCTGTACAGGGGCACAGCCAGCACTGATTCAGGGTAATCACGTGGGCAGTGAAGCCAGCCGCTTCTATTGATGGTCATTTTTGTGGTCACCAGCAACATTGCCACATTGAATCTTTGACAGACACTTGAAATTGAAGCTCACATTATCCCCCAGGAAGAACTTCACTCAGAGCTTCACGGCGCATTTCAACAGATTTTATTTCAGTTGTCACATTGGTGCAAAGGTGACCATCAGACCAAGTTTGAGCACACCAGTTTCCACTCGGCCCATAGGGACAGTGCCAATACCACCAATTTTGAACACATACTGGAGGGGGAGACACAGGCCCTGTCGGATGGATGACTTGGTGGTAGGATGCAATCCAGAGCTTCAAGTAGTATTTTAGAAATTGACTCCAACATGTCACCATTCCATCCAGAAACTGGCACAAATGCTGCTATGTTGGGATTGTAGCCAATTTTCTTAATGTAGGTGCTGACTTCCTTGACAACTTCCTCATATCGCTTTTGACTGTAGAGTAGCTCAGTAGAACCCATTTTGTTAGCATCAACAGTTAGTTGTTTTACACCCAGTGTGTAAGCCAGAAGGGCATGCTCATGGGTCTGCCCGTTTTTGGAGATACCAGCTTCAAATTCATCAACACCAGCAGCCACAATCAGGACAACATGGTCGCCTGTAATCACAGTTTTTTTCTTTTTTTTTTAAGTCTCTGTGTCCTGGGGCATCGATGATAGTCACATAATACTTGCTGGTCCCAGATTTCCACAGGGAGATGTCAACGGTGATACCACGCTCACATTCAACTTTCAGTTTATCCAAGACGCAGGTACACTTGAAGGAGCCCTTTTCCATCTCAGCAACTTCCTTCTCAAAGTTTTTCATGGTTCTTTTGTCAATCCCACCGTATTTGTAGATCAGATGGCCAGTAGTGGTGAACTTGCCAGAATCTACATGACCAATGACAACGAAGTGGATGTGAGTCTTCTCCCTTCCCATTTTGGCTTTGATTTAGTGGTGCTTTTCATAACGCTTGTGTTCTAGTGGCAAATTTGTTACAAAATTGTTATTTCATGACTACATAATGTACTTAAGCAAATTATAAAATGAAATAATTAAGTGCAACTGAATTCTTTTTTTTTAAATCAATGTCCTAAATTATATATACATTGCCATGTTCATTAGACAATCTCTTGTCTCATTAGCAAAGTAGGTAAACTATTTTTCTAAAGTTCTTCCTCTCTTCATTCTTTGTTTTTTTTTTTTTTTTTTTAACCTTCTCCCAACATTTGTCTTTCCAGAAAACTTGTTTATCTGCCAATTCGTTAGTTTCTCAGGGGCTTAACTATCTTGTCATTTAGAAGATCATTCTCCAGACTCTAAAATCAGTGTCTACCTTTTTTCCCCCCTTAAATTCAGTTGAAACTAGTGTGTTTATTTAATTATTATTTTGACATTTTTGACCACGTTCTCATCCCTTCTGCCAGTTTCATTTTTCATACCTTTTCTGAAGATTTCCCGTATTTTACCTGTAGTGGAGACCCCCTATTTAATTTCCAAACCCATAGAGCAAACTGACTCCTAAATCTTCCCACTTGGTTATCAAGTAGACACTTAAAATATAATGTGTTCAAATTGAGATAATTACTCTCTTTATTTAATTATTATTTTGACATTTTTGACCACGTTCTCATCCCTTCTGCCAGTTTCATTTTTCATACCTTTTCTGAGGATTTCCCATATTTTACCTGTAGTGGAGACCCCCTATTTAATTTCCAAACCCATAGAGCAAACTGACTCCTAAATCTTCCCACTTGGTTATCAAGTAGACACTTAAAATATAATGTGTTCAAATTGAGATAATTACTCTCTTTCCTTTTTTTCCCAATCTTGAGATTTCTACCTCAGTTCCCTACTCAGTCATTTGTTAGAGATGCCCAATAATATCTTTGATTCCTTCCCCTTTTTTTACATTCAGCCTATGGCGTTTCATCATTCTAAAACACACATTTCTCCCCATATTATAAAACCCCACACTTTTAAAAATAGTTTCTTTATTTCTTCCATGAATGAGAGATACAAGAGGATGGCAGGGGATAAGAAAAAGCATGCCCAACAGGGACCTGATGCCGGACTTCACCCCCAGCCTCAGGCAGCACCAGATCACGGGTGCCTGCTGTGTATAGGGAGGTCTCTGAATGCGAATATAGAATCTTCCCACGTCGGTCAGCATTGCAGAGTGCCATGTTTTTACAGCTATGCCACCATCTGCCAGCCTGCATTTTACATCTCTGGGAGATACACACACACACACACACACACACACACACAGATACACAGATACACACACACACATATACACACATATATACACACACACACACACAGATACACAGATACACACATATATACACACACACACACACACACATATACATATATATACACGCACACATCGTATTTATATATTACATATACTGATACCATGATATACATACTATATATTATATAAAGTAATACTAGATATATATGTAATATTTTCTATGGTATATATTAAATTTAATTGTATATTAAATTCTATGTATATATTACATATATACTGTTATATATGTGTGTGTATATTTATATATATACTATTGTATATATAATACATTTAATTATATATTAAATTTATGTATAATTATATACATACTGTTTTACATATATATGTATATGTATATGTTACATATATACATATTTTATACGTATATTACATATATACGTATATGTATATATATGTATATATGTATATGTATATATATACATATATACATATATATAGGTAATATATGTATATGTGTGTATATATATATATATATATATATACACATACACACACATGCATACACATACACACACATCTGATGATCTGAAAAGGAAATTGTAATCACAGTGGAACATTTAGGTTTCTTCTATATGGCTTTTGTGAATAGTATTATAATAAACAGTGCGGTGCAGATAGCTTCATGACATACTGATTTCCTTTCCTGTGAATATATACTCAGTAGTGGGATTGCTGAGTCATCAGATGTTCTACTTTTAGTTTTTTGAGAACCTCCATATTGTTTTCCACATGGTTATACTAATTTCCATTTTAAGCAGTAGTGTAAAAGAGAGCCTCTTGCTCTGTATCCTCACCAACATTTGTTATTTTTTTCTTTTGTCTTTTTGATGATAACCATTCTAATTGGGGTGAGATGATATCTCATGGGGATTTTAATCTGCATTTCCCTAATGATTAATGATGATAATATTTTCATGTTTGTTGGACATTTGCATGTGTTCTCTTGAGAACTGTTTTTTCTTGTCATTTGCACATTTTTTTTATTCTAGTTATTTGTTGTACTATTGAGTTGCTGGAATTCCTAGAATAGTCTGGTTATCAATGCCTTGTTAGATGGATTATACGCAAATATTTTCTCCCATTCTGTGAACTGTACCTTCCCTCTATTAATTGTTGTCTTTGATGTGCATAAGCTTTTTCACTTGATGTAAATCCATTTGTCTATTTTTGCTTTGGCTGCCTGTGCTTTTGAAATTGCGTTTGTGAATTCTTTGCCAATACCAATGTCTTAAAGTGTTTACCCTATGTTTTCCTCTAGTAGCTTCATAGCTTCAGGCTTTATGCTTGTTTTTAATCTACATGGAGTTTATTTTTTTGTGTGTGTGTGTATGGTTAGAGTTGTGTCTAGCTTCATTCCACTGCATGTGGATGTCCAGTTTTCCCAGGACCATTTATTGAAGAGATTGCCCTTTCTTAAAAGAATACCCTTGATACCTTTGTCAAACATCAACTGGCTATATACATATACAATTATTTGTGGGTTCTGTGTTCTATGCCATCAGTCTATGTGTCTGCTCCTTTGCCAATATTTTTGCTGTTTTTGTTATTATGGTATATTTTAGTACTGTTATTATAGTATATTTTGAAATCTAGCAGTATGATGACTCTAGCTACATTCTTTTTGCTCAGAATTGCTTTCGCTGTCTGGGGTCTTTGTGATTCCAGATGAATTTAGAATTTATTTTCTTTTTCTGTAGCTAAGGTCATTGGTATTTTGGTAATTATTGCATTGAATTTATATATTGCTTTTGATACTATAGACATTCTAACAATATTAATTCTTTTTTTTTAACGTTTTTTTTTTTTGGAGAGGTTTTTGCTATAGGGAGCATACACTCGCCAGAAAGACAGAGAGAGACATAAAGACAGAAAGCGAGAAATCACGCCCCAGGGGGGTTGGTCACACCGCAATCCCTTCTCCTCCTTTCTCCTCTCAGGATCTTGGGCACGCACGCACACGCGCCCGGCGTGAGTTCTAAGCCACCGGGTCCAGGACGCAAACCGCGGTCGACTACGTGGGAGTCCAGTGACATAGCCATTATGCTAACTGCTGGTTCCCACAATATTAATTCTTCTAGTACATGAACATGGGATCTTTCTGATTTTGTGTATATGTGTACATGTGTGTGTGTGTCCTTCAGTTTCTTTAATGAGTAGTTTAAAGTTTTTATTATTGAACTCTTTCACTTTTTTTGGTTAAATTAATTCTTAGAGAGGATTTTCAGTAGCTATTGTAAATGGGATTGCTTTTTAAAAATTACTCTTTTGGATATTTAATTATTAGTATATAAAATTCCTACCAATTGTTGTATGCTGATTTTATATAAATGTTACTGAACTTATAAAATTTTCGTGTGAAATCTTTGGAGTTTTTTTAATAGACAATTATACAATTTGCAAGAAGAGACAATTTAACTTCCACCTTCCTGACTGGGTGTCCTTTATTCAGTTATTGTTCTGTCTAGGACTTCCAGTACTATAGTACATAAAGAGTAGTAAAACTAAGCATCATGGTCTTGTTCACGTTTCTAGAGGAAAGGTTTTCAGGATTTGGTATAATGCTAGCTGTGGGTATGATGTGTACTGTATTGAGGTACATTCTTCTGTAACTACTTCTTGAGTTTTTTTTTCATAATAAACAGATGAATGCTTTTATTATGCAACCATTAAGATGACTGTATGGTATTTTCCTTCATTTTGTTCACGTATGTTTCACTTTTATAGATTTGCCTATGTTGAACTTCCCTTGCATCCCTGGGATAAATCTCACTTAGGTATAGTGCATAATCTATTGGAGTCTACTTGCTAACATTTTGTTTAGAATTTTTACACCTATGTTAATTAGAAATGTTGACCTGCAGTTTTCTTTTGTCATTGTTGTTATATATTTGTTTGGTGTTGGTATCAGAATAATGCTGGCTTTGTAGAATGAGTTTGGAAGAATCCCTTCCACTTCATTTCTTGGGGATAGTTTGAAGAGCATTTATATTATGACTCCTAATGATTAACTATAGTTGCCATGCTGTACAAGATAATACCTGAATTTGTTTGTCTTATCTGACTGAAATTTGTACCCATTGACCATTGCTTACCCCTTCGCAGTTCATCCCTGGCTCCAGCTCTTGTAACCACCATTTGGCTTTCTAATTCTGTAAGATAGACTGTTTAGATTCCACATATAAGTGAGATCATATGCTGTTGATTTTCTCTGTAGCTGGCTTATTTCATCAACCTCAAAGTTGATCCATGTTATTACAACTGACAATTTTAAGCGAGTGTAGTTTTAGAGTTCATGAAACACGTTATCACATCTGGGAGACTGCACAAACTCTCATCTTTAAAACCTGCTCACTCTTCTCTGTTTTGTCTGCCACATCTCAAAATCACACTAACACCGTTTCTCCTTACGATTATTTTAAGGCCATTTGTGTCCTTGTATTGGTCATTAACCAACCACCAAAGCTATCCTTCACTCCCAGTTGTCTACATTGAAGTAAAAATGAATATTCTAAAGTGAAATTCTGAATTTACCTTTTCCGGTCTTAATATATTTTAATGACTTCTGTTGCATATAGACTAAAACCCAGACATTTTACTGTGGTTTACAAATTTGCATTCATCTAGCCTATGCTTAAATCAACACTTTCTTAATCTTACTTTATGACTTCTAGACTCACTGAGTTCATGCCAGTGTCCCAAACATGCTTTTGAAGTGTCTTCAGTGACTTCTCACAGCGGTGTTTCACTCTGACTCTCCTTTCCCTGGCTAACTCTTACTTACTCAGTTTCCGTTTATACGTTGGCCCCACCATCCTCTCTGGGTTAAAGACACCACTTCCATAACATTCATAATTCTCAGTCCGCTTTTACCTCCATTGAATTGCTTTTTTGTCTGTAGAGTGAAAAGAATGGTGTATTAGTATAATCTATGTCTCTTCTGCCTTATTTCCATTCCCCAAGTAAGAAACTAGTTCCTTTGCATAGTCTTTGCCTTGGGTATTTTTGTAAGATTAAAGAGTTCATCTTTTGTAAAATCTAGATTCACAGAAAAGATTGAGGTAGAAATGACTTTAGGATAGGCTTGTTGATCAATTGAAGGCAGTTGCCTCCTCCTAGACACAGGAGCTTCTAGCCACATCGAGAATTTTAAGACCCCAGGGGTGATAGATACAGATGCATCAGAGAGAATGACATGAGGTGGGAGACCACATGGAATAGGACAATGGGAAGTAATGCATGTGGCCAGATGAACATGAGCGGGATACCTCTGCTAGGGTACTGGATGCGAATAATGACTGTTACTGAGTTTCTTGCCAGATTGGTAAAGTGAGTAGTACAAAATATGCTTAGGCCAATGTAAAGATAATTAATAAACTCCATTTGTTATGGTTTGGAAATGGTTTATTCCCCAAAGTTTCATGCACTACAATTTGATTTTGGATGGTTATGCTGTATAGTGGGTGGTGACTGGATCATGCTGATTTCATCGTGGAAGCAACACTGGTGAATTGATAGATTAATGATGTTTCACAAGGCTCAGTGAGTTCTAGCTCTTGTGAGAAAGGGTTAGTTCTCACCAGCAATGATTGGTATTAAAGAGAGAGATGCCTGCAGATGGCTCTCTCTCTGTACATACCAGCCATTTATTGTGCTTCTGTTAGCTATGTTTTAGGCCATCCAGATTGTAGGTTTATGCCTTTGGATTTTTCAGACACCTGAATTGTGAGTTTTGTGAATAAGCATCTACTTTCTTTATAAATCACCCAGTCTCAGGTATTTATGTTGACAACTAAAAAATTGACTAAGACAGCTATATATCTTGCTTGGTCATGTTTATGAACTGAGATATAATCTAACGATATCTTTGCCTCTACTACCTTTGCAGGAACTATAGGGCATTTTTCTGACTCCTCTGTCTTGAGAGTTTTTCTTTACCTTTTTTCTCCCTCCCATCCTTATCTTTCTCCCTCCCTTTTCTTTTTTTCCTTTTACTTATCTCAAAGAATGTTAAATCCTTGGGAACCAGCAGTTAGCGTAATGGCTATGTCGCTGGACTCCCACGTAGTCGACCGCGGTTCGCCTCTCGGACCCGGTGGCTTAAATCTCATGCAGGGCGCGTGTGCGTGCGTGCCCAAGATCCCGAGAGGAGAATGGAGGAGAAGGGATTGCGGCGTGACCATCCCCCCTGGGGGGTGATTTCTCGCTTTCTGTCTCTATGTCTCTGTCTGTCTGGCGAGCGCACGCGCCCTATAGCGAAAACCTCTCCAAAAAAAAAAAAAAAAAAAAGAATGTTAAATCCTTGGTCTCTAAATTGCAAAATATTTTAAAGGATTGACGAACCATTCCAGAGTAGCCCATTGCTCCAAACATACTTTTTATTTTTTTATTATTATTTTTTTATGGAGAATTTTGCTATAGAGCACATGTACTTGCCGGAGAGACAGAAAAAGACAGAAATACAGAGAGCAAGAAACCACCCTCCAGGAAGAATGGCCATACTGTAACCCCTTCTCCTTCATCCTCCTCCTGGAATTTTGGGCATGCATGGACATGTGCCCAGCATTAGTTTGAAGCCATTGGGTCCCAGACTCCAACCATGGTTGACTACCTATGAGTCCAGCTATGTAACCATTAGGCTATCTACTGGTTCTGTCCCAAACATACTTCTTTAGGACTAATTGGATCCTAGAATAGAAAAAAAAGAAAAAAAGGAAAAAAAGGAAAACATTAGTGGCAAAACTAGCAAAAGTAGAATAAAGTCCATCATTTAATTAAAACTATTGTACTAACATTAATTGACTGTTTTTGATAAGTGTGCTAAGGTTATATAAATTGCTAATAGTAGGAGGAGTTAAATAAAGGGTATACCCTATAATATTTTTTTTCTTTTAAATCTCCTAGGTATGCAGTGGGCTTTTCAAACTTTCAGTTAGATTGTGTGTCCTTTTGTTTTTTAGTAATAGATTTATTGAGATATAAGTCACATACTGCAAAATTAATTCTCTTAAAATTTATAATTAAAAATTATAAAACCAACCATTAGTCCCAGAACCTGAGCAGTAGCAGCCAGTGAGAACAACTCAGACCAGGAACTGCCTTGGGATCTCCACCATCTCCTGGCTGTTCAGGTGCCACCTAGTTCATCCTGTTTTCATTTCCCTCCTTTGCCATTAACCCTGGAATCTGTGCAGTCACAGTTAGTGAGAACAACTGAGGTGAGAGATCACCTTAGGACTGCCACTATTTCCCGGCTGTCTCAGGTGCTGCCTAGAATGTCCGGCTCCCACTTCATTCCTCTTCAATTAGCCCAGAAACCTGTGCAGCAGAAGCAGCAAGTGAGAACAACTGAGGCCAGAAACTGCTTTAGGCCTTTAGCTTCCTTTTGCCTACTCAGGAATATTTTCAGACATCATAGTTTTCTGAAGAATGCAGCACACAACTCTCTTTCCCAGTAGAAACCCTACAGTTTGGCTCCAAGTGCACCTGTTCTCTAAAAACTAGGAGGCATTTAGAATATCCGGTTCCAGTGATGACAGTGCTGGTTGCAGGGTGAGTGTCAGGGAGATGGAACTGCAAAGACACCACAACTCACTTCCATACACTTTTGAACTCTCCAAATTAACTCTAAGAAATTAGGAAGAAATGTATAATCCCTCAGATGACCAGAAACCAGCACAGAGGCACAAGAAATATGAGAAACCAAGAGAAATATCTCTCTCTTAAGGGAAAAGAGCAACTCCTCATCTTCGATAGACAATACAACAGAACTCACGGAAATGTCAGATAAACAATTCAGAATACTCATAGCAACAAAACTAAATGAGATGCAAAAGAAAAGGATGACAAACTCCAGATTAGGAAGTCCTTCTATGATTTGAAATAAGAATGGACACCATAAGAAAAAGAACCAAACAGAACTATTAGAGATAAAGGCTGTAATATAGGACATCAAAACCTCCCTTGAAAGTATTTAAAAGCAGATCAGATCATGCAAAAGATCAAATCTCAGATTTAGAAGACAGAACCTGTAATCTAGAAAAAAAATCACCAAAAAGAATGGAAAAATAACAAAAAAAGAGGATAATATACCAGAAGTATTAGATACCATTAAAAGCCCAAATATCTGAGTAATTGGCATCCCAGAAGATGAATAATTTAATAAGGACATTCATAATCTATTCCATGAAATCCTAGAAAAAGAAAATTTCCAAACCTACAGAAGCACTCAAACATCAAGACCCAAGAAACACTAAGGAGCCTAAATAGAATCAACCCAAGAAGATCATCTCCATGTCACATCATAGCCAGATTGGCCCAAATCACAGATAAAGATAAGGTCCTAAAAATGGCAAGAGAGAAACATCAAGTTACATACAGAGATTATCCTATCAGGCTAACATCAGACCTTCATTGGAAACAATGCAAGCAAGGAATGAACGGGAAGATATATTCAAAATATTAAGAGAGAAACAATTCCAAACAAGAATACTATATCTGGCAAAATTATCATTTAAATGGGAAGAAAATATAAAAACATTCTCAGATAAATAAACATAAAAGGATTTTCGAGCACCAGATCAGCTCTTCAAGAAGTACTGAACAGAGTGCTATACTAGGAAAACTAAAGAGAGACAAACAGAAATAAGAGAACAAAAACAACCCAGACAATGACTAGCATAAGGTAGTTACAAGTCTGGAAATAATAATAGTGTTGAATGTAAATGGATTAAATTCAATTCTTCAATCAAGAGACAAAGACTGGCAAAACAGATTTAAAAAACCAAAAGCCCTTTATTTGTGGCCTACAAGAAACACATCTCATAGATAATGACATACAAAGTGAAGGGCTGGAAAAGGGCTAGAGTCATGCTATAGATTTCAGACAAAATAAGCTTCAAGGAAAAAACTATAAAAGACAAAGAAGGGCATTATATAGTAGTAAAAGGGTTAATTCATCAAGAAGATATAAAACTTATAAATATCTAAGCACCCAACTCAGGATCAACTAAACACATGAAGGAAAGACTGCTAGAATCTAAACAAAGATAAACTGCAACACACTAATTGTTGGGGATCTCAACACCCCACTATTTCCTTTGGACAGATCATCAAGACAAAAAATAAGCAAAGGGATTAAAGGATCTAAATGATACCATAAATCATATAGACTTGACAGACATCTATAGAATCTTCCATCCAAAAACCATGAAATATACACTTTTCACACCCCTGCATGGAAACTTTTTGAATATTGACCCCATGAGAGGGCACAAAACAAGCTTCACAAATTCAAAGGCTGTATCTAGCATCTTTCCTCTGACCGTGATGGAATTAAACTTCATATTAATTTCAGAAAAAGAAAACCTCAAAAATACACAAACATATGGAAACTAAACAACCCACTACTGAATGATTTCACAACCACTGAAGAATTAAGACTGAAATGAAAACATTCATTAAAACCAATGATAATTAGCGCACGAGTTTCCATAACTTACGGGAGACAGCAAAAGCAGTCATAAGAGGAAAGTTCATAGCAATTAGAGCACATAAGAAAAGACGGAAAAGTGACAAATGGACAACCTAACGTCATGCTACAGGAACAGGAAAAACAACAAGAACAAATTCCTGAAAATGCAAGTAGAAAACAAATAATAAAGATTTGAGCAGAAATAAATGAAATAGAAAATAGGGGCTGGCAGGTGGCATGGTGGTTAAGAGTGCTGGACTTCCACATGGCCAACTGTGGTTCGAGTCCCAGACCTGGTGGCTTGCTTTCTCACTTCCCCTTTCTCTCTGTCTCTCATTCTGTCCCTCTCTGGTCAAAGTAAAATAAATAAATAAATGAATAGAAAAATAAATAAAATAAAGCTAAAATACTTCCTAAAAAATTATTTATGGGGGCCAACAGGTGGCATAGTGGTTAAGGCACCATTCACTCCCACATGCATAACCACAATTCACGTCCCAGACCTGATGGCTTGCCTTATCACTTTCTCTCTGGCCAAATGAAAATAAATGAATAAAGAAATAAAATTAAACTAAATAATTCCTTAAAAAATTATCTATGTTCATTTATTTAAAAAGGAAGATAAATGAACTATACAGAAAATAAATGAAACCAAAAGCTGATTTTTTAAAATTATAAACAAAACTGACACAGTATTAGCTAGACTAATTAAGAATGACAGGAAGAAACCAGATAAATCAAATCTGCCACAAAAAGAGGCAATATTAGAGACCAGCAGTTAGCGTAATGGCTATGTCGCTGGACTCCCATGCAGTCGACCGCGGTTTGCGTCTCAGACCCGGTGGCTTAAAACTCACACCGGGCATGTGCGCCCAAGATCCTGAGAGGAGAATGGAGAAGAAGGGATTGTGGTGTGACCATCCCCCCCTGGGGGGTGATTTCTCACTTTCTGTCTCTCTCTGTCTTTCTGGTGAGCATGCCCTGTAATAAAAATCTCAAAAAAAAAAAAAAATAAATAAAAGAGGCAATATTACAACAAATATACTAGAAATACAAACATCATTAACAGATACTATGAGTGAGTATATGCCAACAAAATAAGAAAACCTGGATGAGATAAACAAATTCCTGACACATAAAATCTAAGATTGAATCAGAAAAACATGGCATGAATAGACCATAAGAAACAATGAGATGGGATCAGTAATAAATATCCTCCCAACAACAGAAAACTCAGGTCCTGATGGCATCCCTTCTGAATTCTACAAAACTTTTAAAGAAGAGGGGTTCCATTGTACTCAGACTATTTCTAAAGATCTGAAAGGAAGGAACCCTCCCAAATTCAGTTTTTAAATAAAATGTATTATTATAATATTTGTACATTCGATTGTTTTACATCAATTAGTTTGTATAGACAATTTACCCAACATGAAATACACCTCAGACCAGTCCAGTTGAAAATACTATGTGCGTCATGGTCAATAGGAAATCAGACATTTCTGTGTCTGACAAATGTCTTAGCTCTCTACTTTTTCTCCCTAATTACCTTCCTAAAAAACTCTTTCCATCTTCCACCCTCCTTCCACACTGTCTCCAGTGTCCGTAACTATTTTCAAGGCTTTTCTGTCCTCCAATCTTTCAGTCTTTACCTTAGAGTGTGGACAGTGGTATATGTTAAGTGGAGACTTACAATGTCTCTCTTTCATAGCCTTGCTCACTTTACTCAGCAAAAAATCTTCCATATTTGTTCACTTTCTTTCTTTTTTTTTTTTTTTTGGAGAGGTTTTTGCTATAGGGCGCGTGCGCTCGCCAGACAGACAGAGACATAGAGACAGAAAGCAAGAAATCACCCCCCGGGGGGATGGTCACGCCGCAATCCCTTCTCCTCCACTCTCCTCTCGGGATCTTGGGCACGCATGCACACACACGCCCGGCGTGAGATTTAAGCCACCGGGTCCGAGACGCGAACCGCGGTCGACTACGTGGGAGTCAAGCGACATAGCCATTACGCTAACTGCTGGTTCCCCATATTTGTTCACTTTCTATCAAATGCCAGAGCCTTATTTTTTATGGCTGAATAGTATTCCATGAAGTATCTGTGCATTATTTCAATCCATTCATCTGTTTGTGGACATTTGGGCTGGCCTCAATCGGCCTCAATCACCCTAATTCCCAAAACAGATAAGGACATGACAAGAAAAGAACACTACAGACCAATATCTCTGATGAATATAGACACAACAATCTCAACAAGATACTAGCAAACCATATCCAACAATATATGAAAAAAGATTATACATCATGAATAGGTAGACTTTATTCCAGGGATGCAAGGGTGGTTCAACATATGCAAAACTGTAAATGTAATACATTATATGAACAGAAAGAAAAATAAAAACCATATGTTCATATCAATTGATGCAGAATAAGCATTTGACGAAGTACAATATCCCTTCCTAATTAAGACTCTCAACCAAATTGATATAGAAGGTACATTTCTCAACATATAAAAAACCATCTATGAAAAATCCGTAGCTAACATCATGTTGAATGGTGAAAAACTGGTACAAAGCAAGACAGCCCACTTCCTCCACTCCTTTTCAATATAGTGCTGGAAACCTTAGCTAATGCTATCAGAAAAGAGAATAAAATAAAAGGCATTCAAATAGGGAAACAAGTGAAATTTTCTCTATTTGCCAATGATTTGATTATATACATAGAAGCTCCAAAGGCATCCATGGAAAAACTCCTGGAAGTGACAAATAAATTCAGTAAAGTGGCAGAATACAAAAATCAACATATGGAAACCTATAGCATTTCTATATATGAACAACGAGTAGCTGAGATAGAACTGAAGAATGCAATCCCATTTACTGCAACTACAAAAAGTACAAGATACCCAGGAAAAATTAATCAAAGAAGTCAAGGGCTCTACAAGGAAAACTATTGAAAAATCTAAAAAAGAAAAAGAAAAAAAGAGAAAATAACACAAAAATGTGGGACGACATCTAATGTTCCTGGATTAGAAAAATGAATATAATAAAATGACAATTCTACCCCGATTAATCTACATATTTAATGCAGACCCAATCAAAGCACCAGAGACATTCTTCACAGATCTAGAAAAAAGAATGATAGAATTTGTCTGAAATTGGAAAAGACCCTGTATTGCCAATGTAATATTGTATATGAAGGGCAGAGTAGGAGGCATGTCACTCCCTGACCCCAAAATATATTACAAAGCTGTGATAATAAAAACAGTATGACACTGGCACAAAAACAGGCATGTGAATCCGTGAAACAGAACAGAGACCCCAGAAATAAACCCCAAAACATACAGCTAACTGATTTTTTTACGAAGGGCACCAGTCAATCCAGTGGGAAAGCAAAAACCTCTTTAGAAAATAGTGCTGGAAAAATTGGGTATCCACAAGAAGAAAGGTGAATCTGGACCTCTATCTTTCACTATTAACAGAAATGAACTCAAAGATCTAAACCTAAGAGCTCAAAATTCTGGGAGACATCAAGTAAGCAAAGATTTCTTTCTTTTTAATTTTTTTGGAGAGTGTTTTTTTTCTTTTTTTTTTTTTTTTGCTATAGGGCGCGTGCGCTCGCCAGACAGAGAGACAGAGAGACAGAAAGCGAGAAATCACCCCTCCAGGGGGGATGGCCACGCCGCAATCCCTTCTCCTCCATTCTCCTCTTGGGATATTGGGCACACACGCACACGCACCCGGTGTGAGTTTTAAGCCACCGGGTCTGGGACATGAACCACGGTCGACTACGTGGGAGTCCAGCGACATAGCCATTACGCTAACTGCTGGTCAACAGGCAAAGATTTCTTAAATAAGACCCCCAAAGCACAGGCAATAATCTGCAAAATAGATAAGTGGTATATACCAGATTAAGAAGTTTCTGCACAGCAAAAGACACAGTATTAATGTGAATCAACAACCCTCAGAATAGAATACTTTCATAAACTATGCATCAGATAAGGGGCTGACAACCAAAATACACAGGGATCTTAAGCAGCTTATCCAGGGGGGATAAAAAAAAAGATAAACCCAATTAAAAGATGGAAAATGAGCTGAATAAACAACTCTTTAAGGAAAACAAATGAACTACCGAAAAATATGTGAAAGAGTGCTCACCATCCCTCATCATGAGGGAGATGCAAATCAAAACTGCAATGAGATACCACCTAACACCAGTCAGAATGGCTAAGACTAAAAAGACAAAAAGTGGGGACCAGCAGATGGCATAATGGTTACATCACTGGACTCCCACATAGTCAACTGCAGTTCAAGTCCTGAACCCGGCAGCTAAAATCTCATGCCAGGTGTGTGTGTGTGTGTGTGTGTGTGTGTGTGTGTGTGTGTGTGTGCCCAAGATCCTGAGAGTAGAATGAAGGAGAAGAGGTTGTGGCGTGGCTCTCCCCACTGGGCAGAGGGGGGTGGTTTCTCACTTCTGTCTCTCTGTCTCTGTCTGTCTGTCTGGTGAGTGCACGTAACCTATAGCAAAAATCTCTCTCAAAAACAAACAAAAAGAAATGATAAGTGCTGGTGAGGCTGTGGTAAAAGGGGATCAAAAACAAACAAAAATAAATAATAAGTGCTGGTGAGGCTGTGGTAAAAGGGGATATCTTCACTATTGGTGGGAATGCAAATTAGTACAGTCACTGTGGAGATCAATATGGATATTCCTCAATGATCTACAAAGAGAACTACCATGTGATCTAGCAATTCCACTTCTGGGTGTCTACTCAAAGAATAGGAAAATGCTCAGTTGGAAAAGTGCTTGCACATCTATGTTTATTGTGGCATTATTCACAATTGCTAAGACCTGAAATCAACCCAAATGTCCACAAACGGATAAATGGATTGAAGGAAATGTGGCACATATACACTATAGAATACTATGCAGTCATAAAAACAAGACGACACTGGCATTAGATAGAAAGTAGATGAATATGGAAGATTTACTCCTGAGTAAAGTGAGCCAGGCTATGAAGTAGCAACATTACATGTCTTCACTGAATATATACCAACTGTTCACAGTCTATGGTGGAAATGGAAAGATTAGAGGATATAGAAGCATGTAAAATGTTGATGGGTTCTGGAGACAGTGTGGGAAAACAGTGGGAGATGGGGGAGAGAGGAAAGATTTCAAGGAGAAAAATAGAGAGGCAAGACATTTGAGGGACACAGAAAGGGACAATTTTCTGTCGATTGATAATGGATATGATATCTTCAACTGGATGGGGTTGAAGTGAATTTATGCTGGATAAATTCATTTTACAAGCTGTAAAGATGTACAGTGATATAATGTATAAAATAAATTTGTTAAAAAAGGATTGTACAACCATCACCTTAATTTTGGAGCATTTTATCACTCCTCAAAGGAGAACCCATAATCAAAGTGGTCTTCCTTCTTTCGCTGCCTCTTTTCCATAGTCCAAGCCCTTGCCAGGTGTAAATTTACTTTTTTCCTCTATGGATTTGTTCATTCTGTACATTTCAAATAAGTGAAATAATACAATATGTTGCTTTTTGTGACAGACTTTTTCACTTAGCATGATGTTTTCAAGGTTCACCAGGGTTATAATGTGTGGCAATACTTTGTTCTTTTAATAATAATCTACTGACTAATAGTTGAGTAATAGGCTACTGAATGGAATATAAACATTTATTTATTTATTCATCAACTGATGTGCTTTGGACTGTTTTTTATATTTTGGCTGTTATAAACAATGCTAATATAAACATGCACATGAATGGTTTCTGTGGCTATATTTTCCATTCTCTTGAGCTTATACCTGAAAGTGGAACTCCAAGATGCTATTATAACTCTGTGTTTAATACTTTGAGGAAGTGCCAACTCTTTTTCAAAGTGGTTGTACCATTTTGCATTCCCTTCAATAGTATGATGTCTCCAATTTCTACCTTTCTACCTTCCCAAAAACCTTTTATTGTCTGCTTCTTAAATTTTAGCCATCCTACTGGCTATGAAATGATAACCCATTGCAATTGTGTTTCTCTAATGGGTAATGATGTCAAGATCTTTATGTACCTATTGACCATATGCATATCTTCTTTTGAGTTATGTCAATTGAAATTGCCCATTTTTAAATTGGATTATTTATCATTTTATTGTTGAGTTTAGAAAATTATTTATGTATTCAGAACATAAGTCTCTTTGTAATATATGATTTGCAAACATTTTCTCCTGTTCCCTGAGGTTTTTCACTTGTTTGATGGTGTCCTTTGAAGCACAAAAGTTTTGTAAGTTGATGATGCCCAATTTATCTATTTTTTTTTTGTTTATCACTGGATTTGAGTATCTAAAAAGTCATTGTCTAATCCAAGGTTATGTATTTTTGCTTTTATGTTTTCTTCTAAGAGACTGATAATTTTAGCTGTCAAATTTAAGTATTTAAAGTCTATAATTAGTTTTGAGTTAATTTTTGTATACGGTGTTAGCTAGGGGTCTAATTTAATTTTCTTTTTTGCATGTGGATAGACAGTTGTTCCAATATAACTTGTTGAAAATATATATTGTTTTGCATTTCTTCTGTAAGTTTAAGATAATTTTAAAATAAAAAAATAAAAAATAGATTATTTTTGACTTTAGTGCTGCATGTTGGCTCTGGCCTTCTGGAATGCCATTTCTCTATAATACAGAGATCCCACTGTCATGTGAGTACAGTTTTCCTATGGTATCCATAGGAGAATGGCTTCAGGATCTTGGACAGATACCAAAATCCACAGATGCTCAAGTTCCCTATAAAAAAAATGATATGGTATCTGCCTATAACCTATGCCCATCCTTCCATATATTTTGCCATCTCTAGATTACTTATAATGCCTAATAAAATATAAATGCTAGGTAGAGACCAGCAGATGGCATAATGGTTACATCTCTGGACTCCCATGTAGTCAACCATGGTTTGAGTCCTGGACTTGGTAGCTTAAAACATACACCAGGTGCATGTGCATGCGTTCCCAAAATCCTAAGAGGAGAGTGAGGAGAAGGGATTGTGGCATGGCCATGACCCTGGGTGTGTAAGTGTGTGTGTGTGTGTGTGTGTGTGTGTGTGTGTGTGATTTCTTGCTTTCTTTCTCTCTCTGTGTCTCTGGTGAGCTCATGCTCCCTATAGCAAAAATCTCTCCTAAAAAAATAAAATACATAAAAATAAGTGGTAGGTAAATAGTCGTACTGTATTTTTAAATTTGCATTATTTTTAAATGTTTATATTTGGTTTTTAAGTTATTTTGCTTTCAGATATTTTGGGGCTGTAGTTGATTGAGTCCATAATTGCAGAACCCGCCAATATGAAGGGCTGACTAACTGTGTTACTGGCCACTAAGACCACCATCACCAATCTTCTCAGGGATGCCAGTGTCCATTTCATTAGTACAGCAGTTATTGCCTAAGTGTCCACTTTGCCACCCCTGGAATGCAGGGAGGAGAGGGAGAATCCTCGAGTCTCACATGTAACTTCATTCTAAAAACCCCATTTTTTTAGACTTCTGATCTCTTGATGCTCTGGCAAAGCAGGCAGCTGAGCTCCACTTCCTTTACTATAGTCTATTGCCATGTCTAAGCTTGAAAACCAATGCTGGGCCAGCTGGCGGTGTGGTGGTGAAGGCAACTGGATCCCACATGGCTGACTGTGTGTTTCGAATTCTAGACCTCCCCTCTCCCAAGGGGAGAATGGGGCAAAGGGATTTGGGCATGGCCATTCTCCCTGGAGTGGTGCTTTCTCACCTTTTCTCTCTCTGTGTGTCTCTCTGACAAGCACATATACCCTACGACAAATTAAAAACAACACAAAACAAAACATACCAGTAGAGTATTAAGCTATGTTGCAAGTCTCCTTGCCATGCTATTGAATCTTGAGTTATTTCAGTAAATTTTCCCTTACCCAACCTATACTCTACATCTCTTCCAAAGTTCTCTGTCACATATTCCCAAGAATCTGGCTGGTATCTATTAGTAAGGTTCTTCATTTCCTTCATTTTATAAGTATTTTGTGCTACATCACAGATGCTTTTCCTGCTTAGGCTGTGTTGGTCCTGGACCTTGGTTATGTTCCTGGAGGCAGTGAGAAATACACTACATTTCCAGACAAGAGGAGACTAAGACTCTCCTCCATCAGGAACCAAGGAAATAAGATAACCAACGGACTAACTTAGCCAACAAGTACTTTCAAGCAATTGCCATTTCTAGGCATGCTGTTTGTCTTTATTTTCTAGAGATTTCTGTCAGCTGTCGAAGGTAAATTCTTAACTCCTGTTGTTGAAACTATCAGCTTTTTTTCTTTGTTTGTTTACTAAAGAACAATTAACTAGTAGTTCCATTTTTTATAATTAGGTTTAGTTAATTTTTTTTTAACTTTGAAGTTAAGATAGTACTTAAAAGGGAACAAAAAATCAAAAAGAAATTTGATCTTACTAGTGTAGTTCGCATGACCTTGCCTTTGATCAACCTGTAGCTCTTATTAACTCAGCGTGTGTGTACTGCGCATTCATTAAAGAAGAAATCATATGACAAGTGAGAACTGGCTGGACCAAAGGAAGAAGACGTAAAATCCTTGGAAACATGGTCTCTGAGCGGCCACAGAAGAGACATAGCAAAGCCAAGGCTACAGGTACTGAAAATGAAGCAGGTAGGCGCTCACCAGTTGTCTAGAATTACCTCATATATTGAAGGAAATGAGCGACAGAGGAAAAAAAAAGTCTCTAACCGATCCTTTATTGGAGAAGGAAACAGGAGAATTCAGAAAGGGATACATAACGTTGTCCTTACATTCCTTCAGTAACCCTAGGAGAATGATAATGGGAAAAAGAGTCAGTATTCTTGACTTATTGTTGACCCAAGGGAAACATTTTCTTTCAGTACCAAGCACGTCTGTATTTTTTCCCTTGTGTATCTAAATTGGAAAATTAATCATATCTTATGCAGTGTTTTCTTTTTGAGCTATAGCTGCAACTGTGGTTATTCTTCGGAGAGTTCAGAAGGTTCTTTCTTCTGTTTTTGCTCTTGGTTATTGTTAAGAGTAATTCTCATTATCACACAATGGCTCACACTGAAGTTTTCTTTTCAAGTGACTTTTGAAAGTGTAGAGGAAGAAGGACAGGCGCGTTAATTAAATCAGCCTCTCAGAGATACAGGTCCAATGACATCTCTCACTTCGTAAGAAATAATCTAATTGGAAATGTTTCGTTTCTTCTTCCTACAGTCCTGTCCTCCCCTGTCCTGTACTCCCCTGTCCTTATCCCAGGAAAGGAATACTTTCACTACTCTACAAAGCAGCAGTTTAAGGAATTGGGTATTGACTACCCCATGCCGCTTGTTTCCAATCACGTACTTAACTAAACAAATAACGAAGAGAGTTGCAGTGTAATGCTGATTCGCAGGATTTCATCTTCAAGTTGATCTATATGTAATCCAAGAAGAAAAAGCTTTTTTAGTTCCAGTGCACCATCTTTCTAATTTTAGCATGCTCAGGGGAAGAAACACTGTAGCAATTACAGGGGAGCAAGGCCACCAAAAGCTCACATCTTTTAGAAACAAAAATTTGGGAGACTGCAGGGAAGTATACTGCCCCGCTGAGATGCTGACCGAAGACAAACGGAATGTGGAATGGTGAGTCAAAGTAGTGAATATTAGTGATTATTCCATGCAGTAGAAATTGGTGACAGACCTAAGATATTGGAAACCCAGAGAATTTGTCCATTTCTGCCATGGGGACAAGAGCCACTGAGATGCCCTCTCCCCCACACTGGCTCTGCCTCATGGCGTTCATCACGACCTTGTGTAATCTCCTCCATATTGTACCGAGTGTGAGACTGACAGAATATGGCAGAAGGGATCCTCTATGTATGTCCAAGATTAGGTTATACAAGTGGAAACAGGGAGCCAGATGTAAAGTGAGTTCTTAGGGGCTGACCCACGTGGGAAGGTCTCAGGTTTGCCTCCAGAGACCCCCCTGAACCACAGGGTGACCGCACACCCGTGATGTTGGGTTGGCTGAAGCTAGGAGTGAGCTGAGGCCCAAAGACCCTTCATGAGGTGCTGCTGCTCTATCTAAGTCTCCTTCTGTCTCTCTTGCTCCTGGAATAGAGAAATAAATAAACTTTAAAAAATAAATATATTAAGAATAACCCAACTTTCCTTTGTGGTCACTTTGCTTGTCATAGATCACTTGCTTTGAGGAAAGTCACGTGGTAAGCACCCGTGGACAGACTCATGTAACAAGGAAGTGGAATTTCCTGCCCATAGTCACGTGAGTGTGCTGGGAGATGAGGTGCCCCAGAAACCCTCAGAGCCAGCCCAGTCCAGAGCTTCACTCAGCATCACGAGGGGCATAGACCAGAGCCACCCAGTGAGGCCGCATGTGGGTTCCTGATTTTCAGAAACTAAGTGAGATAATAAATACTTACCGCTATTAAACTGACTCATTTCTGGGTAATTTTTATGTAAGAATATAGAGATAGATATCAACTCATACTTTTGACAAAGTTATTTTTAGTAATAATGATGAAATAAACAAGAAATAATAATGGCTAGAAAAGAGATAGAGACAGTGAAAATGTCTTCATTTTGGGACCAGCAGTTGGCGTAATGGCTATGTCACTGGACTCCCATGCAGTCGACCGCGGTTCGCGTCGCGGACCGGGTGGCTCAAAACTCACGCCTGGCGCATGTGCGTGCGTGCCCAAGATCCCGAGAGGAGAATGGAGGAGAAGGGATTCCGGTTTGTCGATCCCCCCTGGGGGGTGATTTCCTGCTTTCTGTCTCTATATCTCTCTCTGTCTGTCTGGTGAGCGCATGTGCCCTATAGCAAAATCCTCTTCAAAAAAAAGAAAGCCTTCATTTTGAATTTGTATATATAATCATGTCAGTTTGGAATTTGAAAAGTAAATGAATACAATACAAAACAGGAATAAGGGAAAAACAAATACTTTTTAATTATAGTAGGTCGTGGAGAACATCCTGGGCCCATCCCCTGAAACCGTTCTGTTTTTCTTGGCCTCTGGGACCTTAATGGGAGGGGATGCCTCACAGATCTCTCAAATGCCCTCAGGGCTGCTTCCTAGTAGCTTCTTGAGTAGTACCTGGTTCCCTTTATCTGCACGAACTTGTTTAGGGAGCAATTGCTAGCCTACACCTTTAGTTTGATCTGCTGAACATGCTTTTTGCTCTTTGGATGACCAGGGTATGTATTTATTTTCAAAATTCTCTCCTCTGATTCCCATTACATTATAAATTCTATTTTTAAGTCATTCTGTTTTTCTCTTATTTTCAGTCAGAAGTTAAAAGTAACTGCACAGCTTCTTCTATGTCTTGTTTATGAATTTTATTCGCCAGATTCTCACTGCTCTTAAATTTGGCATTTCAAAAAGCCTTCGGACTAAGTAAAAATGCAGCCAAGTGCTTAATAAAAGTATAACAAAGATGAGCTTTTCTCTAATTTCCAGTAAGATATTCCTCATTTTCATCTGTGATCTATTAAGAAAGGTTTTTATTGACCATGTATATATATACATATACATATATATACATATATATATAT
>NW_006204918.1:2022864-2046484 GCF_000334495.1 Tupaia belangeri chinensis
ATATGTATATATATATATATTTTTTTTTTTTTACTTCATGAGAGAGGAGAAAAAGAGAGAGTGGAGCACCCTCACCAAAGTTTCATGCCGCAATTATCCCCACAGCCTTGTCAGCCAGCTAAGATCGCAGGCATGCAGGTGTGTGTCCTGCTTGTACAGGTCAGCCTAGGAGCCAAACCCTGATCTTCCACATGGTTTCCGCATCGTAGAGTGGTACACTGCCACTGCACTACCTCAGCTGGATCTTCTGTTCCTATTTTCGTCAGCATTCTGGTCATGCCCATTTAACTGATCTCTCAAAAGTTTCAGTTGATTCTTTGTTTTTATTTGGACTCTTCATCAGAATGTAAGCTTTTCCCATCATGCTCCATTAAATTCTTCCAACCTCTGCTCCTTACCCAGTTTCTGTTCTTTTTCTTTTCTTTTTTTTTTTTTTTTTTTAGAGAGGTTTTTGCTATAGGACGTGTGCGCTCACCAGGAACAGAGACAGACAGAAAGTGAGAAATCACCCCCCAGGGGGGGTGGCCATGCCGCAATCCATTCTCCCTTCTCCTCTCGGGATCTTGGGCACGCACGCACACACACCTGGAGTGAGTTTAAGCCACTGGGTCCGGGACTTGAACTGCAGTCGACTACACGGGAGTCTAGCAACATGGCCATTACGCCAACTGCTGGTCCCTTGTTACCCAGTTTCAAGCTGTGTCTACATCTTCAGGTATTCATTCTTAGCAAAGAGCCCTACTTCTCAGTATCCATTTTCTTTTCTAGTTTGCTTTCTGTTACTTAATAACTGAACATTTCAAGGGGATGATCTACAAGAACGGAGATTTATTTAGCTCATAGTTTTCAAACTCCCAGGCCAAACAGTCACATCTGATGAGCATCGTCCTGCTGGCGGGTCACAAGGAGAAGGGAGTACGTGGCGAGGCAGAGCTCTTGCAGAACAAGTGCATGTGTCTGTGTGTCCCTCTGACTCCCCTCCTTATACACCCATCAGGATTTAATGGTAGAGAACTTGTGCTGATGCCCCTCATCCTAATCGCCTCACAAAGGTCTTACTTTAAAGACTGCGAGGGGATTATATCAACACCATGACAATGACTCATTAGTGTTCAATATATTAATCGTTGGAAGGACTAATTTAAACCACAGCACTCTGGTTACAGGCCTTGATTAGAGGACTTGTAACATATACCCTGTAGATAAGCTTGCAGGACAAAAATACAAGGATATCATACCCCTAAAAGCATAATTATATTACGTTTGAAAATTCCTTTTCAATGACAAAGACAACATTAGAGAGAAAGCTTAGATACGTGGAAACTTCAAATCTCGAGCAAATGAAGCAGAACTCAGACCGTTCCACGTGGGTAAATAAGCGGAAGTTTTAGAGTAGTACTTATTTCTAAAACATGAGACTTAGGCTTTGATATATTTAACAGTGCCATATGTTTATTACACAACAATAAATTCCCAAGAGACACATCTAACAGGACATTTATGTATAAACTACAAGAGGTTGTTATCATAGGAGACCATAACCGTATCATCAGCGTGTAATATGATTTCAGAATACAAGCATCTCAGATACCATTTAAGTACAATCTGAATAGAAATGGCAAATTATAAACGCTCATATTTCTTTAGAAGTGACAATTAGAGACGTTATTGCTATGTTACTGCTGAAATAATGGTCTCATTTTAGAAGATTCAACTTCTTGTAAAGCTTTCAATAAGCTTATTATTTTATTTCTTTAAGATGTATCTGCAGTAAGTTCTACGTGTAAAAATTATTTTTCTATAAAATCATATAGCCTCAGAAAAGGCGGTATAAAGTTCTATCAACTAATTGGCAATTAAATCCTCACGTATTTACCACTATGGCAAAAAAGCGTAGATATAACAAAAAGGCATTATGGATGCACTTGGGAATTCCTGGGTCGGCTCATTGGAAAGTAATTAGGCTGAATTCCTTTTCTCCTACCAGCCTAAAACTGCACATTTCAGCGTTTAATAGGACGGCTCAACAAGCGAAATACTTTTTTACGCAAAACAATGTAAATCATAACTATGTCTGTATTGATCACTGGTTAACGAGGTTTTGTATTAAGTTTAATAATTTAGTGAATTATAACTAGCCAATACTAGTTCTGTACCTCAATTTCTTTACTCAATAAGACAGAGACTTACAGAAAAGAAAGACAACCCTGATGAAGTGGCGCAGTGACTTCCTCAATATGTCACTATGTATTTTTGTAGAAAGAGGAATCAAAGGAAACTGCATTTTGCCTGTGCCCAGTAAATCCCCAGATTTTCCAAGGAGATTAGTCTATATGACATTATTTAATCCTTTAATAGGGCTACAGT
Organism: Tupaia belangeri chinensis; assembly: GCF_000334495.1. Classification (NCBI taxonomy): domain Eukaryota; kingdom Metazoa; phylum Chordata; class Mammalia; order Scandentia; family Tupaiidae; genus Tupaia; species Tupaia belangeri. The sequence continues at coordinate 2,025,232 of NW_006204918.1, forward strand.
ATCATACAATTTTACATATTGGAAAACTGAGGCTCAGAGATGCTAACCAACCCAGTCACCCGAAAAATGGGAATCATCCCAAACGCCTCCTCCTACTTTTCCCCATGTCAAACATTAAATTCTCTCTATGTTTATCTCCTTGATATGATTTTTGTTTCTTTGACTGACTTATGAAAAACACTGAAAGAGAGAGTGAGAGGGAGAGACAGAGACAGTTATTTTTGACTGCTTCTTGATGTGTCATGATCTTTCCTCCACCAGCCTCCACCATCCAGGACCACAGATGTGGCAACTGCACCTGGCCCGTTAGGTTGGGCCAGGACTTGATCCTGAGCCTCCTGTGCAGCCTCAGCCATCCCAGTGGCAGCTCATGCCCCTGAACTTGCATCAGTGTGTCTGGGGCTCCTTAATATGTTTTTATTTTTTGGAGAGGTTTTTGCTATAGGGTGCGTGTGCTTGCCAGAAAGAGAGAGAGACAGAAACTGAGAAATCACCCCCCAGGGGGGATGGCCACACTGCAATCCCTTCTCCTCCATTCTCCTCTCAGGATTTTGGGCACGCATGCACAAGTACCAGTGTGAGTTTAAGCCACTGGGTCCGGGACTCAAACCATGGTCGACTATATGGGAGTCCAGCGACATAGCGATTACCCCAACTGCTGGTCCCAACATGTTTTTAATCCCTATTCTCTTTTTTATCCTTATCTTCAAAGTTAGGTTTTTCCACTATTTTATCTGGAGTAATGTGATAGCTTCACATTTGGTTCCTCTGACTCTACTCTTCTTAAAATCAACCATCAATAATGACATTTTATTTTAAATATAAATCAAACAATGCCTTTCCTTTCTTATAATTCTGTATTATCAAAAACAAGCCCCCTGGGACCAGCAGTTGGTGTAATGGCTATGTCGCTGGACTCCCATGAGTCGACCGCGGTTTGAGTCCCACACCCAGTGGCTTAAACTCATGCTGGGCACCATGTGCATGCGTGCCCAAGATCCCAAGAGGAGAATGGAGGAGAAGGGATTGCGACATGGCCATCCCCCCTGGGGGTGATTTCTCACTTTCTGTCTCTCTGTCTCTCTCTGTCTTTCTGGTGTATGCACATGGCCTATAGGAAAAACCTCTCCAAAACAAACAAACAAAAAAAGGCAAGCCCCCTAAAATGGCAAAGACCTTTACTACATGGCCTCTAATAATATTCTACAACTAGTTTCATTCTATATTCCTTAATAAAACAGCATTGTGATTAATTTGATCTCTTATTGCTTTATGCTAGTCATTGTGTGCAGCAAGTTTTTTCCTCCTATTTCTGGATTTGGATAATGCTTAATCTTTTCAGATGCTGTTCTCTCTAGGAAGATGCTGAACTTTTTTAAAACTAAGTGCTCCTTATATATATTTCCACAGTATCCTGTGGCTACCTCTCTAATAGCTTGCTAATTGTACCAAATTATTCTTGAAAAACTCTACACACAGTTAAAAATTCATATTATTTAGAAATGTTAAATATATTAAACAATTATTCATTATGATTATACTTCCATAAATATGTCATAGTTTTATTAGGAGTCCCTCTGAGCTCTGTAAATTTAAGTCTCTAACTGCCTTATGACTACCGACATAAAAGTGTCAGTTAAATAAAATAATAAATCATTGGTTCCTTTGTGCAAAGAGAAATCCAAGTTATTTAAATTTTTATAATTATACAAACAATAGCATAAATTTCTTAAAAATGTTGATAATGTCTTTGATTCTTATTTTTCTAAATTATGTTTATGCTAAAACCCAATATCTAAAATAGAATAAAATTAGAATGTAACTCTTTGGTTGTATATGGGATTTGAAATCAGGTTTCTTTGTCTCCAGTGGCTGCCCATGAAGAATTTCCAGGGAACCAGGGTTAAGAATTTCCTGAATCCCTGTCTTTTTCTCTTTATATTTTTATGCCCTTTAAATTTAACTCATTTTTAAGCACTGCCACTTATTTTTAAACAGTTCAACTCCTAGTTTACACAAACCTTGTTTCACTCTTTTAAAAAATATATATGGAGATGACATCTGCAAGATATTTGGTTAAAAATTTCCAGGCTCCTTTCCCCCTATAGAGGCACTGAATAAACAACAATAAACAAACCAAAAAATACTTTTAAGAACTCTAAAAACTAGTTAAGCTGCAGCAACCAAGTGAACATTAACTAAGAAAATAATTGAACCAAACATAGTAGGAAATTTAACCCATTTACATTTAAAGAAATTATGATGGAGAAAGATATACTATTGCTACTTTTCTAAAGTTTTTTTCTGTATGTCTGGTGGACAAATATAAGGCCAACCTTGCAATTTTGTTTCCAATCACTTTAAAAATGTTTCCTCCACTTTTAATCCTCTAATAGTATTTAAAAGATGAAAGTATAAAAAAAAACCTATAAATTTACTTTGATAGAAACCCAATATATAAAGACAATTTGTGACATCAACAAGATGAAAGGAGTAAATTTGTAAAGGATTTTTTCATGTAATTGAAGTTGTGATTAATTTATAATAGATTACTATAATCTTAAGGTGTTTTATGTAACCCCCATGGGATCACAAAGAAAGTATCTATAGAATATATACACAAAGAAGGTAAAATTAATAAATTGGACTGCATCAGAACTACCAACTTTTGTCCATTAATGGACATAACCAACAGAGTGAAAAGGAAACCCAGAGGAAAAGTAAAATATTTGGAAATTATATATTTGATAAAAGCCGAATATCCAAAATATAAAAAACTGCTAAAATGCTATAACAAAACCCTAATAAAATAATTAAAAACTAGGCAAAAACCTTGAGTAGACAGTCCTTCAAAAAAGATGTACAGGGACCAGCAGTTAGCGTAATGGCTATGTCGCTGAACTCCCATGTTAGTCGACCGTGGTTTGCATCCTGGCCCCAGTGACTTAAACTCACGCCGGGTGCGTGTGCGTGCGTGCCCAAGATCCCGAGAGGAGAATGGAGGAGAAGGGATTGCAGCGTGGTCATCCCCTCCGGGGGGTGATTTCTCACTTTCTATCTCTCTGTCTGTCTCTGTCTTTCTGGTGAGCACATGCGTCCTATAGCAAAAACCTCTCTTAAAAAAAAAAAAAAAGATGTACAATTGGCCAATAAACAAATGAAAACATGCTCAACACAAATAAATAGGAAAATGCAAATCAAACCAGTATGAGATACCATCTACCACCCAATAGGATGACTATGTCGTAGTCTACTTAGGTTTCTAAAACAAATGATTACAAATGGGGTGACATAAACAAAAAGAATTTAGGTTTCAGAATTCTGGAGTTGAGGAATCCCTATATGAAGGTACTGGCAGGCAGTACTTTCTTGCTGCATTCTCATGTGCCCTTTTCTCTGTGTACACGTGGAGAGAGAGAAAGAAGAGAGAAACTGGAGAGAGAAGAAGAGAAGAGAGAGAGAGAAGTCTCTCCTTCCCTCTTATAAAGTCACTCATCACATCATGAAGGGCCAATCTTCATGGCCTAATCTAAGCCTTATTACCTCCTAAAGGCCCCATCTCCAAATACTATCACATGGAGTGTTAGGGATTTAACTATGAATTTTGGAAGAACACACATTCAACCTGTAACTACTATTTAAAAATTACAAAAAATAATATTTAGGGGAAACAAAAAATGAAAAGTTAAATGTTGGTGATAAAAAAATAAAGTATACATAAAAATGGTTTCGATAGAAAATTTTATGTTATATAAATATCTTACTACAGGTAAAGCAATTTACAGATCCATAGTCTATATTAAGTCATAGGTATGTGAGAAAGAACTAGCACACTATTTATATATCTTCTAAATAGTTTTTTTAAAAATTATAAGAACCTTAAACAATATTTATAATTATTACGAAGTATTTCACGTGGATTTGGAGATATGTGGTATGCCTGTTTCCAAATTTCTTGCTTGCCATTTCTCCTGGGAAATCTATAATTGTTTAAAGACCAGGGACTTCCTTTTTTTTTTTTTTTTGGAGGAGTTTTTGCCATCGGGTGTGTGCGCTCGCCAGACAGATAGAGACAGAGAGACAGAAAGCAAGAAATCTCCCCCCAGGGGGGATGGCCACGCTGCAATCCCTTCTCCTCCATTCTCCTCTTGGGATCTTGGGCACGCACGCACACATGCCTGGCATGAGTTTTAAGCCACCAGGTCCGGGACTCCATCCGTGTTCAACTACATGGGAGTCCAGTGACATAGCCATTACGCTAACTGCTGGTCCCAAGACCAGGGATTTCTTTATGGCTGGCCATTTCAATGTGGTCTTTTCCTTATGGTATTATATATTTGCATTTCTTTCCATTACTTGTAATTTGGACTTATTCAAAACAACATACTGCTTGAAGTCTGAATGTGTAATGCTTTTCCCTACCTGTCTAACTTCCCATCTAGACCACTCACTCGTCACTTCAAGATGTATGACTTAAACGACTAGAACATTTTAACCTGCATGTGACTAAATGTAATCTAGATTTCAGTCATGCGATTGTTCTCAGATTGTAGCTTTACTTAGATCTTTTTTATTTATTTTTCTCTCTCTTTTTTTTTTGTTTTGGAGAAGTTTTGCTATAGGGCACATGCGCTCGCCAGACAGACAGTGAGAGACAGAGAGACAGAAAGCGAAAAATCACCCCCCAGGGGGCATGGCCACGCCGCAATCCCTTCTCCATTCTCCTCTCGGGATCTTGGGCATGCACGCACACGTGCCCAGTGTGAGTTTTAAGCCACCGGGTCTGGGACACAAACTGCAGTTGACTACATGGGAGACCAGCGACATAACCATTATGATAACTGCTGGTCCCGTAGATCTTTTTTATTGGATTCCCCATGACAATGCACTTAGAAATCTAATATTCTTTCAATTAAACTGACAAGTCTCATCGCCACTTTGTTTTTCTTCATCCCCTTTTTTTCAGGCCACTACCTATCACCCAGTTTCAAAGCCACTTCCACACTTTCATTTTTTTCTCCTTCCCGTTTATTCAGGCCACTACCCAGTTTCAAAGCCACTTCCACACTTTCATTTATTTGTTCAGCAGCATCCCATGCGTGGGTACCCAAATCTCTATTTGTCTGCTTGAACTACCATGACAAAATATCATACACGGGATGACTTTAACAACACCAATCTGTTTCTTACAGTTCTGGAGACTCAAAAGTCCAAGATGGAGGTGCTGGTCAATCCAGATTCTGGGAAGTTCTGTCTCCTTGGTTTACAGATGGATACCTTCTTGCTGTGTCCTTATAAGATAGACAGAGAGAATGAGAATGGTAGTTCTTTAAGGATGTTAATCCCAAGGAATAAGGGCCCCACCCGGTGACCTTATTTAACCTTCCTTGCTTCCTTACCTCACATACATCTGTTCTGGGAGTTAGGACTTTAACAGGAATGGGAGACACAATTCAGTCCTCAGAGCTACTGAGGCTGGATTCTCTATCATGGAAGGGTTTTATCTTGGAACTGTACTTTCTCTCCCTACATGGAGGCAGATGATCCAGACTCTTAATTTTCACAAAATCACAGTCACAGAGTAATTTTATAGAGCAGGTTGTACAGTGGTTCGTGAGTAAATAATACCCAACTCTGTAAAGTGTTAGTTATCGTTCTTCAAACTCCTTTGGCCGTCTCTGCTAAGTGGAATTCCCTTCTGGATAGATTTGTGTACATAGTTTCTGCCATTGCAAACAGCTGACTCTAGCTTCTATATATATATTTTTTTTTCTTTCTCAGTTTTCTCCTGCTTTGATTTACCAGATCCCCACAATTTTAGGCTGAACCTACAAGAGCTTCCTTTCCTTTTTAAGTTTTCTTCCCTACTTCCCAATTTTTGTCATCATTAAAAAATTGCCCAAATACAATATATGTGCAGAAAAATACACAAGTCCTTAAAATATAGCTGAATAAATTATCATAAAGTGAACATATCTGTATGACCACCAGTTAAATAAAAAAAAAAAGAATATTACTGGTCCCTGCAAGATCCTATCATGCTCTTGCGTAAATTTGTTACATCTTCCTGTTCTTAGATAATCATCACACTGACTTTTAACATTGTAGCATATTGACCTGTTTAACTTTTTAAAATATCATTTATTTAATTTTATTTATTATTACTATTATTACTAATATATATATGATATGGTAACCAGAGAGAGACAGAAAGAGTGAAAGTGAGAAAGCAAGCTGCCAGGTCTGGGATTCAAACCATGGTTGGCCATGTGGGAGTCCAGGACCATAAACATAAATACCACTTCTGGCCCATTTGTTCAATTTCTTTTTCTTAAAGAATTATTTTATTTAACTTTATTTATTTATTTTAATTTGACCAGAAAGTGACAGAGCAAAAGAGAGTGGGAAAGAGAGAAAGCAAGCTGCCAGGTCCTACTCGAACCACAGTCAGCCATGTGGGAGTCCAGCACCCTTAAACACCACGCCACATGCTGGACCCTTAATTTCTTTCTAATCTTTGTGAAACTGGTGTCATTACCGTGTCCTGTTGTACCTGAATGGCTTTGATAACTTTTTTTTCCCTAGGGTGTGTGAGCTCACGGGACTCACAGAGGCACAGAGAAGATGGCCACTTCACAGTTGCTTTTTCTCCATTCTAGTCTCAGGATTTGGGGCATGCACGGATATGTGGCCAGCATAAATTTCAAGCTGTCAGGTCTAGGACTTGAACATCAGTTGGTCATGGGATAGTCCAGCGCCTTAACCACTACACCACCTGCTGGCCCTGACTTTTTGTTCTTATTGGTGTACATAGTATTTTATTGTGTGCTTATGCTAAAATTCACTTATCTTTAGAGCTGTTGGAATTGTTTGGAGAGTTCATAGCTTTTTGATATTTCAATGTGGTTAATTGCTTTTGGTGAATATAAATGTATACTATTTTTAGCCGTTAAAATAATATTATTTGATGAAGATCTGTACTAATTTACTGTCCTGGTAACAGTGTGTGAAAGTTCCTGAGGCTTCCAAATCCTCATCAACATTTGTAATGGACAAAAATTTTTTTCTTTTGGAGAGGTTTTTGCTATAGGGCGAGTGCGCTCGCCAGACAGACAGAGAGAGACAGAGAGACAGAAAGCGAGAAATCGCCCCCCAGGGGGGATGGTCACGCCGCAATCCCTTCTCCTCCATTCTCCTCTCAGGATCTTGGGTACGCACACACACGCACCCTGCGTGAGTTTTAAGCCACTGAGTCCAGGACGCGAACCGCGGTCAACTACGTGGGAGTCTGGTGACATAGCCATTACTGCTAACTGCTGGTCCCATGTAATGGACAAAATTTTTAAACTTTTTCCTTCTTTTAAACAGGTTAGTGGTATCTCATTGTGGTTTTACGTTGTATGTCTCTTATGACTAATGAAATAGAGAAAAGTTGTATTTTATTTCCTCTTTTGTTATTTTATTTTATGAAGTATTTATTCAAGTGATTTGCCCATTTTTCTAATGGATTATTTTCCTTTTCTTATTTATTTGTAAAAGCTAGTAATATATTTTGGATATAAATTTATTTTAAAGTTAGAAACATGTTTTGTTACAATTTTCCCCCTCTGTATGTCTTTCTTATTGGTGACTTTAGCTGACTGAGTCATGATTTACTGTATTCTGATTCATCTTTTTTTTTTTTTAATTTATATGTATTGACATTTTGTTGAGTGTGAGAAGTCTTTGCTTACTCAGAAGTTATGATGACTTCCTATAAAAACTTAATTGTAGGGGCCAGCAGTTAGTGTAATGGCTATGTCGCTGGACTCCCATGTAGTCAACCACAGTTTGAGTCCTGGACCCAGTGGCTTAAACTCATGACAGGTGCATGTGTGCGTGAGAGTCCAAGACCCCGAGAGGAGAATGGAGGAGAAGGGATTGCGGCTTGGCCATCCCTCCCTGGGGGGTGATTTCTCGCTTTTGGTCTCTCTGTCTTTCTGGTGAGAGCACGTGTCCTATAGCAAAAACCTCTCCAAAAACAAACAAACAAACAAAAAATCCTTAATTGAATCACATTTTATATTTAAATCTATAATCCATTTGGAAAGGATTTTGCATATAGTGGGATGTGGGACCGACCATCTAATTGCACAAAAATTGCTCACTAAATAGACCATTTTCTCAATTCCCCAGCACAGCTGTTTTTCAGGTGACTACTTTTGTGTGGATTGCTTCCTAAGCATTGCTGTTTTCTAGAGGTCAGTGTCTTTATTCTCAAAGCAATTTCTCCATACCTTAATTACAATAGATTAAAATAGGTCACAATGACTGAGAGGTAAGATAAATTCCTCAACACTGTCCTTTTTCAAGATTGAATTGAATATTCCTAGTTTCTTTGCATCACAAAATGAATTTTACAGTAGAATACATGTAGAAACTTTTTCAGGCAATTTTATTCAGATTTTTTTATGATGCTTTTAATCTGCTGAATAATTTTTTTCTTTTATTTTCTTATTTCTTTTCTTTTTTTCTTTTTAATGCTGTAGGGCATGTTTGCTCTCAGGAAAGAGACAGTCAGAAAGAGGAAGAGGGAAAGTGAGAAAGTACCCTCCTCACCCCTAAGGGAGATGGTTACACTAAACTCTTCTCCTCCATTCTCCTCTTAGGATTTTGGGCGCGCACACACACACACACACACACACACACACACACACATATATATCGTGTGTGTGTCTACAACACACACACACATATGTATCCTGTGTGAGTTTCAAGCTGCCAGGTCTGGGATTGGAACCACAGTCAGCCATATGTGAGTCCAGCACCTTAATCACCATGCTACCTGCTAGTTCAATCTGCACATCATTCTGAGAACAATTGATATATTTATAATTGAGTCTTCTAACCCTTGAATGTCTATGTACCTCATTTATTTAGGTCTTATTTAATGTTTCTCTATAATATTCTGCAGTTTTTATTTTAAAGGCTATGTACATCTTTTATTAGATTTATTCCTGGCTATTTTTCATGTTTACTGCTTCTAAATATTTATTTTGTGTATTGCCAGAATAAGAAAACAATATTAATTTTGCATATTGACTTGATATCTTGTAATGTTGGTAACTTTGCTAGTAGATACATTTGGATTTTGTATGTATAAATGGTGTCTAAATCTATTGACAGTTTCTTTCTTTCTAACATTATACATTTTAAATATTTTTCTTGCCTTATTGTAATCATTACAATTTTTCAGGTGAACGTCAAGTAGAAATGGTGGTTGTGAATACTCTGCTCTCATTTCTAGTCTCAGAGAGAAAGTTTTCAATCTTTTACTTTAAGGAATGTTTGTTTATTTTTTTTAAGAATTATTTAATTGTATTTATCATTATTATTAATTTTTCAAATTTGCTACAGGGCATGCAAATTCACCAGGGAGGAAGAGAGAGAAAGGGAACATGAGAAAGGAAGCCACCAGGTCCAGGACTCAAACCGTGGCTGGCCATGTGCGGGTCCAAGATATTAACCACCATGCCACCTGCTGGCTTCTGCTGTTGTTTTCTTTAATGTATACACTATATTAGAATTAGGACGTTTCTTTTTAATTTCTGGTTTGCTGTATTTATCATAAATGAACATTAAATTTGTCATTGGCTTCATTTTTTGAGATAATAATATGTGTTTTTGCTCCCTTATGAAAACGTGGTGAATAAGAAGTATTGCTCTTTCAATGTGTAACCCACCTTACATTACAAAAATAAACCAATCTTAAACTTTTTAAAATCTACTATTTTTTTTCTTTGTGAATATTTTGTTGAAGATTTTTAAAGTCAATGTTCTTAAGTGAAAATAGTTTGTAATTTTTGTTTGTAATATTCATTTCGGTCTTGGTATCAACCTTATACTAGCCTCATGAAATTAGCCGGAAGTTACTCTCTCCTTTTCTTTTCTGTGGAAGAATTTCTGTAAGTTCTATCTTCTGTAAATGTTTGGAAAATTTCAATGGTTAAGCCATTGGTTGGTTTTTGTTTTGTTTTGTTTTGTTTCGTTTTCTTGGACATGTAAATATTATGGATTCAATTTCTTTAATAGTTATGGTTATTCAAATCTTTAAGTTATTTTTGAGTTAATTTTGGCAAGATGAATTGTAAGGAAATTTGCTGTTTTATCTAAATTTCATCTAAATTTTCCAGAATTCTTACATAATATTCTCTTCTATGCTGTTTATAGTTATATTAATACCATCTTTCATTTTGATTATTGGTATTGATTATTTGTACTTTGTATATATCTTTCTTCATCTGTCTCACCAAGGAGTTAAGTAGCTTTTTAAAAATTCAACTTGGGGATACGTGAATATTCTCTATTTTATATTTATTTTCTACTTGATTAAAAAAATACCTTTACTCTTCCCTCTCTTTGACTTCCCTCTGATTTATTTTGTTGTTTTACACATTTTAAATTGGTATGTATATAATTTTAGGCTTCTTTCTTCTTTCACCAGGGGGTGTGGGAACTCTTCAGAGAGTGGGAAAGGGAGAAAGAAGGTCCCCAAAAGGGATGCGGTCACGCTGTGATCCCTTTCCTCCCTCCCTCCATCCTGTTGGGATTACAGGCGTGCACACGTGCATGCCTGGCCTGGTGTTTTAAGCTGCCAGGGCCAAGAGTCAACCCTGCATGTTTAGCCATCTAGGATCTGTCTCCCTTGACCACCAGGCCTTGAGGGCAGCTGACTATTTTATTAATAATACATTTATTTTAAAGTTATGTATTTTCATCAAAGTATGATTTTAGCTGCAACCAGTAACTTTTGCAATGACTTGCTTTCATTGTCACTTAGTTCAAATATTTTATTTTATTTTTGCTCTAGGGTGCATGTGCTCTCTGGATCTCAGGGAGAATAGAGGGAGGAAAAGTGAGAAAGCTCCCCCATGGGGAATAGTGACAGTACCATCCTTTCTCATCCATTTATTTTCTTGGGATTTGGGGGATACACACGCACCTGCCTGGCATGTTTTACAAGCCTCCACATCCGGTACTCCAACTGTGTGGTAGACCGTGAGGGTCCAGCCCTCTTCACCGTGCCACTGGCTGGCTAACTCACATATTGTTTTAATTTGATGAAGTTATGCTTGTTCCTTAACATGTGATATTTATATGGAAATTGCTTAATTTCTAAAGAGCTGGATATTTAAAGTTTTTTTTTTTTTTGGTGTGTTGATTTCTAGTTTAATTCTACTCTGGTAAAAATATATATTTCGCCTATTTCTGTTTTACATTCTATTGGATATTGTTGTTTTATAGGCCAGAAAATCATAACCATTTTTTCATTGCTCTACAGATAACTTGGAAATTACACATTTTTCTGCGATTGTTGACGCAGTGCTGTTTATGGCAGTGAGGCTAATTTTGTTAATATCTTGTTCAATTTTCCTATTTCTGTCTCTATTTGTTATGTTCTGACATGGGTGTATTAGAAGTAGTCACTATACTAGTTAATTTGAGGGCCATGCTCTGATGTGGTGGTTAAGGTGGTTGAATCCCACACGGCTGAATGTATGGTTCAAGTCCTGGGCCAAGAGGCTTGAAAAGCACTCCAGGTTCACATGCATGCAAGCGCAAAATCTAAAAAGAAGGGAGAAATGAAGGAAAATGGGTCATGGTATAACTATTCCTCATGGGGGATGTTGTCTCATTTTCCCTGTCTCTTTTTCTCTCTGTCTTTTTCAAGTAAGCATTCATGCTCTCTGGAAAAAATGTTAAAAGTAGTTTATATAAGTATTCAACCATTAGCTCTGCCAATTTTCACTTTTTATGTTTGAAATCACATTGTTTTTTTTTTTTTTTTGGAGAGGTTTTCGCTATAGGGCGCGTGCTCTCGCCAGAGAGACAGAGACATAGAGACAGAAAGTGAGAAATCACCCCTCAGGGGGGATGGTCATGCCGCAATCCCTTCTTCTCCATTCTCCTCTTGGGATCTTGGGCACGCACGCACATGCGCCCGGTGTGAGTTTTAAGCCACCAGGTCCAGGATGCGAACCACGGTTGACTACATGGGAGTCCAGCAACATAGTCATTACGCTAACTGCTGGTTCCTGAAATCACATTGTTTTCACATATGCAGAAATCTATAATGATCGATTTTCCAGATGAATTAATTCTTTTATTTTATAATGTCTGTTTTTACATTGAGTAGTAATTTTTGCCTTAATGTCTACTTTGAGTAGCTTTATTTTTGGATACTGCTTCATTATTTTTATGTATGTATGTGGGCATGTTCATATGCATGTGTATGTATGTGCATTTTTTCTCATAACAAATCATTATAATTTCTTCATTCGCTTAGTATTTAGTTAAATTTACTCACAGAGTCACTCTCTCTTTTGCTGTTTATCTGTTTCTACTTCTGTGAGCTTCCATTTAGGATAGGTTTCCTTCTGCCTGCAAACTATTATAATAGACTAATTTAATGTAATGTATTTGTTAAAAATTTTTGTTCGATTTTTATTGTCTGAATAGTCTTTATTTCAACCTCATTTTCAAAGGACATTTTGCAGAGTATAGGATTATTTGGCAATTGTTTTCTTTTTTCCAAAACCTTTTAAAATTTAGTTTATTGTTGTGATGAGTGAGGGGGGGAGAGAGAGAGAGAGAGCCCCCAACTGAGTCTCGATGCTATGACTCATCCTCAGCCTTCAGCCAGCCCCAAAGTTTGCATGCATGCATGCCCAGGGTACCATGACCTCTGTCTCATTTGTGCCCACAGTACCATGACTTTTGTCTCGTTTGTCTTGAGACGTCAACTCTCAGTCTAATTTTTGTTATTTTGAAGGTAATTTTTTTAATGCAAAAGTTTTCGTTACATATTTGTAGCAGATTGAATAGTGTCTCACTTGAAATTCACGTATACAGAGAACTTCAGCATGGAGCCTTATATGGAAACAGGATATTTACAAATATAATTAAAGTAAGAATCAAAATGGCATCATATTTGATTACAGTATACGTTAAGTCTATGTGATTGTACTTAGGCAGAATAGGACATGCAGAAACAGAGAGAAGACGATCATACAGAGACCCCTAGTGGGGGTTAAGGTGCTGGATTCCCAAATGGCAGACCATGGTTTGAGTCCTGGACCTGGTGGCTTGTTTTCTCACTTTCCCTTTCTCCCTCTCTCTGTCTCTGTCTCTCTCTGGTGAGTGCCTGTGCCGTATAGCAAATTTTAAAATAGTAATAATAATAAATAAAATTAAATAAATAATTATTTTAAAAAAAGAAGAAGACCACATGGAGACAGTGGCAGAAACTGCAGTGAAGACAGAGGAAACTAGGAAATGGCAAGGAAGCCCTCCCTCCCTCCCTCGGCCTTCCAGATGGATGCGGCCCTTTCAAGACCTTGACTTAAGGCCTCGGACTTCTTGATTTGTGAGAAAATAAATGTCTGTTATTTGAAGCTACTAAATGTATGGTAATTATTTTGTGGCAATCTAGGAAAACATATCCTACCTAAGAGCGTGTGTGTGTGTGCACGCATGCATGTCAGATGGAGATTAGAGTACTTACAGCTGATTTAGTAACTTACCAGATTTAGGCTTCTCAAATATTCCCTTCAAATAATATTTCTGACCCCTTGGCTTTTTTCTCAACCTGGAACTTCAGTTACAAATAAATTAGACTTTTTTTTTTTTTATCATTTCCAGATAAGACTCTTAAATACTTTCTATATTTTGCATTATTTTTTCCCTTCTATGTTTCTTTCTGGATATTTTAATCTTCTCAATCTTTTAGTTTACCGAATGTCTCTTCAGTTATGTCTCATCTTCTATGAAACCCCACACTTGAGTTTTAATTTTAGTGAATACATTTTCAAGTTTTGAGTTTACATTTGGCTCTTTTTCATAACTTTTATAATTTGTAGTATTCTGCTCAAATTCTTAGTCATATATTTTGATTCTTTGAGTTTATTAAGCAAAATTATTTAAACATCTGTGTGATACTTTCTTTTATCAGATCCCTTGTTGGTGTGTTTATTTATTGTGTTGTTTTCTTTGGTTTTCATGAACATAATCTTATCATTTAATGTGCCTTTATTTTAATTAAGTGCTGTTCATGGTATAAAAAAATGAAGATAATTTAACAATATTATCTTTCTACAGAAAGGAAGTTTGTTTCTGATTGGTGGTTACTTCGGGGTCACTTATAACACCAGTAAATATTAATTAGATCAGTAAGTGAGGTGACTCGATACTGGAATTTCGGTTTTAATTGAATGTCCCAGGTCACCTTTCTTTAAACGTGTACACGTATCTTGGTAGATTTCTCGAAACCACTTCTTTCTTGGTGCCTGTGCAATCCATTTTTTCTCCCTGTGGTTTAAGAGTCTTTTGGAAGCCATGAGATTTTCTCAATCTCTTCATACCTGCTCCAGTTTCAGCAGAAACTGAGGAAAAGCAGGCCCACATGCAGGGTTCACTTCTTTGTTATATTTTTCCCTACTTGCTGTGCACAAATATTCTGTGTATTTTGTCCTGGCTTATAGTTTCTTTCAACAAGAAGGCTGGTCTGAACCACGTAGTCTGCTAGCACTTCTCATTTTCACAAAACAATTTTTGCTTCTGTCTTCTTTGTGGCTAAGTAACAGTTTCACTTTGCATAGCCAGAAATTGATGTGTTCTACTGAAACACACACACACACACACACACACACACACACACAATTACTTCAGCCTTTGTTTTTCAGGAGCACTAAAGTTCTGATATTTCAGGTTTCTCTTTATTTCATCCGTGCTCATCAAAGCATAAAAAAGATGTATAGAGCTTCATTTATTCCCCATTGATAGGAATTATGCCACCCACTCAGGAAGTAGAGAGAACTACAGTTTATTGTTTTGTTAATAGAGTATCCAGCTACTTTTTTTCTCTTGCTAATTAATGGTAAATACAACTGTCTTTTTTTACCTGTCAATCATGCCATAAGTAGCTGATGAATGAATGAATGAGATAAAAATGGAGTCCTTCGCCTCCAGTGAGGCCCCACTGGAATTGTCTTCTTAGAGAAGCTCCAGAGCACAGGGGTTGGAGGTGTCCTAATTGTCTTTGAAACATTACTTATGACATGGAAATGGTCCTTTAAAAAAAGTGAAATAAAAGAAAATTCAGGAAGAGGCTAGCTATCTGACAATTAGGAAAGAAATGATTTGTTATGTACTCAGTTGGTGCATGTGAGTGATATTTAGAGGACAATGTTTTTTCCTCTTAGATTTATTGGCATACCCTGATCTCGTAAGGCATACTGTTATAGAAGGAAAGAACGTTTTCTGAAAGTTTCGGGCATAACGTTAATGCATAACGTTACATAGATAGGTTATACAAACTTCGTTGAATATAATCTTGCCGTTTGTCCTTCAGTAACAAGGAGAAATAAAGCATACCTTCTAAGCTGATGAGAATAATATATGTGAAAGCACAAATCTAAAGCAGTCTGAGCAGAATTCACTTTGTTAATGTTCTTACATATAGGTTGCTAGGCACACTCTCATGCAATCGAATAAAAGAAAATGATTTCAAGCCTACTCACAATTCAATTCGTTTGTTATTTTAAAGTCTTCAAATCAGAATTTGGATGCGTTGACAGGCTTAGGGGTAAAATTACGGTGTTCTATCATTTCTTCGAGAACAGAAGAAAAGTCTAAAACATGACAGCATTTAAATGACACAGTACCCCACTTAAGCTTAGACTGGGATGTGTTAAGTCAATTATTAAAGCTTGATTTATGATAAGTATGCCTCCCCACACACCTGCATTATCTTATATTGTGTTTCAGCTTTCTTCTGTGCTATGCAAGTTAACATTGATGAAGTGACAAGAGAAATGCAAGAGGAGACTGTATGTAGTAGTGTGGTGTGACAGAACATGACCCGTGATAGTGTCTAGGTGACTTTTTTTAGGAGCGATAAAAGAGAGAGGGAGAGAAAGAAGAAGAAAGGAGGAGGGAAAAACAGGTTTTTAAAGAAAAAAATTGAAGTTTGTTCATTCTAAGTGCGAGAGCAGGGGTGACAGCACAGCAACCAGGTCTAAACACCACGGTCCCAGTTTCTATCTAGCCCCAGATCATGGGCGTGCACCTGCCTGGTGAACTTGGGGAAGTCCCCGGATGTAAATCTGGAAGCTTACCATGTACCCAGCCTTACAGCATGGCATTTTACCACTGTGCCATTGTGCAGATCCAAGAGGTACTTTTGACAGCCTCTCTACTGCAATCCTCCACTCGGGCACTTCGCTCTCTAGGATCACAGATGAGTGTGGTATTGAGGTCAATCTAGGAATCAAATCTGTGCCTCCTGTGCAAGCCCTGCTTGCATGGCATGGCCTACCACTTGTGCCCCTGAGCTCACTGAGGCTAGGCCATCCAGGATTCCTTTATTTTTACTATTATGTTTTAATAGAGTTTTTTGCTTTAGAGTGTGTGTGTGCTCACAGGAGAGAGAGAGAGAGAGATCAAGACAGAGAGAGGGGAAGTGAGAAATCACCCCCTGGGAAAAATAGTCACCTCCATTCTTCTTCAGGGACCTTGGGCACGCACACACGCGCTGGCATGAGTTTCAAGCCACCTGGTCTGGGACTCAGCCCGCAGTTGGCCATGTGGGAGTTCAACAGCATAACCACTACATCCTCTGCTGGCCCCAGCCAGGATTACTTTTAATTTAGATGTGTTAATCAAAGTAAAGAGAAGCCTCAAGGTTTTAGATACCCCAAATTTAAATGAGAGATGAGCTAGAGTATTTTCATGCCATTTCAGGCTTCCTATTCTAATATCCAGTTCTGTTATCCACAGTAAAATCCTTTCCTGAAATATATGCCAGCTGTCAAAATTACAAAGATGGTTCAGTTTCTGTAAACTCTGCAATGACACATACAGTTCGAATGTTATAAAAAAAACACCTCATTTGTTGGTCTTATTTTGGCTACTTTTATTCTCATGAAGAAGGAAAATCGATGAATAAAATGAGAATTTCCTTCTAAAACTCCTTGTCTATATTCACTTTGCTTAGGTGATTAATAAAAACATCAAATTCTTACACAGTATTTCCAGATATTCACATTTCCATAAAAATAATATTCGAGGTAATTATAGTCTTCACTATACAGGACTCACTCTGCAGTGTGGATTACTTCAAGTAAGAACCTATTTAAGCAATCTTCAATTTGATTTAAACATGTCCAAACTACTATTTTTTTCAGCCAAATTACTTTCCTTTGTTTATAGACCATGTAATTTTCATAGGCTAATTTTTTAAACACCCACCAACTGATAGAAGATAAAAATAATCCGGAAGCACATAAGGTGCCAAGACAAACTGGTTTAGATTTTTTTTTTCGCCACATGTAATTATTTTATACTGTGGTATAAGAGTAAACTTTTTAGGTGGAAAAATTTGCTGAACATACTATTTGAAAAAGTTGTTTGACATCTTTTATGGCAGAACATTGAAGAAACATTTATATTTCTTTCTTTCTTTCTTTTTTTTTTTTTTGAGAGGTTTTCGTTATAGGGTGCATGCGCTCGCCAGACAGACAGAGAGAGACATAGGGACAGAAAGCAAGAAATCACTCCCCAGGGGGGATGGTCACACTGTAATCCCTTCTTCTCCATTCTCCTCTTGGGATCTTGGGCACGCACGCACACGCGCCCGGCGTGAGTTTTAAGCCACCGGGTCTAGGACGTGAACCGTGGTCGACTAAGTGGGAGTCCAGTGATATAGCCATTATGCTAACTGCTGGTTCCCGAAACATTTATATTTCTGTCTGTCGAAATAGTGACAGGTTCTTAGTATTGAGGCAAGAATCTTGCAGTTCTTTCTTCATCACCCAAATTCTCTCCCTTTTATTATTATTATTATTATTAATTATTGTTATTATTATTATTTTCCCCTTAAACTTAGGAAAGGGTGCAAGTACTTGCCAGAGAGCAATGGAGGGGGAGGGGGAGAGAGGAGAAAGCACCCAACCCCGCAGTGGAGTGTTCCCAGACTGCAACCCCTTCTCCTTCGGGCCTGCAGCATGTTGGGATTTGGATTTGGGGAACACACACACCTGCACCCAGAGTGTCTTCCAAGCCACTGGGCTGGGATTCAAACTGCATTTTAGAATGTGGGATCCAGTTCCCTTAACCCCTCAGGCCATAGCGCCAAACTTTTGCAGTCCTGGTTTTGAATAACTACAGAGTACTTGAGAACAAAGTTCATCTCTGAAAACAAGCAAATGCAATGTAGGATACTGTCTTTCAAAGGCATTTGGTTTCTGGGCCTTTCCTTCAAAGCAATCTGTACATGAAGAACATATTATCATATAGCTGAGGGTAGAAGTGCTTCGTTTGCAAGCTCTGAGGGGTTGGAAGGAGAAGCACAGTCTGAAAACCACAGGTTGAGAAATAGCTTTAGAATCAGGCAGAAGTGGTAGTTTAATACAGTATTCACCACTTTCTAGAAGTATGACCTAGGACAGTGGTTGGTCCCCTACCTTCTCAGCCCAAGAGACCAGCCTCTGGAAGACAATCTCTCTTCTGACGAAGGCAGGTGTAGGAGTAAGGATTGGTCCCGGGTGACCCAGTGCACCCCATTTCCATCACTACCACATCGCAATATACAATGGAGCAGTCACACAGCAATAGGGTTTGTGCTCACATAGGAATCAAATATTGCCACTGACCGACAGGAGGCGGAGTCCAGGCAACAACAGGAGCAATGGGGAATGGCTGCA
The DNA here is from genome assembly GCF_000334495.1 of Tupaia belangeri chinensis. Taxonomy (NCBI): domain Eukaryota; kingdom Metazoa; phylum Chordata; class Mammalia; order Scandentia; family Tupaiidae; genus Tupaia; species Tupaia belangeri. The sequence continues at coordinate 2,043,972 of NW_006204918.1, forward strand.
AATACAGACAAAGCCTTGCTGGCTGGCCCACTGCCCACTCCTCCCACATCTGCATGGGCAGTGTGTGTGTGTGGGGACAATAGACCATGGCCCAGCACCAGTCCATGGCCCAGGGGTTGGGGACCTCTGACCTAGGACAAATGATCTTTCTCCGACCCTTGGTTGCTTTGTAATAGGTTGTCTCCATAAAGGGCAGCTAATAATATCTGCTATCTCTTTACACACTCACTGTTCATTGTATCTTGAGGCGGAGTCTGTCCTTCCTTTGAACCTGAGCCAGATTTGTGTCTTGCTACGACTAATAGAATATGGCAGAATAGATGCAGTGCCAGTTCTGGATTTAGGAGTTCAGGTGAGGGGTGAGGCCAGTAGGTGGCATGTGATTAAAGGTACTGGTCTCCCACATGGCCGACTGCAGTTCAGGTCCCAGACTCAGTGACTTGCTTTCTCACCTACTCTCTTTATCTCTGTGTCTTTCTAGTGAGTATGTGTGCCTTATAGCAATTAAAATAATAATAATAATAATAATAATAATAATAATAAATTAATTTAAAACATGTTCAAGTGATATGTTTTCCCTTTCTTGGAACACTGCATCACCATGTAAGAAGGCCAATGACTGATGGAGATGAGAGGTCAGTCCTGCCCCCATTGGTCCAGCTATCCCATTTGGGGCACCAGTCTTTAACGAAGCAACCAAATCAGGAGCCTAGCCGTCACCAAATAGAGCTGACGAACCACTGGGCTGAACTCAGCCAACACACAGAATGATAAGAACTGAGAAATCATTACTGTTTAAAGTTCAAAAGTTTTAGGGTAGTTATTATATAGCAATATATAAAGAAAATGTCCTTTTAAAATGATAACTATAATCATAACTAATTGCTAGTGTTATAATGAGATTTTATATGTAACACTAATACAGGTGATTAATTCTTACTTTTCTGTTCTTTCTTCCCTTTTCTCTTCTTTCAGTGACTCTTTTCCCCATCTTTATGACCCCAATTAAGATGCTGACAGAAGTGGGAAGAAATCTGATGACCAGGAGAACATACATACAGTTGGGAAGAGAGAGAAACCTAGGCAAGACCCCCTCTTCTCCCTCTGTGCCTCTTTCTCACTGCCAATTACCAGAAATCTCAGCTGTGGGGAGTTGTGGTTTTGAAAGGTTTGATAAATAGTACCTATTTGTTAATTTGTCTAGAACCACTTAAAAAATTAAGCAAACAGTGGAAGTGGCCTTTAGGGTATCATCACAATTACTGGGTGAAGTTTGTGGGAGGCTTTAACTTGATATAACGCTGAATCCCAGAGCTACACATCTACACTACAAACTCAGGCACTATTAATCTGGCAATGCCTCCCTGCGCTGGGAAAAGCCTCCTGGAAAAACTCTGCTGATCACTGCCTCGAGAAATGGCTGTGTTAAGTGGCACAGAGGACAGAAACTATGTTCACAGCCTTTCTGCTATGAAGAAGCAGCTCCAGGAGTGATGAAGCATCCCTTTTCCGTACCAACTTCCGCCTGCTCCGGATATCCAGTTCTGCAACTGCAGCCACATGCTTGTGAATTCATTTTCACTTGCTGCTTGTTTATATTATTCCATAAACTCCTCACTCTCCTAGTACTTATAAAGTGACTAATTAGATGCAAATACATTTTGTTAACAATTTCTTTTCCTGAAATAATTACCTAGCAAATGACCTGCTATGGTTTAATTTTTGTAAATAATTCCTCATTGAAAACAAATTATTTTTAAAAAATACAACTTTGTGCTAAAAAACTTCATTTCCCACATATCCTCATAAGCTATTTGGAAACTGCTAGATGTTTAGCTTCTAGGGTTTGCTCTTACACAAAAACATTAAGGGCAAGCAGTAAATTTCTACTTATAGTAAGTAATAATGTGTTTTCTCTATGATTTTAATTGCAAATCCTGCCCTTAGAACTACTCAGTAAATATTTTCCTACTAAAGTACCACAAGCATACATGCATCTATTATGTGGGTCGGTAAAATATTTGCATTTAAGTAGTATTATATGAGATAAAAAAACAGCAGATTTCTGTGTTGAGACTTTCACTTGTTCTCACCATTTTTTTAGGAAGATGAGTTATACTATAGGTCGCCATAACTTAACTCAAAGAGACAGAGCTTTTCTAAGCAAAAGGACCTGTTCCAGATGTGATAAATGACTGGTGAGTAGACATTTTGCTTTGTCCAAGACAAGGTCTGGTTTATGTTAATGCTCTTGGTATAATTATTGAACAGGGCTCTCTTTTATTCATAAAAGTGTCTGGTGCTAGAATAGTAAATTGTAAATTACATAGTTATCTTATTTGTAATTCTAGTGTTTGATCAAGATTAACTGCAGAAATAAACAAAGATCTAGGCTCACAGGTTTAAGTCATACTCAATTTATCTAATGTTAAATATTCCTGTTACATGTACAAAAAAAAAAAAAAAAAAAAAAAACCCTTTGTGATAACCCCCCCCCCCCCCCCCCAAAAACA
>NW_006204918.1:2046623-2065081 GCF_000334495.1 Tupaia belangeri chinensis
AAAAAAAAAAACACCTTTGTGATAACCTCCCCCCTCCCCCCAGAAGTAAATTTTTAAGCTCTCCAACGTAATCATGCAATTTGGGGAAACGACACAAGGCAGAATACACCAGGATGTGGTCACATAGTCACAGCTTTGAAACCTTAGTGACAGGGAGGATGCAGAATGGGTACTGTTAAGAGTAGAGCTAGGCTTTGCAATAATTTATATCATGGAACCACAGTTTATAAATATTTATGATCACTATTCCTAAGCCAATACTTTGGAAATAAGGTAAGTAGCTTTTATAGGCTTTAAATGATTCTAATTAAGATATTTGTTTCAATTAGTTTCAGAAGACTTTTCCATCAATCTTTTCTCTATTAGTTCTTCAACTCGGAAGACAAAGCAGTTTCCCAAGGAGATCCATCTCCAGTGGTAGAAGCATAAAATAACTCAGAGTGATCGGAATTCCTGTCAATCTGATGTTTTGGGGAAGAGGGGAGGAAGCGATGAGAAGAAAGCCATGGCCCGAGGTGCTCTGAGTAGGTAGAGTCAGGTAAGGAGTGAATGGAAGAGAAGCAAAAGGAATCAAAGTGGGAATTTATGGCAAGGTGGCTCGGAATGCTTACATTTTGAAAATGCGAACTAAGTATGGGGCTAGAAACAAGTTCTGAAGTGCAAGTGAGGCAAAATCAGCTAAGCAAATGGGGAAATTATACCTGGAGAGTTAGAAGCTGACTATCCAGAGACTATGGCCTAACTGTGTTCTGAAGCTGGATGGTGGCTGAGGAGTGGCCAGGAAATGATAGGGCTATTTCTCTGATGCTGTGGGGAAAGTGTGTGTATGCGTGTGTGTGTTTGTAGTGTGGGCAGATAAAAAGCGACCTCTGCTATCGACAAGTTTAACAAAAATTGTTTTCAGGTTTTTTTTTTGCTTGCCAGAGAGACACACAGAGAGAGGGAAAGTAAGAAATCACTCCTTCTCCTCCATTTTCCTTCTGGGCATGAGCTTTTGGGGATGCAAGCACATGTGCCTGGCGTGATTTTTGAGTCACTGGTTCTGAGACTCAGATAGTGAGTCAGTCATGTTAGATCCAGCTCCTTAACCACCACACCACCTGCTGGCCTCCTGTTTAGATCTTTGATCCATTTTGAGTTGATTTTTGTTAATGGTGAGAAATAGATGTCCCATTTCATTTTCTGCAGGTGGATATCCAGTTCTTCCAGCCCCACTTACTGAAGAGAGATTCTTTTCCCCATCCGATTGTCTTGTGTCCTTTGTCAAAAATCAGTTGGCTTCTTGTTTAGGGATTTATTTCTGGATTTTCTACTTTGTTCTATTGGTCTATGTATGTGTTTTTGTGCCAGTACCAGGCTGTTTCGATTATTACAGCGTACAATATATTTTAAAGTTAGAAAGTAAGATATTCCCTACTTTATTCTTTTTTGCACAGTATTGCTTTTGTGATACGAGACCTTTTGTGATTCCAGACAAATATTATGATTTTTTTCCAACTCCTTCCTGCTGAGTTTATAGAAGTTGCATTGAGTTTGTAAGTTAATTTTCATTGGATTGTATTATTTCTTCCATTCAGAGAGTATGGGATGTCTTTCCACTTTTGTGTATCATTCCCAATTTCTTTTTTCAGTTTTTCATAGTGTTTCTTGTCATTTTTTTTTCCACTTTGGTTAGATTTATTCCTAGTTCTCTCTCTCTCTTTTTTTTTTTTTTTTTTTTGACTATTGTAAATGAGATTGCTTTCTTCAATTCTGTCTCAGTCTGTTCATTGCTGGTGTATAACATGTCATAGATTTTCATACACAGATTTTGTGTCCTGCCAATTTACTGTGTTCATGAATCACTTCTAGGAGTTTTTTGGTGTGCTTGGGTGGATTCATTTGGATTTTCTATGTATATAATCATGTCATCTGCAAATAGAGAGAATTTTACTTCTTTTCCTATCTGAATTCCTGTTATTTTTCTCTCTGATCTAATTGCATTGGCTGGGGCTTTCAGTAGTATGTTGAAAAGGAAGGGGGGAAGTGGGCAGCCGTGTCTTGTTTGCAGTCTTTAGTGGAAAAGCTGTCAATTTGATGTTGGTTATGGGTCCAACATGTAGGGATTTTTATTGTGTTGAGAAATGTCCTTCCTATGCTGATTTTGCTGAGAGCCTTAGTCATAAAGAGATGTATTTTATCAAATGCTTTCTCTGTCTCAATTCATATGATCATATGATTTTTATATTTTCTTCTGTTAATGTGCTGTATTACATTTGTTTTGCATATGTTGAATTACCCTTGCATCCCTGGAATAAATTCTACCTGGTCATGGTATATAATCCTTTTAATGTGTTATTGGATATGATATGTTAGTACCTGGTTGGGGATTTTTGGATCTATGTTCATCAGGGAGGTTGGTCTATAGTCTTCCATTTTTGTTTTGTCTTTGTTTTGGTGAACAAGGAGATGGAGACATCATAAAATGAGTTCCTTCCTTCTGGATCTTTAGAAATAGAGTGAGGATAATTGAGGTTAACTCTTTTTTTTTCAAGGTTTTGTAGAATTCAGAATTGAAACTATTGGACCTGCGCTTTTCTTTGTTGGGAGACTTATTGATTCAATCTCATTGTTATTGCTCTACCTAGGCTTTCTGTTTCTTTCTGATTCAATCCAAGTAAAGTACATGTATCCATCTCATCTAGATTTTCTTCTTCGTAAGGACAGACTAGCTTGCAGTATTCTCTCATAATCTTTTGCATTTCTGTTATATCTGTTGCATTACTGCCTGTTTCATTGTTGATTTTATTGATCTATTTGCTTTATCTGTTTTTGATCCATCTAGCTAACAGTGTGTCAATTTTGTTTATCCTCTCAAAGAAGCACCTTTTGGTTTCATTTATTTTTTGCATCATTCTTTTATTCTTTATTTCATTTATTTCTGCTATATTATTTATTATGTATTTTCTCCTGGATTTTTTTTTTTTGAGAGGGGGTTGTTGATGTTTTTCAGTTCCTTGAGATGTGTTGTTAGGTGTCTATTTACCACCTTTCTGTTTTTTTTGTGTTTTTTTTTTTTCATGTGAGTGCTGATTGCTATGAACTTGCCTCTTATGACTGTTTTCACCATATCCCATAGGTTATGAAGACTCATGTATTCGTTATTGTTGGTTTCAGTGAATCTTTTGATTTGTCTTAATTGTTTTCAGTAGTTGTGAAGTCATTCAGGAGTAAGTTGTTTATCGTCTATGTGTCTGTGTATTTTTGAGGGTTCTTTCAATTGTTGATTACAAATTTAGTTCCGCTGTAGTCAGAAAAGATGCTGGAGACTCTGTACTTCTGAAATTGTAAAGACTTGTTTTGTGTCCTATCAGGTGGTCGATCTTTGAAAATATTCCATGTGGGGATAACAAAAATGTGTATTTTGTAACAGTTGAGTGAGACATTCTGTGAAGTCTGTCTTTTCCTTTTAGTTTGTAGTATCATTTAGATCCTGTACCTCTTTGTTTATTTTTTGTCTAGAAGCAAAAGGAATCAAAGTGGGAATTTGTGGCAAGGTGGCTCAGAATGTAAGCTTTTTGAAAATGTGAACTCCCTTGTCATTCTTTGTCCCTTCTTACAGTTTTGTCCTGAAATCTGATTTTTTTTCCCAATATTGATATTGTGACTCTAGAATTTTTTTTTAAGAGATTTTTGCTGTAGGGCATACACACAGAGACAGAGACAGAGACAGACAGACAGAAATCGAGGAATCACTGCTCAGGGGAAATGGCCTTTCTCTTCCATTCTTCTCTTGGAATTTTGGGCACATATGCAAGTTGCATGCAGCATGAGTTTCAAACCACCAGTTCTGGGACTCAAACTGTGGTCAGCTATGCAGGAATCCAACAATGTAATCATTACGTCATCTGCTGGTCCCAACTCCAGCCTTGTTTTTTTTGGTTTATATGAACTATCTTTTTCCAGCCCTTTGCTTTCAGTGTATACACATCATTATCAGTGTGATGTGTTTTTTTGTAAGCAGCATGTAGGGGGCTCCTGTTTTCTTTTCTTTTCTTTTTTTTTCTTTGACCCATTCAGCCTATCTGCATCTTTTACGTGGAAAATTTAATCCATTAACATTCAGTGTTATTATCAATATTTATAGACTTATCCCTGTCATTTTATTAGTCATTTTCTTTGTCGTTTTGTGTCCTCTTCTTTGTATTTGTCTCTCTTTCATTTTCTTAATATAGTATTCCCTTCAGTATTCCTTGAAGAGCTGGTAATTTTTTTCAGTTTCTGTTTATCTAAAATTGATTTTATTTATTCTTCTCATTTGAAGTATAATTTTGCCAGATATAGTATTCTTGGTTGGTTTTTGTTTTTCTTTTAATATTGTGAATATGTCTTCCCATTCTTCCCTTGTCTGCATTATTTCAGTTGAGCAGTTTGATGTTAGCCTAATAGGATAACCTTTGTAAGAAAGTGATGCTTCTCCCTTGTCATTTTTAGAATCATGTCTTTGATTTTTACCAATTTACAATAGGCCATGGAGAGGATCTTCTTATGTTAATTCTATTTTGTGTTTCCTGGTACTGTATGTATTTATGTTTCACTAGAGTTGAAAACTTTTTAGACAGTACTAGGTTGTTGGAAAAGTCATGATGCATTTTTGCATGGAAAAACATAGAAGGAATATATGTCATGACTTTTCCAACAACCTAGTATTACATGAAAGAGGTTTTCTGGGTTTTAACAACCTCTGATTTTTTTTCTGACATTTCAGTGAATTCTTTTGTGTTGTCTATTATTGGTGAGCAATAATTGTGTTCATTTTGGAGAGAGATAGTTCCTCGTCTTCTTATATTCCTTTTGTCTCTATGTTATTTCTAGGCATTGGGTGAAGTACTCAATTCTTCCTAATTTTTTTTTTTTTGAAGAGGTTTTTGCTATAGGGCATGTGTGCTCTCCAGACAGAGAGACAGAGAGATAGAAAGCAAGAAATCACCCCGCCCCCTCCAGAGGGGATGGCCATGCCGCAATCCCTTCTCCTCCATTCTCCTCTCGGGATCTTGGGCACGCACGCACACGAGCCCAGTGTGAGTTTAAGTCGCCGGGTCCGAGACTCGAACCACGTGGAGTCCAGAGACATAGCCATTATGCTAACTGCTGGTCCCATCAATTCTTCTTAATTTTTGGAGTAGGTTCTGTATTTCTGAGTGGGGAAGCAGCCCTAGATCCCAAGTGTATTACTAGCAAAGGGCTGTGACTTCTAGATCAGAGCAGGTCTGCTCTCAGACAATGACTATGCCTGAGTATCTGCAGGCTATAGAGGCAACGTCAGTATTCTCTGCCCTCAGTCAGTGGCCATGTTCCCCTGACTTATCCCAATCTCTCTGGTCCAGGTAGAGCTGGGAGCTGAGCTGGGGAGATTTGGGGTGGTGTGCTGGGCATGAGGCAGTATCAGGCAGTGCACGTACCAGTAGAAGGTAGTGCAGTCCGAGTCTGGCAGAAGGTGCCATGATTACACTTTTATTTGAAAATGTGTAATATGCAAATGTGTAATAATGAAATGTTTTGTGATGATTAATTCTAAACATAACTTCGTTTTTTGATACCTCATTGTGGTAAAATATATGGTACATAAAATTTAAAAATTATTTTGTGAGATAAACAGTCAGAAATAAAGAGAGAGAGGGAGCAACAGAGAGAGGGAAAGCATCCCCATTAGAGTCTTGATGCTGTAGTCCACCCCCAACCTTCAGCCAGCTTTAGATCATAAACATCTATGTGTCTGGTATAGTTCGGGAGGCCTCTGGACTTGAACCAGGAACCTCTGAACATGGCATTGCACTACTTTCTGGCCCTAAACTTAGCATTATAATAATTTTGACGTGTACAATGAAGTAGCATGTTAGCTGTGTTTACAATGTATGTGACCAACACTAATTTCCATTTCCAGAAAAATTTCCTTCTTCCTAAGCAGAAATTATGGACTCATTAAAAATAAACCCCCAATATTTCCTTTTCAGCCCCTGGGGACTGCCATTGTGCTCTCAGTTTCTCTGAATTTCCTATTCTAGGTATCTCACATAGTGGAATCATGCAATATTTGTTCTTTTGTGTCTGGCTTGTTAACATAATATTTTCAAGTTTGCTCCTTTTTTGTAGCTTACTTCAGAATTTCCTACCTTTCTAAGGGCAAATAATATCCCATTGTTTGTATCAACCATATTTTATTTTCTTATTCATCCACCAAAAGAAATGTACTTGTTTCCACCTTTTGGTTATTGTGAATAATCCTGCAAACATCAGTGTGCAAGTACATGTTTGGGTCCCTGCTTTCAGTTCTACTGCTGATCACATGGTAATTGTATGTTTTATTGGGTTGTCAGAAAAGTCATGATGTACTTTTTCTAGGCAAAAATGTGTTATGACATTTCTGACAACCCAATACCTTCTATAGGAATTGCCGAACTGTTTTCTACAACAGCTGCACCGTTTTACACTCCCAACAACAATGCACAAGGGTACTCATTTCTCCATCTTTGCCAACACTTCCTTCCTTTCTTTTGTTTTATTTCCTTTTTCTTTTACCCCTTTTTCTTTTAAATAGCCATCCTAGTGAGTGTGAAATGATATCTCATTATGGTGTTGATTTTGCATGTTCATGTTGGCTGGTGATATTGGGCATTATTTTATGTGCTTATTGGCATCTTCTTTGGAAAAATAACTTTCAAGTCCTTCATCCATTCATGAACTGGGTTTGCTTTTCTTATTCAGTTTTAGTTCTTATATATACTGGATATTAATTCCAAATGAGATTTATAACTTGTGAATATATTCTTCACTCTGTGAGATATCTTTTCTCTGTCTTGTTAGTGTCATTTGATGAATAAAAGGTTTTGATTTTGATAAAATTCTATTTGTCTATTTATACATTGATTACTTATGTCATATCCTCCGTGTTTTTTCCTAAAGTTTTAGAAGATTAGTTATTTATTCATAGGATTCTTTCTTTCTTTCTTCTTAATATTTTTATTGTTATTTTAACATTTGCTATAGGACACAGGCTATTTGCTAGAGGACACCTTTCACCAGAGAGAGGCAGAGAGAGGAAGAGAAAGAGAGAGAGAGAGAGACAGCAAACCACCAAGTCCAGGATTCCAACCACAAACAGCCATGTAGGAGTCCAGTGCCTTAACCACCATGCCACCTGCTGGCCACTAGAGGTTTAATTCTTACATATAGTTCTTCAATACATTTTGAATCACTTTTTGTATATGATGAAAGATAAGGATCCATCTTCATTCTCTTCATATGGAATCAAGTTTTCCCAGCACCTATTTGTTAAAAATACTGTCCTTTCCCATTGAATAATTTTGACATCCTTTTCGACACTAATAAATGTATATAGAAGAGTTATTTCTGAGCTCTCTATTTTTTTTTAATTGGCCTGTATGTTTGCCCTTATGCCAGTATCATACTATGTGATTACTGTAGCTTCACAGTAAATTTTGAAATCAGGCAATGTGACACCTTCACTTTTGCTCTTCCTTCCAAGATTATTTGGATTTTTGAGATTCATTGCTAAGCATATAAAAATTATAATTTTAAAAGCTTTATCAAAAAATATAGTAATTTTGATAGAGATTACATGGAATCTACAGATTACTTTGAGAAATACTCTAGTCTTAACAATATTAGTCCTCCAATCCATGAACATGGAATATCTTTCCACGTCTTTATTCTGTTTAATTTGTTTTGTGGTTTTTGGTGTTTGTATATTTTGTATTTTGCTTAAATCTACTATTTTTTAAAATTTGCAATAAGACATGTGTGTACTGGAGAAAGAGAGAGTGAAAATGATAAAACAGCCCCTAGAAGAGATGACCATGTGGCAACCCTCTTTCCTCAGTTCTCCTCTCTGGATTTTGAGAATTCCTGCAGGAATGTCTAGCATGTTTTTCAAGCCACTAGATCCAGGTTGGCCATGTAGGATCCAGCTGCCATAAACATTATGCCACTTGCTGCCCTAAGTTTATTCTAAATATTTTATGCTTTTCTATGCTATGGTAAGTAGAATTAATTTCTTGATATCCTTGTTGGATGGTTTATTGATAAATTGAAGAAACATATCTGTTTTGTGTTGGATTTCTATCCTACATTGTTGGTAGATTTATTAGTTTTGAATTTTTGTAGACTCATAGGATTTTCAGCATATAAAGATCATTCACCTATAAACACAGTTAATTTTACTTCTTACTTTCCAACTTGGATGTCTTTAATTCTATTTTTTAGAGATATTTCTGCTATAGGTGTGTGTGATCACCAGAGACACAGAGAGAGATAGAGAAACTAAGGAATAAGTCCCTGGGGTGTTGGCCATGCCACATTTCCTTCTCCTCCATTCTCCTCTCAGGATTTTGGACATGCACATACACATGTCTGGCATGAGTTTCAAGTTGCTGGGTCTGGGACTTGAAACACAGTCGGCCAGGTGGGAATCCAACACGTTAACCACTATGCCACTTGCTGGGCCCTTTTATTCTTTTTTAATGCCTGATTTCTGTAGCTGGAACTTCTACTATTGCATTGACTATTAGTGGTAGAAGTGGGCCTCCTTGTCTCATTTCCAATTGTACAGTACTGTGTATGATGTCAATTGTGTAGATTTAACTTATTTTTAAAAACAAACTTGTGGTTGATCATCAGGGAAAAAGAATTTTATGATGCTCAAAATGAAGTTGAAATAATATTTTTATTAAGTTGAGGACTGTGTTTGCTATGGACTGGATATTTATGTCCTCTCAAAATTTACATATATTTAATCCCTAATACATGGTATTTGGAAATGGGCTACTTGGGAGTTAATTAGGTCATGAGTGTGAAAGCTTAACAAATAATATTAGTGCTTTTAGAAGAAGTCAGAATGCTAGCTTGCTCTTTCTGTCACATGGAGGCAGCTGTTTGCAACTCGTAGGGAGCCCTCACCAGAACCCATCTATGCCTGGCATCATGATCTCCAGACTTTCAGCTTCTAATTCTGTGAGAAATCAATGTGTGTTGTTTATTTGTCACCAGTATATTGTACTTTCTTAGAGCAGTCCAAACTGACGAAGATACTATTGTAGATTCGTCTAAACTTTTAAAAAAATAATTACTTATTTATTTATTATTGTTATTTTTGAAATTTGCAATAGGTGACATGAGCTCACCAGAGAGAACAAGAAAACAAGTGAGAAAAGTGAGAAAGCAAGCCACAGAAACTTGAACCACAATCACTCATGGGAGTCCAGCACTTCAACCACTATGCCTCCTGCTGGCCCCTTGTCTATACTTCTAAGGAAGAAAAAAATAAATAAAAGTCAAGGTCCTCGTTCCTAAAATGCACATCTGAGAAAATGTATCAACATAAATGTCTGTGTGCCCGAGGAATGCTTAGATAACACGAGTTAAGATAATAGCCAGTGTAGGGACCAGCAGTTAGCGTAATGGCTATGTCGCTGGACTCCCATGTAGTCGACCGTGGTTCGCATCCTGGACCTGGTGGCTTAAAACTCATGCCGGGCGCATGCGCGTGCATGCCCAAGATCCCGAGAGGAGAATGGAGGAGAAGGGATTGCAGCGTGGCCATCCCCCCGGGGGGGTGATTTCTTGCTTTCTGTCTCTCTGTCTGTCTCTGTCTGTCCGGCGAGCACACACGCCTTACAGCAAAAACCTCTTAAAAAAAAAAAAAAAAAGATAATAGCCAGTGTGTTTTCCAGGCAACATTTGGCAGCAAATTTAATCTGTGAGTAGGCTGAGAATGAAGGATAGATTTTAAAGACAAAACACACCAAAAGTATTAAAAAAGAAAAAAAACTGGCTTTAAGAAAAAAATTTCTCATAAGTTATTGGAGGAAGACTGATGATAAGGAAATAAATAATACATTTTAATGTCTATGATGAGTTGGCTTAATAGCTGGAAATGCTGGAAATAATTAGAAATAGTTGAAATGTAAAATTGTGGCCATTTCAGTATTTTAACACAAGAGACTCTTCATAAGGGCCTGCCTATCTGCACAAACTGAGTGGTTTGCCAGGCAGTCAAGGGTAGAATAAGTGTTGGGACCAGCAGTTAGCATAATGGCTTTGTCGCTGGACTCCCACGTAGTTGACTGCAGTACGAGTCCTGGACCTGGTGGCTTAAAACTCACACAGGGCTCGTGTGCGTGCGTGCCCAAGATCCCGAGAGGAGAATGGAGGAGAAGGGATTGCGGCGTGACCATCCCCCCTCGGGGATAATTTCTCACTTTAGCTCTGTCTCTGTCTGTCTGGCGAGCACACGTGCCCTATAGGAAAAACCTATCCAAAAAACAAAAAATAAAAAAAGAGTAGAATAAGTGTTTTCTGTGTGTGTGTGTCTAGAGGTTTTTGCTATAGGGTGTGTGCGCTCGCCAGAAAGAGAGAGAGACAGAGAGATAAAACGTGAGAAATCACCCCCCAGGGGGGATGGCCACGCCGCAATTCCTCCTCCTCCATTTTCCTCTCAGAATCTTGGGCACGCATACACACACGTCCAGCGTGCGTTTAAGCCACTGGGTCCGGAACTTGAACCGCTATTGACTACATACGAGTCCAGTGACCTAACCATTATGCAAACTGCTGGTCCCCTGTGTTTGGTTTTTAATAGAACAGAAACAAAAATGGTTATCATGTGAAGACATTGCTATGAATAGAATTCTGTCCCCAGTAGGGTCCCCAACAATCCCCAGTATGATACATTGGTGGGGGGAAGGTGTTCGTCAGAAGGTTATTAGGTTTAGACGAGGTGTAGAGGGTGGACCTTTGTTGGGATGAATGCCCTGATAAAAGGATGCTACAGAAAGCTCTCTCTCTCTCTCCGTCTCTGTCTCTGCCATGTGAAGACACATGGAGAAAGAGGCTGTCTACAAGCCAGGAAAAGAGCCTTCACCAGAAACCAACCAACCATACTGGCACCCCATTCTCAGACTTCTCCCAAACTGTGAGAAATAAACTTCTGTTGTTTAAACCGCCCACTCTATGGTAGCCCAAGCTAAGACAGAAATGAAGTAAATCAACCACGGTCCTTTACATTTTAAAAATAAATTATTTTCCCTTAAATTAAGAAAATACCAAAGAAAGCAGGCCTTTGCAATATTTTATCTTCAATAGATAAATGTGTCTTTGAAGAAATCATCCTAATTGCATTACCACAGATTTAAAAGAGCTATTTTTCATATGCCTCCAAGTTAATTTTTTTCCAGCTTTATATATGCGGTGAAGACAGAAAAGAAGTAAATCAACCATGGTCCTTTACATTTTTAAAAATAAATTATTTTCCCTTAAATGAAGAAAATACCAAAGAAAGCAGGCCTTTGCAATATTTTATCTTCAATAGATAAATGTGTCTTTGAAGAAATCATCCTAATTGCATTACCACAGATTTAAAAGAGCTATTTTTCATATGCCTCCAAGTTAATTTTTTTCCAGCTTTATATATGCGGTGAAAAAGACTGGAGAATTAAACATACTTTATGAATTAAAGAAAAATAAGTTCAAGCTTATAAAAAAATCCACATTCAAATGTTTGAATGCTGAAGAAAAGATGTATATTTGCGTGGAAGGTTAAACCGGATGCCCTTGCTAAGCCTTTCCAATTCTAAATTCTGCAATTTAAAAAATTGTCACTGTGTTTAACTGTTTGGTAGGATCCAATTAGCCATCCTGTCAGGACCTTTGTGAACCCAGCAAAAATTATGCAAACTTGTAATGAGAGTTAACAAGGAATTGGGTAACTTCTTTATCTGGCATGAGGAAATTCATTTTAATAACACCAGGGCAATGCAATTGCCTTAATTGCCTGAGCAATGTCATTTAAAGTTAACCAAGTGCATTTAAACATGTAAGGCATTGCACAGAAAATAAAAATGGAGTACAGGCTAGACCTACATTATGCACGGCAGACTAAATTTAGACGGTCAGTTTCATGGATTTATTGCTAAGTTTCTCATATAACTAAGCATCTAGAAATAAAAGGGAAATAACTACACCTTTAGTCAAATATGATTCTATGATCTGTATTTTATACAAGTTGTACATTATACTTGATATATACAGTGGTGTGTATGTAATGCTCTTAAGATGAATTACTTTTGAGTACACATTTACTTCTGTTTATATAACATATATGCATAAAGTAGTCATTAATTTCTGAAAACGATTAGTGTATGAGTTCACTTGGACAGAGCTACCATGTCAGATTCGATACAGTGAGATAATACTTTGCCAAAAATGTGGTACTCTATTAAAATTAAATGCAAAATGAAGTCTTATATAGGAACTTAAATCACATTTGAAATCAAGAGCAAATACTAAAAGATTTTAAAAAGCAACTCAAGGCATTATAGATATTTTGTGTTGCTATTATTATGATTGTTGTTGATACTATTATTACATTACACAGTGAGTAGGAAAAACTTTAGGCCACCATTTTGCATGGAAATTTTGATTATGGGGTGGTGACGGTTGTTATGCCAGTGTAGGAAGTCAAGGGCTCAAGAGATGAGTACAGGTTGGGACCAGCAGATAGTGTAATGGTTATGTCGCTGGACTCCCACAAGGCCTACCACAGTTTGTGTCCTGGGTCTGGTGGCTTGAAACTCATGCTAGGCATATGTGTGTGTGTGTGTGAGTGCCCAAAATCCTGAGAAGAGAATGGAGAAGAAGGGATTATAGTATAGCCATCCCTTCTGGGTGGTAATTTCTTGCTTTCTGTCTCTGGCAAGGGTGCACAGCCTATAGCAAATACCTCTCAAGAAAAAAAGAATTTAATCTAGATAGAACTGAACAGAGAAGGGCTGATGTGATTGAAATTATATTTGATGGGACATCAAATAATAAAACTGAATAATCAGAGAAAAGCAAAAAATCTGCCACTCTTAATGAATTAAAAAGAATAATTTTTATGTTTTTATTTTTTTAAAGTGAAAATGTCTTAATATATACTGCTTGGAAAGAACTTTAAATCACCTTAATATAGCAAGGGCATTTTTTTCATGTCAAAATATAGAGATATACATCACTATTTTATTTTATTATTATTTTTTAGTGTTGGTAGATATACATGAGTGCATGAGGAAAAAGAGAGAGAACCTTTCACATGGGGCTTGGTGACACTGAAATTCTTTTTCCTCCAGTTTTCCTTCCACTCAGGATCCTGGGCATGTATGAGTAGACCTGGGATGTTTTTCAAGCCAAAGGTATTGGGATTTGAACCCTGGTTAGCCATGTGGGATCCAGCTTCTTCTGTGCAAAGCTGGACTTCTACAGGGCTTGGCACTACATCACTGTAAATAACTATGCATGTCCTCTTTCTCTCCATCATCCTGTCCTGGCAAAAACCTTAACCTTGGTTTGCTATGGAATCCCTGGTCTGCATGTGCAGAATGTATTTGGAGAAAACATGTCCTTGTGGACTAGGCTGGCTTTAAATGTACAAGCAGTGTTCAAAAAGTTTATGGAGGTGGCCAGCGATTGGTGTAGTGGTTAAAGTGCTGGACTCCCACATATTCGACCATAGTTCAATTCCTGGACACAGTGGCTTGAAACTCAGATGAGTATGCATGACTGCCCAAAATACCAAGAGGAGAATAGAGGAGAAAGGATTTCAGTGTGGCCCCCCCCCCCCCGAGAGACACTTCCTCTCTCTGTGTCTCTCTGGTGAGTGCATGTACCCTATAGCAAAAAACTCTCTAAAAAAGAAAAGAAAAAATACATCTTATGAAAAATATGTGAAAATATTTCAAAATTATTTTGTGCCAAGTAAAGTCATATTTTAATTCCATTTTTCCACAGAGCTTTTGAAGTCCTGTAGCATAGCTACAAACCTCAGATGAGTGCTCCCCCACTGCCTTAGCAGGCTGCCCTACATTACTTAGTTAATCCAGTCTTGTACTTTGTTAGTTCAGCTCGTTTGTGCTCTGTCCTCTCCAACTTCCTGTTGATTCTCCTTAGAAGCAATGAGAGATGAACTTCTTCTTCCTTTCATCACGAGGCCCAGCCTAGTGACCTAATCTCTGTGTCCTCTCCCACCAGACTGGATTGTCTGCTTCTCATTCTGACCTAACTCTTCACTTACCATTGGCTCCCATGCCCTTCTTTCTCTTAAAGATCTTTGCCTACAATAATCTTTTCTTTTTTCCTCTTGTATCATTGATTTGTTTTCCTGCCTAATAGGTCATTTCTACCAGTGAACGAACAACATGCAGTATTTTCAGAACTTGGAGAAACACTTTCTTCAGACTGCATCCATTTCAGCTACCATCTCAGTTTTCTGCTCCTTTTTCTAGCAAAATCTCTTGAAAAAATGGTGTATTTTATCTGTGTCTATGTCCACAATATCTTTCTTGAGGCCACTCAGATTAAGTTTTTCTTCACACATCCTTGGGTTGGAGTTTACCAATGGCCTAGATGTTGCCAGGTTGAAGGGCTGATTCTGAGCTCTCACTTAGCTCAACTTCTCATTGACATTCATCGATCCCTTCTCTTCTCCCTGGTGGACTTCCCTCACTTTGTTCCAGGGCACTGCCCACTTCTAACTTGCCTCACTGGATGCTTTTTTTCAGTCTCATTGCAAGATACTCTTTCACTTCTTGTGCCCTAAATAATGGCCTACTCCAGGGTTCCCTTTCTGCCATAGATTTTTTAATCTTCACTGATTCCTTTGGAGATTTCATCCATTGCCAAGGGTTTACACACCACACACTTGACAAATCCCAGCATACGGAGTCCCTAGACTATAGACTCATATATTCACATGTAACTACGCTTGTGTGTGTGTGATGTAGCCAAGTGCAACTTGACATGTCTCCTTGGGTGGCCCATATGTGATTTAGAATGAACATATATCAAATAAACTTTTAATATCTTCCCTTAATCCACCCCTAGCCTAGCTGCTAAAGTTTTCTTTCCAAACATGGATAATTGTTTACTGCTCAATTTATACTAACTCTTATTCTTCTTTTCTTCTTCTTCTTCTTCTAGTGATTTTTGCTATAAGGCACATGTACTTGTCATAGACACAGAGAGAGTCTGAGAGACGGAAAACAAGAAATCACTTCCCAGAGGGGATGACCATGCCACAATCCCTTCTCCTCCATTCTCCTCTCAGGACATTGAGCGTGCACACACACACATGCTCGGTGTGAAGTTCAAGCCACTGGTCCGAGACTTGAACTGAAGTTGACTACGTGGGAGTCCAGTGATGCAACCATGACACCATCTGCTGGTCCCCTGACTCTTCTTTACCTATGGAATCTTGATTCAGTTCAAGCTGGCAATGAACCCACCTAAACTTCTCACCTAGTCGGGACCATGTAATATGGGCAACACTGGTTTTGGAAAAGGGTTTAGGGTACAATCCTTTATATTTTATTCTCTAGAATAATGTGCATAGCTTAGTTACTCATTGTTTATTGAAGGTTTGGTAAAACTCTTCCTTAAAACTGACTGCACCTTATTTATGTGTGTGTGTGTGTGTGTGTGTGTGTGTCTAGCAGAAAGTTAAATTGGATTTCATTTAAAGTAGAATGTGTAATGGACTGATACATTTGGGTGCGAACTGTTCATTGTGAAGGTCTAAACAGTGGAAGGAAAGACTGATCAGTTTCCTTGGGGAGAGCAGCTAAACTGGCTGCAGAGTCTGGAACTAGTTCACATACATGTAACAGGTGTCATGTGCACATGCCTATTTATTGAGTGTAAATAGAGGACACTCAATAATTACTGAAAATTGGCAATCTGATTTATTCTGACTCCTTCAAGACAGAAATTTTGTGGGGCCAGCAGGTGGTATAGTAGTTAAGAAACTGAACTCGCAGGTGGTGAACCACGGTTTGAGCCCCAGACCTGGCAAAAATCACATGAGGTGTGTGCATGTGCGTGCATGCCCAAAATCCCAGTAGGAGACTGGAAAAGAAGGAATGATATCATGGCCATCCCCACAAGGAGTTATTTCTCACTTTCCTTCACACTGTCTCTCTCTGATGAGTGCATGCATCCCATGGCAAAAGCCATAAAATAAATAAATAAGATAGAAATTGTATGCCCTAAAGACTATTCAGAAGTTTATTCTAGTTTTTGAAAATAATATGCAATTTAACAAAGTTGAGATTCACAAACTCAATTTTGTGTTAAGCTTTTAATCTTTAAAATATATAGACAAACCATGAAAGGAGCTGGATCCAACACAGCTGAAAATGATTTGTATCTTGGCTCTGACAGCTTAAAAAGCATGCCAGACACATAGGCATGTGTGCCCCAAGTCTTAACAGGATAGAGAAATGGAGGAGAAAGATTGTGGTGTGATGATCCCTCACTGGGATGCTTTCTCCTTCTCCTCCTCTCTCTCTATCCTGGTGAGTGCATGGCTTATAAACAAACACAACAACAAAAAACAAAACACGGTGAAACTAAAATTTTCTGAATTGCTATATAAGCTTAGAAAATTTCTTCTCAAAATTACATTTGAGGGGAGACCAGCAGATGGCATAATAGTTATATCACTGAACTCCCAAGTAGTCAATTGTGGTTCAAGTCCTGGACCCAGCAGCTTAAAACTCATGCCAGGTGTGTGTGTATTCACACCCAAAATCCCAAAAGAAGAATGGAGGAGGGGAAGAGATTTCAGTGTGGCCACCCCCCCTGGGGGGTGATTTCTTGCTTTCTCTCTCTCTCTCTCTCTCTCTGTCTCTCCAGCATGTGCGCTCACCCTATAGAAAAATCTCTTAAAAAAAGTCACATTTGAATTAGCTACTCAATTACACATTTTAAATTGAAATGATAAGGCTCTCTACTAGGTCATTTTTCTCAAGTGAATAAAATATCAGCTATGTTCAGTTTTCTATGAATACACTGTTAAACCTATAGTTTTGATTCTTAGTGAACTGAAATTACTTTTGCCCCAAGATGTCTCCTGGATGTGAGCTGCAGAGCTATAGATATCCACGGTGATTCATCTCAGCACCCATTAAAGAAACATTATTTAGAATTGCCTCCTCAGCACGCTGGAGAAAGCAGAGTCCAAATTTTGGCCAAGTCACTGAGTGGATTCTTGGCGACCATCATGGGATGCATGTACAGATTCCAGTGGAAATTTTAAACTTTTTCTTTTTTTATAAATTGCCAGAAGCCACACACACTCATGAGAAAGAGACAGATGGAGAAAGAGGATAAAAAGCACTCCCCAATGGGACATGATCACACTGCAATCCCTTCTCCATTTCTTCAGCCTTTAGTTACTGGGGCCAGGATTGGAACTATGTAATTGATCATGCGAGATTCAGCTCCCTTAACCACTAGGCTATGAAGAAGGATCTTAGTGGGAATTTTTGTCAATGATTCCATAATGTTTTGAGGTTCATGTCCAGGGTGAAAAGATTCTAAATGATAGAAGGATCTAATTTTTCCACTACTTTCCCAGCTGGGAGCTTCTAATCTATGCAGTCACTGGATTGCATTTTGCATTTCTCTTTGTGTTAGAATATTAAAAGTCACCCATCTGATTCTATTAGTCTGAAATAAACCTGAAATTTTCTTTTATATATATATATATAGGAACATAGTATAAGAGTTCTTCAAAAAGTTCATGGAAAACAGCAATTATTGAAAAAAAGTATGGATATCAAATTTTTTGCACCAAAATAAACTTGTACTTTAATTCCATTTTTCATGACTATTTTTTTTAAGAGAGGTTTTTGTGCTTGCTGGAAAGACAGAGAGAGACAGAAAGCAAGAAATCATCCCCTAGGGGGGATGGCCACGCCACAATCCCCTCTCCTTCACTCTGCTCAGAATATTGGGCATGCACACACACATGCCCAATGTGAGTTAAGCCACCGGGTCTGGGACTTCAACTGCAGTCAACTCCATGGGGGTCCAGCAGCATAACTATTACATAATTTGCTGGTTCCATTTTCCATGAACTTTTTTGAAGTCTCTCGTATTCTTAAAGACTTTGCTATATGATTGAAATTTGGATTCCTCATATTAACTGCAACTTTTGAGTTTTTTTTTTCTTTTCTGAAAGATAACCTGAATGGCTAACTGATGTGTTTGCCATACATGCTAATGTAATTGCTGTGTAGACTGAGAGAAGTCACATGTTTAGAATAAGGGAGGGGATGGTCTTGCTCAGGTGTACACTGGTTAGCAACACTTGAAATGTGTCAGGTTCTGTGCATTGATTTTAAGAAGGACTTTGACAAATTAAAACTTGTAGAAGAGGAATGTCAGAAAGTGGAGGAGATTTTGAATTATATAAAATAAAACTACACTGGAAAAGAAGAGACTTAAAGCCGATATGAGAGCTGTCTTCAAATATGAGAAGAGTGATTCTTCAGAAAAGTAGAAGAAACTCTCCCTACAATGTCTTAAGGGCAGAACTAGGGCCCAGGAAGCCGCACTGTGGCTGCAGGATTGGCTGAACACGGGGA
>NW_006204918.1:2065112-2083927 GCF_000334495.1 Tupaia belangeri chinensis
AGGCATCTGAAAATAGAATAGGCTGCTTCCAGAGATAGTGAATTGAAGGGATTTAAGTATCAGAGTAAGAATTGGATTAGACAGGCTCAAACATTATTCAAACTCGGAGAATCTGTGCTTCTGTGAAGTTTAAGACTTGTAGATTATCTGGTACATATGCTATTAATGAAATAGAATATTGAGACCAATGGATGACAGCATTTTCTTTATCCACCCCACAGTAATAAGTTAGTAAGGTTATCCCGAGATAGTCATGCCACTGTAACTCATTATGACCCTCCAACATGCTGATTAGCCACGAGTCAAGGCCTAAGTCACAGATGGAAGAGAATGAGGATCGTCACGCATGTGTGTTCAGAGGGACGACGTGTCAGGAAAGGAACTGCAACTAGGTCATTTTGGAATAATGCAAATCCCCTTTAATCTCATCTTCTGCTGTCTTTTCCTTCATTATTATATCCCACGAGAGTTTGTGCCTTCTTTTCTTCCCTTCTTCTGACAGTGCATTTGAATAGAGAGGACATTTGCATTTCTCCCTTTTTATTTATCCTTTCATGCCTTGATATTTTAATAAACTTCGCTTCATTCGATAAATATGTATTGATCACCAACCATGGACCAAGAACTCTGCTAGGAATTTGGATATAACAACGAATGACATAGTGCTAATACTTAAGGGTGAATAAAAAGAGGACATACAGGGAACCAGCAGTTAGCATAATGGCTATGTCGCTGGACTCCCACGTAGTCGACTGTGGTTCAAATCCTGGACCCGGTGGTTTAAAACTCACACCGGGCGCGTGTGCATGCGTGCCCAAGATCCCAAGAGGAGAATGGAGGAGAAGAGATTGCGGCGTGACCATCTCCCCTGGGGGGTGATTTCTCGCTTTCTGTCTCTATGTCTCTCTCTGTCTGTCTGGCGAGCGCACGCGCCCTATAGCGAAAACCTCTCAAAAAAACAAACAAAAAAAGAGGACATACACTGAATAAATAAGAAATAGATAAATTATTGGGCATTTTAGGAGGGGGTAAGTACTTTGGCTATAAGAATGAGTTAAACAGTCAATCATGCAAGCAAGGGTGTGTGGGTAGGTGGGTGGGTGGAAGGGCTGATCACATTAAGGACAGTAGTCTCCCTTTCATCTGCAGGGGGACACATCCCAAGACCTCCGGTGGGTGCCCACAATTGCAGAGAATGTTGAATCCTGCATATACTAAGTTATTTCAGCCTGAGAGTGCTATGTCGCTGGACTCCCACGTAGTCGACTGTGGTTCAAATCCTGGACCCGGTGGTTTAAAACTCACACCGGGCGCGTGTGCATGCGTGCCCAAGATCCCAAGAGGAGAATGGAGGAGAAGAGATTGCGGCGTGACCATCTCCCCTGGGGGGTGATTTCTCGCTTTCTGTCTCTATGTCTCTCTCTGTCTGTCTGGCGAGCGCACGCGCCCTATAGCGAAAACCTCTCAAAAAAACAAACAAAAAAAGAGGACATACACTGAATAAATAAGAAATAGATAAATTATTGGGCATTTTAGGAGGGGGTAAGTACTTTGGCTATAAGAATGAGTTAAACAGTCAATCATGCAAGCAAGGGTGTGTGGGTAGGTGGGTGGGTGGAAGGGCTGATCACATTAAGGACAGTAGTCTCCCTTTCATCTGCAGGGGGACACATCCCAAGACCTCCGGTGGGTGCCCACAATTGCAGAGAATGTTGAATCCTGCATATACTAAGTTATTTCAGCCTGAGAGTGAGAAGGCTACTGAGCGACTATGGGAGGTTAGCACAGCCAGTGTGGGCATACCGCATGGGGAGCTAATTCACGTCCCGGACCTCAGTACTCATGCCGTTCTCAGGAGGCTGAGGAACTTGAAGCTTCTAAATGACTTGCTTTTGGAATTTTTCATTTTCAAATCATGAAATTAGGTAACTGAAACTGGGGAGAGCTAAACTGCAGGTGGGGGGAACCCTCGTAGTAAGGTTAGAGTAAGCCTCACTGAGACAATGTGATCTGGGCAAAGACTCGGATGGGACAGTAGCCGAGCAGATGTCTGAGGGGAGAGGTACCAGGTAGAGGAAACCACTGGGTCAAAGGCCTGGGTTCTAGGCCTGTCCCAGAGGGAGCGCGAGTAGCCAACTGCATCTGGAGTAGCAGTGACAAAGGACATACCAATGAGAGATGAAGTGGAGAGTTGCAGAGGGGACAAGGCCACCTTGTCAGGGAAAGGCCTCTGCAAGCCACTGCAAAGCTCTGAGAAGAGCTGACATGATCTGAGCTGCATTTTGAACAAATCTCTCAGGCCTCTGTGTTGAGCATAGCTTCTAGGGAACAACAGTGCAAACAGAAGAAGGGTAATGCAGTAAGTTATGAAATTAGGAGAACACTAAAAAACAAAGTGGCAGAAATAAAATAACCACAGATAACTACGTGAATTTTGACAGATTTCAGATTTGTTTCTATTTACTTTTGCCTCATTCTAATAAAATTGGAATTTAAATAAAATGCTTTAATGTGTATCCTCTTTGGGGAAGGGGTGTGAACTTGGCTTTTAAAACTAAATTTTTATATTTGACAGAAAAGAATTGATGCACATGTTATATGAATTTATCATAAGTTAGTTCAGCTTTAGTTTCTTGGTTGACCATTGCAATGCTATCTACATTTTTACCTGTGCTTAAAAACATCACCTCTATTTACTTTTTAAAAATTTTAATTTGGCTAAGTTCTCACTTTTTTTTTTTTAAGGTTTTTGCCATAAGATGTGTGTGCTCACCAGAGAGACAAGCAGAGAAGGCCAGAGAGAAGGAAAGTGAGAAATCACTCCCCAGAGGGATGGCCACACTACAATCCCTTCTCCCCTAGTTGCCTCTAAGAATTTTGGGCACACAGGGAAACACACCTGGCATTAGTTTTAAGCTGATGAGTCTGGGACTTCCACAGTTAACCCATAGGAGTCTAGCAACGTAACCATTATTCCATCTGCTGGTCCCCAGAGTGAGTTTCAAGCTGCCAGATCTGGGACTTGAACCGTAGTTGGCCATGTGAGAGTGCAATGCCTCAACCACTACACTATCTGCTGGACCCAGTTTTCACTTTTTTTCCCCTCATTGTCAAAGAGTGTTTACTCTCAGAAGAGTGCCAGAGAGGGAGAAGGAGAGAGAGGGAGGGGGGGATTTCAGTATGAAATACTGAAATCCCTTTTTCTCCACTTGCCCATTCCATCAAGATTTGGGGTACATGTGCACATGTGCCTGGTGTGTTTGTCAAGCTGCTAGGGCCAGGATTTGAACCTTGGTTGGTCACGGGCGATCTGGTTCCCTATGCAGAGCACTCAACTGTGCTACAGAGTCAGCCCTTATCAATGCATTTAAAAATTATATTCACTCCATAAATACTTATTTTGACTATGGCTCTAAGGTATCTCTTTTATTGGTGCTCTAGTCCATACAAGGTAACTCTTGCTGGATCTGTTGATGGAATTTATGCATCAGTCTGCAGGATGACGGCACATTGAGTCCCCTAACCAACTAGTCATGGCTCACTTCATCTTTGCATGTTGGTGGATTCTAAGGATCCTTACATTCCTAGGAAAGTTCTAATAAGGAATGCGGTCTACCAATTGTACCAGTAACGTAAGTTGGGATTGCAAAATGTTCATGAAAAAATTAGAAATAAAGTACAGCTTTATTTTGGTGCAAACATTTTTGAAATCCAAGCACAGTTATTCCATATTATACCTTTCCCATGAACTGTTCAGGATGCCACCTCCAAGTCCATCCAAGCAGAATAATCAACACGATGCCCTCATGCAGAGTCCATCAGCTGGTGGCACTTACATCTGAATTGCTGCCAGTGGTGCTAGTGTATGTCAGGTTAGCCAGTTTTATTTTCCTTTTCTAATATGCTGGATATAGGGAATTCATAGCCAGAACTATTAGAGAATAAAATTCCTGCCTTCAGAAATAACTACATTCAGAATTATGAATTAAATGTGCCATTGAATTTAAAATGAAATTATAATGAATGATGTAGATCACTGGAAGGATGGAAAAGGATCCCTGGCTTGGACTGCAGGGTCTGACCCCAGGCCAGCAGGTCTTCCAGTGATTTCCAATGTTACCGGCTCACACTTTGGTTTGTTGAGCTGTTTCTTCTGACTTGTTCTGAAGGTGGCTCCTCCCACTGTCCTATTGGTGTTTGTGCTTAAAGTTGGTCACGTTTACTGCTGAGTGAAGCAGGCCAGGCTATGAAGGAGAAGCATTGTATTTCCCCTCTTACTATATACCGAGTGTCTGCACTCTATGACTGAAACTAATTGACTAAAGGATATGGAAACACAGTATATAGATGTAAATACCAGATATAGTGTGTGTGAAAGAGGAGGGTCTGAGGAAAGACATTTAGAAGGAAAATAGGGAGGCAAAGCATTAATAGGACAAAGAAATGTGGTATTATCTGTTGAAGATGTTTTATAGTTTTATCAACTGTACTAGGGAGAAATGTTCACCTGTTGAAATATCCATTTTGTAAGACAAATAATAATGTGATTGAATGTATAAAAGAAAATGAAATGAAAAAAAAGTTGGACATGTTTGTAAAGATGAGTGAGTTGACAAATAATAATACGGGGAATTTACCATCAGACAGAATAAGCTCACACAAAGCCACTTCAAGCCCAATTGCACTTAAGGAATCACAGTGAATGTGCTGAGTGGTCAGATGAGAAATTCAAATAAATATGGAACTATAAAATCTCTGAGCAAAAGATACTAAACAAATACAACTCTGGACGTATCTAATAATATATAAACATAACAGAAAAACCTGGCAATCAGAAAATTGGGAGCAAAAACATACAGCGAATAAATTACAGTTAAGGAAACTAGCATGAGAGTTGGGTATAGTCGAACAGTTATGCTGAATTTTAATGTAATGTGATGACCTTTCTTATTATGTCTTGAATTTTTCAGTGAATAAGGATCATGAAAAGCTTGCTATGGTTTGGATTTCATCCACATACAGTTTAGATTAACTTCTTATCTTTCCACTCTAATTTTCTCAGAGGCTACATTTTATAGTTTTGCCGTCGAGCTCTAAAAAGGTGATTAAAATTCAACTAATAAAAAAGAAGAAGGAAACTGGGACAATTTCGTCTGGAGAAGAGAAGGCTGGAGGATGATTTGATTGCTCTTAAGCAGGATAATGGCAACTAGATCATTTCTATTTCCTCATATTATAGAATAATAAGTGGAAGTCCATAAATTTCTCTATAAATTTTTTAAAAATTGAGTGACATGGCTAATGTATTTTCAGATTTGGGTGGGATGCAATTTATTGAGTCAAGGACTTAGTAAATGGTCTCTCAATATACCTTTCATTCCTGGAGTATAGAGTTACCTTTCCTCATGCCTCCTTTAGTACTATACTGAATCTGGGTAGCTCTTCAAGATTTATTATTTTTGTCTAAGTTTCTTCCTCATTTTACTTTAAAATAAAGATTGCCAAAATTTAGGTCAAATTCTACCACTTTACAAATATTAATATATCAATTTTCAGAACTCAGAGCTATTCCTCTTATTAGATTTTATAAGATATCTGAAGATCGTGCTAACTTATACCATATCAGTAGGTTTAGAGAACAAGTTCTGGAAATTAATTTTTATGAAAATAGCTACTTTCAAATATATAGGTTTGTTCTACTGTTTCCAAACAACTTAAAGAATAAAAAAAAAATGGACAACTATATCTATACTTATGCCTATATTTATATGGTTTTACACACATTTTACATAAATATATATTTTTCTATTTTCTATTTATATATTTAAAGTAGGAGGAAAGTGGAATAATATAAAATGTATTTCTCCATCAATTGTTTATGAAAAATGTAAGCATCTGCAAATCTCTTCATACTCACTTTAAAGTCAAACACCAAGAATGGAAGATATTAGACTTCAAAACTGATAAAAATCTATTTTTGAACAATAGATATACATAAGATGATTGAATATTACCTACCAAGTTTTTGAGACTGTTAAGGATAGGAGAGACATATTTCAAAATATACTTATTTATTTAATACATGCTTGTTTTCTTCTTATTTCAAGGAAAAGAGATATCATTTATATTTAAAGGAAGATAATAGCATTTGAACAATATCAATGATAACCTTTTAGATATCGGAATGGTATATAAATATCTTACCCATACAGGGATATGGGGACCCTCTAGAGGCTTAAGGCTGAAAGTAAAACAACTAACAGGGTAAAAGATTTTCCTAGGAGACTGTAGTAGAGGAAATCCTTTTGTATAAATTACTCTCCTATAAATAAAGAGGAATAAAGAAAGGGAAAACATTTATAGTGCTACATATTAGTTATAATTGTTATATAGGTTATAATTGTTAAAGTTTATTTAGTTTATGAACACAAGTGGTAAAAAATTTCTTTTAAAAAATTTACTTAATTAAAATGACAATAGTTCTATAAGTGAGAACATGGCAAGTCTTCTTTTTAAAATATTAATTTTTTTATTTGCTAAATCTAAAATTTAAAAAAATTTAGAGATCAGATTTTTATCTTGTTTCATTTTTCTTAATATTAGCCAGAAGTCAGGTAGATCCTTTTTTAAAAAAGTGAATAATAATGCTAAAAGTAGGTATTTGAAAAGTAAATATGATATTCTCATTTTGAAAGTAAGTTGCTTATTCTCATATAAGAGAGCTCTCAACTATAGTTACCCAGATATAAATGCTTAGTTAGTTAATATTGCTCCCCTTCTTTTCTTCCTCCTTCTCTCCTTTTTGCCCTTCCTTCCTCCATCCCTTCATGTCTATCTTCATCCCATAATTCATACTTTCATAAGAAATTATTCCATTAACTAAAGTTCCGAAACAAGCAAAGCTAACTTATGGTGGTAGAACTCAAGACACTGACTCTCTGGAGAAAGGAGGGGGGGTTATGACTGGTAGGGAACTTGCAGTACAACTCCTTGGACTCTGACATAATCTTGTACAAATCCTTTTCAATTGCACCTTATTCAATTCTTGACATAGGTGGAGGTTACAGTAATGGATTAATTATGTATAACTAGCTATAGAATTGTAATTCAATAAACATTATTTGAGAGCTTCCTATGTTCCACATATTAAACTAGACTTTGGATAAACATTTAAATGCATGCCACAGACAGGACCTACTCTCACATGGTACACAATCTGCTGTATATAACTAAGCAGGTAAGTACGTGGCAGTGGGAGCCCCAATAAGCAATAGCAGGGGCCCCCTATTTTGGACAGGGTATGGAAATTATCCCATATTTCCTGTAGGGTGTGCCATTTCTGTTAAAACTTGAAAGACTGGCAGAGAGTTTCCTAAAAAAGAAGATTGGAAATGTGCTCCCGTAAATGGAATGTGCGCAAGGGCTCAGGAAGAGAGGACATACTGGACGCTCATCTAATGGGAACTGATATGAACTTGCTCAAAACACAATACTCAGTACAGGAATATTCATTCATACGTTTCTTTACTTGGCAATTGCATTTGCAAGTTTTCAAAACATAGTTCGCATGTTGACAATGCGTAATGAGCATTTCCTCTTGTAGCTACTGCATTGGTTAAATTGTAGGCTATGTTAGTGTCACAGAAGGAGTCCAAAATACAGTGGCTAACTTCAAAGACGCAATGTCTGATAAGTAGAAGTATGGACTTTGGCGGTGGATTAAAGCGAGAGAACTGCTCTTCCCCCAGAAAGTTATGTCATGATCCAGGTTCTTTCTGCTTACCATTTGAAGGTTCCGTCCCCATGTTTAACCTTTATTCAGCTCCTTGTCTACCTTCTGGCACACAGGAAGAGAGGTGAAGGCTGTGGTAGCTTTTCTCTGATGAAATGATGCAGAGGTTTAATGTATAATTTCTACTTGCCTTCTAATAACATGGTCACATGACTATGCTTGGCCTCGGGGAGGCAGAATGAGCAATTTCTAGCAGGGCTTTCCTCAGCCCAACTAGGTCTCTATTACTCTAGAAGACTTGGGAGAAAACTAGAAGCCCATCACGACCAACCATTTCTAAAGCCCCTTGGTGATTGTGAGAAAATGTCATAAAACAATCACAAATCAATTGATGGCAGATTATGAAAGATCTTTTATATCAAAATAAATGTATTTTATTTTGAAAAGTTTTGAGCTGTTGTAATGGATTGTAATGAAGAGGGTATGATAATTACATTTTTATTTTGAGAAGTATACTATGGAGATCTGGTAGCAGCACAGCGGTAATGCAACAGGGCCCATCTGGGGAAGTCCTGGGTTCACGTCCTAGGACCTCCCTGAGCACATGGGGCATGTTCACAGGTGCCGCCGGTATGCCTGAGTGGAGCTGGCTGAGACCGGGCGATCCTGGTGTTAGGACCCTACTGGGGGTGCCTGTCTCTCTGATCCTGTCTCCCTTCTCCTCTCTCATAGAAGAATAAATATATAAACAACAACAAAAGTGAAAGTAATATACCCTTCATGAAGATTAGCAGAAAGACCAGAAAGAGGGGAAATATTTTTGAAGCACCAGCAAATGCAATATCACGATGAACAGAACTAAAAGAATTAATAGCAAATTCAGGTCAGATGAGGAGATACATGCAAAATGATTAAATGCATGCTCACCTATAAGATGTGAGAGTAGAAAGTTGAGTAGAAATAATGATGACACCATGGTTAAACAGGCAGGAGGAGGGCTGGCAGGTGGCATGGTAGTTAAGGCATTGGACTACCCAGGACTGACTGTGGTTTGAGTCCTGGATCTGGTGATTTGCTTTCTCACTTTACGTCTCTATCTCCCTCTGTCTCTCTCTTGTCAAACTGAATAATAATAATAATAAAATTAAATAAGTAAGTTTTTAAAAGGCAGGTGGGGCTGTGATTTCTGAGTAAACAGAATATTTAATTAAATGAGAGAGAAAAAGATGCATTCAATTGTAGACAGAAAGTTTCAATCCCTGCATTAATTATTCAAAACGGCATGGAACCAGGTGCAACCCAAACTCATAGGTTCAAGACTTTGCTTTAGGAAAAGAAGGGAGCTAGCATAAGTCCCTAAGGAAAGTCGACATTGTAGGGTAGTCAGCGAAAACGGAAGTAGTGCTCACAGACAGTTTCTTCTAACAGATAATAATCTATCAAATTCAATCAAACCCACTTGACCAAACATTGCTTCACAGGAAGGAAAGTTGCCATTCATAGATTTCTAAATGATGACTTCCCAGTTTGTTTGCTAAAAATATTGTCCATTGTCTACCTGTCATTTATAGCAATTTATTTTCTCGAGGATACCCCAAAATTCAGTTCTTCAATAAATTGTAGAAAGGGATATTGCTACTCTGTAATCTGAACTTGGGTTAGTTAGGAGAGTAGAAAATGAGTGTCTTGTACTGAGGGAGAGAGGGCATCTACTGGAAAATGTGCTCAATAGTTTAAATGCTAGTGTTCAGGAAAGGTGAAAGCGGAAAACATGGCCAGGTTATTTGGTCCCAAGGACACCATAGGTAACCTCCATGAGATCAGTCTGTTGCTGACAAAGGGGGCTAATGTTGGATTAGAGAGTTTTGAAGAGAGATTAGAGTTGAAAAAGTATAGATCATAATATAACCATTCTTTTTGGAACTTCAGTCGTAGAAAAGAAAATAAGCTAAAGTAGCTAAAAAAGAAGGGTTTTGGTTTTTGTTCTTTTTTTAAAAAAAAAAAACTCTTATATACAATAAATGAGGAATTTTGAATGGAATAAAAGAGCATTCCTTGGAGAATGAAATCAAAGGTACACTATACAGAGTGGTCTTTTAAAAGGTGGGAGGAGAAGAGAGTGCAGCTGCTATTGAAAGAAGAGCTTTGGGGTCAGCACATGGCGTGGCACTGAGGAGCTGGACTCCCACATGGCCCACCGCAGTTCAAGCCCTGGGCCTTGTGGATAAAGCTTCCTTTATTACTTTCCCTCTCTCACTCTTTCTCTTTCTCTCTGACGAGCACAGGCAACATCTAACAAATTTTAAAAATCATAATAAATAAAATTAAATATATATTTATATATATATATATATATTTAAAAAGTAAGAAGAATTTCTCCTTATGAGTAAAGAATGTCCAGTTGAACAGCTTTTAAAATTATTGCTTCACATCGTCATTATTATTATTTTTTCTTTCTTCTTTTTTTTGGAGAGGTTTTTGCTATAGGGCGCTTGTGCTCGTCAGACAGACAGAGAGAGAGAGACAGAAAGCAAGTAATCACCCCCCAGGTGGAAGGGGGGATGGCCGCTCTGCAATCCCTTCTCCTCCATTCTCCTCTCGGGATCTTGGGCACGCACACACATGCACCCGGCGTGATTTTTAACCCACCATGTCTGGGACTCGAACCGCAGTTGACTACGTGGGAGTCCAGCGACATAGCCATTACGCTAACTGTTGGTTCCATCTTTATTACTTTTGAATTATTTCCAGGAAGAGAAGTAGAAAATGACATTTTTGTGCGACCATTTTAATATTAGACTTTCCTGTGTTTTTGTTTGTTTGTTTGTTTGTTTTGTTTTTTGTTTTTTGTTTTTCTAATATAAGAGTATAAGAGGTTTGGGACCAGCAGTTAGCTGAAGGGATTGCGGTGTGGCCATCCTTCCTGAGGAGTGATTTCTTCCTTTCAGTCTCTCTATCTCTCTCTCTGTCTGTCTGGCGAGCGTGCCCTAAAGCTAAAACCTCACCAAAAAAAGAAAAAAAAATTTTTTTAATGGCGATTTAGGCACATGAGCTCACCAGAGACAGACAGACAGAGAGAGAGAGAGAGACGGAAATTTAGAAACAATCCCCCCCCCAGGAGGGATGGTCACACCACAATCTCTTCTCCTCTATTCTCCTCTCAGGATTTTGGGCACGTATGTACACGCACCCGACATGGGTTTAAAATGGCCAGGTGGGGAATCAAACCAAGGTTGACTACATGGGAGTCCAGTGATGTAACCATTACACCATCTGCTGGTCCCCCAAAAATAATTATTTAAAAACACCGAAGACCCTTAAGTATCAGAGATTCAGAAATAAGTTAAGAATACCATTGGGCTGTGCCTGAGAGGGAGGACAGGTTCATGGGCTTTTATCCTTAGGGTCTCAGAATTTTCCCCCATGTAGTCCCTCTTACTACCCCAGCTAGGGGCTCTCCAGCAACTATAGGAACTCAGAGGGGTCAGGTCACGTGTTCATTAATTCTAAGGTGCTTTTTGAGGCCTGGAGCTTTCACATTCCCACTAAAAACAGCACAGGTAGGGAGATAGAGAACAGTACAGTAATACTAATCCTTGGGAAGCTAACTGATGTTTGTTTTGTCAGAATCTTCCTTTTGTTTTTTCTTTTCTTTTTTCTCTTTCCTTTTCTTCTTTTCTTTTTTCTTTACTTTCCTTTCCTTCCCTTTCCTTTCCTTTCCTTTCCTTTTCCTTGTGAGAGGGCACGTGTGCTCAACAGAGAAGGAAGGGGAGAGAGGGAGTGAGCACCCTCTTAGAGGGACATATTCACACTACAGCCTAGCTCCTTCATTTCTGCCTCCTTTGAGGGTTTTGGCCATACACATACAGGTACCCAGCATTGTTTCAAGCCACCAGGGCTGGGAATTGAACTGCTGTCAACCGTGTGAGATCTATCTCCTTAAAAAAAACTTTTTAAGAGAGTCTTGCCTTAGGGCATGTACACTCCCTGGAGAGAAAGAGAGAAGGAAAGTGTGAAATCATCCTTCATGGGGGTGGAGGTGGGGGGGTGGCCACACCGCAATCCCTTCTTCTCCATTCTTCTCTCAGAATCTTGGACATGCATGCACAAAGGCCTGGAGTGATTTTTCAACCCACTGGGTACAGGATTCAAACCACAGTTGGCCATGTGGGAGTCCAACCATGTAACCCACTATGCCACTGGCCCAGCATCAAGCTCTCTTAACCACTAGGCTGTGGAGTCATCCCTGGATATTTCTTTTCATTATTTTTTTACTTGGAAGTTGGCAAATATTCTTTTTAGGCATTAATAAATTACAACTTAACCTTTACCTTCAAAGGACCGAAAAATTCTATTTTATTTTAGCAAGGAAATTGTTTTTAAAGTTTAGTTGCTTCTCTTCTCCAGGAGTGAAGTGAGATGGTGTGAGAGACAGAAAGACAGAGACAGCCCCCAACAGGAGGTGGTCATGGGCACAGGTGCTCCAGGTGTTCCCAGGAGGACTCTGGACCTGAACTGGGAGACTTCCCATGTGGGATTGCCTTACAGACTATCATGTTTTACCTTGTGCAACCATCCAGCCCCATAACAGGGAAATTTGGCATAAATAAGTAAATTTGATCTTTTTTCATTATACTATCATGCTAGCTACTCCTGTATTATCAATCTTCAAACAAATACAGTCTATTATTGACCTGGTTTTCTACTTTTGGGGATGATAATTGTATTTTCTAAGATAGTTGTTTCTTATTTATAGCACCATGTCTTTGTTTTATTTCTTGGATATCCTCTTTACTTTCTTTCTTTCTATATATGAGTTGTATTGATTTCAAGGCTTTGTTTGTTTTCCCATTTAGTTCCTATGTGTGCTCAGACGTTTTTCCAGTTTTCATATTGCTTGTTCTTACCAGATTGCTAGATATTGGTCCATACCCACATGAAAGACTCGTTTAAGAAAGCAGACAGTTAATGTGTGTGTTTTCCTGCTTAAACTGATTGTAGGAGCTCATAACCCATTAATCAGTTTATTAGCCAACGTGGTCCATTGGCACTCTCAACCTTTTGCTCCCAATGATCTGAAGGCAATTGGAATTCAGCTAAGTACTTCTTTTAGTCACCTCCATGGGTAGAAGGCTATGGAGTATTGTAATTAACTATCTGCCAGTCCATAGGTTTCCATTTTATAGAAATTTGCCAATTTCAAATAATACTCTTCTCAGGTTTCTAGTACTTTTAACTTAAAAACTACTATCCATTATCATTTCAATAGGATTTTACTAGTGTTCTTTATATCTTTTTTTAGATCTATACTTTTATCTGGCCTTGAAAGGAGCACAAACCAATGTGATGACAGGAAGAATAATGGCAGGAGAACTGGGCTGACAAGAGCAGTAATGACAAACTCTGAAACCAAGCTACACAATAAGACATGGCTGAATGAACAGATTTACATGAGAGGGGGCCAAAACTCAAAGGAACAGAAGATTAAATCAAAAGAATCCACACATTCTATTTTAATTGGTTAAAACACGCTGTGGCTGGATCTAGTCATAGCACTGATAAGTGAGAGACGGTAGAGAAGGAAAAATCATGTGGATAAAAGTACTAGTGAGAGGGAAAGGAAATATTAACCTCGTTAGTAAAAGGAGGCCTGTCATTTGTAAAAGAATCACCATAGTATTCCATAAAGTAACATCAAGAAGATGCTTGACATGTTTTTTAAGATGCAGCAAGACTTGGTGTATTAGTTAAAAAGGAAAGGGTTTCAAGAAAGTCCCAAATACAAAACCAATTAGTATCCACATTGGTATCAGTGAAGTGAAAAAAACGATTTTGTAAAAAAAGCCAACTCAGCAATGTGACATGCAATCGCGATGCCAGCTGAATTAAACAGAAGGAGGGTTTACACAGAGGTTCAAAGACAGAGACATAGAGATCATATGTAAAGCAGAGATCTAAATCAAACACCTTGGGAGTTTGCATCTGAAAAAAAGACCAGAGAAAATAGAAACAAAAATGTAAGAGAAAAATAATTCTTTTTGTGGGATTAAAAGGCTCCATATGTTCATAAATAAATATGTAAACAAAGTCTTGTTGGTCAGCCCCATAGAGATGTGGTTAAGGGAGCCAGGTCTTGCATGGCTGATTGTGGATCAAATCCTAGTCCTGGCAGCAAAAAGGATTGGAGCATGAACACATCTACTGAGGATGCTTTCTCTCTCTCTCTCTCTCTTCTTCTCTTTCTCTGGTGAGCACACACACCCTCTGGCAATAAACACACACACACACGAAATAAATAGTCTTGAATCACAAAGATACAATCATACAGACAAAGAAACTGTTTATCCCAAATCATATGGAGTTAGAATTTTTCTCAATTTGTACTTTTTTCTCCCCATGAGTAGTATACGAACAAGTATTTTTAATAATAATAAACAAGAATCATTATTTTAAAATTAGTTTGAAGAAAAGTCAAATGTAGGGGAGCAGCAGTAAGTGTAATGGCTATGTCACTGGACTTCCATGTAGTCGACTGCGGTTGGCGTCCTGGACCTGGTGGCTTAAAACTTACGTCGGCTGCATGTGCATGCGTGCCCAAGATCCCAAGAGGAAAATGGAGGAGAAGGGATTGCAGTGTGACTATCCCCCCTGGGGGGTGATTTCTCGCTTTCTGTCTCTCTGTCTCTCTCTGTCTGTCTGGTGAACGCATGCGCCCTATAGCAAAAACAAAAAACAAAAAACAAAACAAAACAAAAAACAAAAAAAAGAACAAACAAACGAAAAAACCTCTTAAAAAAAAGAAAACAAAAAGAAAAGTCAAATATATAAGGTATAAGTAAATTTCCAAATCACAAGAGGATTTATAAAATACTTGAAGACAAATAAAAATACAAAAACTTATGAAATGTAGTAAACAGTTTAAAGAAGGAAGTTTACAACTATACTTACATTAAAATCAAGAACCATCCCAGATTAACGATGAACTTTACAATGTAGGATCTAGATAAACAAGCTAGCAGAAAGAAGGAAATGACAGAAGAGCAGAGATAAACAAATTACAGAATGGAAAAAGAATAAAGAGAAACACAAAGAAACAAAAAGTTGGTTCTTCAAAGAGATCTTTAGTTAGATTGACCAGAAGAAAGAGAGCACATTTCTTCTACTTTTACTTTATTTTTATTGCCTATTCAATTTTTGTTTCATTTTAATCAATGTTATTATTGTTTTTTAAATTTGCTATAGAACATGTGCACTAGACAGAAAAATTTGAAAGCAAGCCTCACAGTTGGCTGTGTGGAGATCAGGGTCTTAACCACCTGCCACCTGCTGGCTGCTACATATAGCATTTTAAGATCACAACCAGGATCGTGACTGACGTCATCAAATCAGGACTATGAGATTCTTAGAAATTTCATATAAACTTTAGAACGTGTACATCAATAAAATATCTGTATAAACATAACTTTAAATAAGATTTAGTATCGTGTTAATATTTTACCTTTTTAAAAATTATAATGTGATAAATTAGATAAGTCTAATCAGTTTACTATCTCTGCAAGATCAGAGATTCATCCTTCGAGGTTCTTCTGGGGCCCAACTGGAAAATCCCAAACTTAATTTTAGGTTAAAAAAACTTAATTTGGAAATTTGATACAGAGGAATCTTTTGTCAAAGATCTCCAAAAGTTTAAAATATTTCTTCAAAACAGTATCACAGTGAGATAAGTTATTTATTTAACCAGAGTAATAATTAGAAGATTTTTTTTTGAGGGTGCGTGCACTTGCCAGAAAGAGAGAGAGAGACAAAGAGACAGAAAGCAAGAAATCACCCCCCAGTGGGGATGGTCACACTGCAATCACTTCTCCATTCTCTTCTTGGGGTCTTGGGCATGCACACACACGTGCCCGGCGTGAGATTAAGCTACTGGGTCCGAGACTTGAACTGCAGTCTACTACATGAGAGTCCAGCGACATAGCCATTACAACAACTGATGGTCCCTAATTAGAAGATTTTAAAGCAAATATAGAAAGTCATGTGACTTTGAATATACATTCTAAAATCTTCAGAAATATGCCTTCTGCAAATTTCTTGTTTGAAAGTGAAGATATTACTACCATAAATGTAAATAATTATGAGTGTTCTATGAGCAACTGTATTTAAACAAATTGGATGAAATGTATAAATTCCCAGAAACACAAAACCTACCAAGTATAAATCATGACAAATAAGAAAATCAAATAGACTTAATAACTAGTTAGGAGGTTAAATCAATAATTAAAAATATTATGACCAAAAAAAAAAATCTGGACTAAATAGTTTCACTAATGGATCTACCAAGTATTTAGAGATGAACTAACATCTATTATTCTCAACTGTTTTCAAAAATTGAAGAGGAAGAGATGCTTTTTAATTCATTCTATGATGCTAATATTACAATGATATCAAAGACAGATAAAGAAACTACCAGAAAAGTAGAAACCTGTACCTTTTATGAACATTGGTATAAAGATATTAATAAAATACTAGAAAACCCAAGTCAACAGCATATTGAAAATATTGTAAATCGGGACCAAGTATTATGATTTATCTGAGATAGAAGGATAGTTTGATATATAAAACTTAATAAATATAACATTGGTTAATATAACATAATATTAGCAGAAAAAAGGGGGAAAACACACAACCATCTAAATTAATACAGAAAAGCATTTTACGAAATTCAACAACTTTCATGATAAAAATGTTCAGTGAACTAGAAATTGAAAGAAATTTCTTCAACACAATAAAAGCAAAGTATGAAATGTGCTCTGACAAATACTCACTGGTGAAAGGTTGGAAAGTTTTTTCAAAGATTGGAAACAAAACAAGGAGGTCTGCTTTTGCCACTTATGTTCAGCATATTACTAAGAGGCTTAGCCAAAGTGATTAGGCAATAAAAATGAACAAAAATCATTCAAATTGGAAAGTAAAAAGTAAAATAATCTCTGTTTGCAGACTGGGTCTTATATGCAGAAATATTCTACCTACAAAAAAATGTTAAAACTGTTAAGTTAAATCAGGAAATACAAAACCAACCTACAGAAATTCAATGCATTTCTATATATTAACAATAAACAATATGAAAAGGAAATTAGAAAACAATTCCATTTACAATGGTATTAAGAAGAATAAAATACTTAAGAATTAGCATAACCAAGGAATGAAAGACTAGTTCAGTGAAAATTATAAAACACTGCTGAAAGTAAAGATGATATAGATAAATGAAAACACATACCATGTTAATGGATTGGATAAATTAGTATTATTAAAATGTCAGTATTACTCCAATCTGCAGAGTCAATGAAATCTCCATTAGAATCCTAATGATGCTTTTGAAGAAATAGAAATATTCATCTGATAATTCTTATGAAATCTCAATAGCCCAATCTTGAATAGCTAAAAACAAACACAAAACATAAATACATAATAATACAAAATAATCTTGATTAGTCCATCTTGATAAAGAAGAACAAATTGGGACATCTCACATTTTAACTGTACCACAGTAATTAAAATAGCATGATACTGGCATAAGAACAGATGGAAAGACCAATGAAACAAAACAGAGAGTACAGAAATAAATTTTGTATACGCGTGTGCATGGCCAGTTGAATTTTGACAAGAGCACAAAAGGTGACAAGGGTGACAAGTCTTTCAACAAATGGTGCTCAGGAAACTCAATATCCACATGGGAAAGCATGAAGTTGAACCCTGTGTTGTCACTGAAGGAGTAAATTTCTTGTGGTATCTATAAGGATCACTCCAATGTGGCTGTAGAAATCATACTCAGAGAGGCATAGGAGATTAAAGATTTGTTAAACTCATAGGTTCAAGAGATAGAGGCAAGGCATATCACAGAGGGGACCATATGGGAGGATCACAAAAAGGGCTCTCAACCAAGCAGGGGGAGAGCCAGAAGGAAGGACCTGTAGGTGAGTACCTTTATTTGTGGGTGAGGGGTACACAGCATAAGGCATAAGGGAGTCTCATTTGTGCTTTTAAAAGTGGCTAGGTCAACTCAAGGAAGGGCAACAAGGGAACGTGAGGTAAGGACCAGCTGTATCACACAAGCACCTTGATAGGGTGCTCAAAGTCTGCAGGGATGCTTAAAGAACAACAACAAAAAATTAACACTTTCAAAATGTACAATATCATTGACTGTGTGATGTTTCAATATCATCACAACACTAATTGGGATGGATGACTCTTGTCACCTGGATTATGAAGTGGTTAAAGATGAGTGGAATGGCTTGGCTTAGTGACTAAAGGCCAACTTTGATAAGGGTGACATCTACCCTATTAGGCATATGTAGAGTCACAACTCAGTCCAAAATTTACATCCCACTTCATGAGGAATATGTCCCCCCCAAAATAGGACAGACATTTCCGATTTAAAAAAAAAATTATTGGGAGATTTTGGACATGTTATGAAAGACCTTTGCCTATTCCTCATAGTTTGTCCTTTCCTGATCAGATATGATAATATACAGACTGTATGAGGGTAGCTTGAATGGCACCATCTCCTCCTTCCCTGGCCAGTAGGCAGTCAAAAGTCACTATATTATTTATTACCGTTTGGGCTATAGACTCATGAGCTTGTATAAGGGATGATGTTTTGTGTAGCCTTTGAATATATGATATAAAAGGGCCAATGAAAGATGCTGGCTGGCAGCTATAATTATTTTATATCATCTGACAAAGACTTTATACTGGCTAATGCTGGAGTTCCTGTGATTATTGCAAGACCTATTAAAGTGGGAATAAATCTTGTCCATTCTCCCTGCATTCTTGGAATGGTGCCTGGTAGATAAAGAACTACTAGACTCCTCAGTAGAACACCTGTACATTGGAGTGTTGTTTTATTAGGGAAACCATTGCAGAGCAGTTGGCAAGGAGAGTGTAAAGGTATTATGCGTATGGGTCCAAGGTACAATAGAACTTGAAGTTGTCATTGTTAGAGGACAATGAACCTGTGAGAATGTGGTGTTCCATTTAAGGAAGAGGAAAGAGTTGTGATCATAGTTAGAGACTCAAAGGAAAGAGT
>NW_006204918.1:2084337-2101771 GCF_000334495.1 Tupaia belangeri chinensis
GAAACCTGGAGGCAGGTAGCAGAAAAAGGCGCTGAGTGAGCAGCTCTCTCCTTGGTGGTCAAAGGGTGACTAGTATGAGGCAGATGCCTACTGGGGAGAAGAATCACCTTTATTACATTTAGTACTTTCATCAGATATCTTTTAGGCATGGTGATGGGGAGTATATGTTTTAGTGGAGAGTAATTATGCCAGGGTGATGGATTCTGTAGACAGTGATCTCAAGAAGAAATGGAAAAAGAAATTTAGTTTTTACTTTAAGAAGATATCTCTCCATGGTTGTTGCTGCGGTGGAGGTTTTAGTGTAAGGCACTGGTGCAATGTCCTCTGAGACAATGTGATTTCCAGCAGTGAGCTACAGAGCCCTGGAGCCGGTGTCTAGGATGTGGGCATCCTTCCGAAGTCATGACCACTCTCGGTGATATGGGCCTCCTGACTATAAACCAGTGACAGCACCTGGCCCAGTCATAATAAGACCAACAGCAAAATGGTTACAACTACATGTGTCAGGTGTTTTCATTTTGTTTGGTGGTGGCAGTTTAGGTTCAAATGGGTCCCCTACCAGATGAGTAGGTGCCTGACCTATGGAATAATCAATGGATAATGTGTCCCAGGAAAGTATGTATTCTTGATCTAACCTCCAGCTCTTGTAGTATGGGGGCCAGATTGAAAACAGATGTAAAGACAGGTTAAGTCTTGGAGCAAGACAGTGATCTTTAGGGGTTCATTTTTTTGGACTGGAGTTTGAAAATATGTTCGAAAACACCACTATATCTCTAAGTTAAAGAGGCTACGTGGGACCTATTAGAGACATGAGAGCATGATTGAATGCCTTTTCCAAGAGTCCAGTGTTGTAAAGTCTAAGAAGTGAAATGTGTGTCTTGGTTACAATTAGTAATGTCTGTAACTCTGAAGGGAGTAATGAGTATTTTGGCAAGGCCTAGTATGTAGAGAAATTTGTGGTTTTCATTTATTAATTTGGGTGTATTTAAAGTAAGGGATTTTGAGTATTTTTATTTGTCTGTTTTTTGTTTTTGTCTTCCTTGAAGGTGATAACTTTGGGGCAATGGCTCACTAGTTTAAATAAATGTGAAGATAGGGCCATTTTTTGACCAGGACATTCATTGCTTGGACAACTACCTGAACTTAGCCCAAGTGTATTTTTGGGTCCTATCCTTTATATGAGATACTATGGCTAAGTATTGTGAATCAATAACACCCCACTGGGTTCCATTACTTACGATGATTAGTAGCTCATTCAATAGCACAAGAACTCCCATTGATGTTTACCTAGTTAATCTAAGGAGCCTTCCAAGTAGTCAAGATGTCTGGGGGATGGGTGATTTCATCCTTCACCTTGACATCTAGCAAGTTACCAAAGGCAGGGGAAACCATCCTCTCCTGCAGGTAAGATATACCAAAGAGCCCAGGATTGATTTTATCCTGTCTTAAGAAAGTCTCATGTTTCAATTCATCCCTGACGCTATCACAAAATATCTTAGGTTGGATAATTTATAAATAATAAAAATCTATTTCTCACAGCTCTGGAAGCTGTGAAGTCCAAAATCAGGGCATCGACAGAATTTGTGTTTATCAAGGCTTGCTCTGCCTCCAAGAAGGCACCCTGTGGCTGCACCCTCCAGAAGGAACAAACACTATCTTCACATGACAGGAGGAACAGAAGGGCCAGGGGCACTTTGAAGATTCTTTATAAGGTCAAATTATCATAAATAATGGCAGAACTCTTATGTCTTATCTCCCAAAAGGCCTCACTTCTTACATACAACCACAACATGAAATTTGAAGGAACATCACTATTCAAACCATAGCATCTCCATAGCCCTGCTAAGTTTTTGGGGTTTGATTACCCTAATCTGTACCTGCTAGCAAAATTGGCAGCTGATGATGAAGAAGTACACATTAAGCCTCTGAAAGACCACTGTTTTTCAGGAGAACCAGTAGACATTCAGTCATTTATTGTGGATAGTGGATAGCATGAAGCCAAGAGGGGAGATTTTCTGTATCAAAAAGCTCTGGAACCACCAATGAGCATCATAAGCTGTCCAGAGACACCAAGAAGCATAAGAAGATATTGGCTGGTCTGTGTAGGCCCTTAGGATGAGTCTGTGCTTGGGGCTTGGGAACCACTATGGAACTTTTGGACTCCATCATCCACCATCCTAGCAGCCTGGGCTTGCCCCACCTACACGCCCACCCACTGAGAGTCTTGAGTCCAGTCTGGACAGGACTTTCCGGTGAGTTCGAGTCTGAGCCTGGGAGTACTTTAGAACTTTTGGACTCTATTGCCCACTGTAACAGCAACCTGTGCTTGCCCACTGGGAGTCTTGAGTGTGGTCTGGGCAAGCCTTTAGAGTAAGTCCATGCTTGGGGCCTGGGAGCCACTTTGTAATTTTTGGTACACCAACCTGTGTGCTGCACTTTGCTTGGTCATCTTCCCCAAGTTATATCTCTTTAGCTTGCTACTACCTCATCAAGAACTGAACATTTTATAGAGGAGCCAAGCACCTGAAGTTACCCGTAACTGCTCTGACTTCAGGGACACAGCCCTCCAATAGGAACATGCCTGGGAACTAAGAATGAAATTTTGTCTACCAGCACTACAGAATCTGCTCAATAAATTAAAAAAAAGTGAATACAACAACCAATGATTAGAAACCAGCACAGATCTTGAAGAAACATGAGAAAACAAGGTGGCAGCTTTTTGCCAGGTGAGGGGAGTAGCTCCTGAACACTAGTGGACATCACCGAGAAATAAACAGAAATGTCAGAAAAAGAATTCCAAATATCCATAGTGACTAAACTCAGTGAGATGCAAGAGAAAACAGACAATCAGTTCCAGGAAATGAGAAAATAATTTCAGGAGATGAAAGAATAATTTTATGAAGAAATAGACACCCTAAAAAAAGAGTCAAACAAAACTCTGGAAATGAAGACTGCAATACAAAAAAATAAAATCAATCTGGAAAGTATTAAGAGCAGATTGGACCATGCAGAAGAATTTCTGACCTCAAAGACAAAATCTCCAGCATAGACCAAATCACCAAAAAGAAGGAAAAAACACCCCCCCCCCAAATGAGGACAACAAACATGTGGGAAATTCCAGACACCATGAAATGCCCAAGTATCCATATAATGAATATTCCAGAAGGTGAAGAATCTGCTAAAGGCATGGAAAACCTCTTTCATGAAATACTATCTGAAACTTTGCAAATATAGAAAAACATGGAGAAATTCAGACTCAAGAAATAAAAAGGACTCCAAATAGAATCAGCACCAAGAGGTCACCCTCTTGGCAGCACATCAAAGCCAGATGGGTAAAAATTAAAGACAAAGACAATATTCTAAAAATGGCAAGGGAGCAAGGTCAAGGTACTTCCATAGGCTATCCTGTTAGGCTAATGTCAGACCTCTCATCTGAAAAATGCAGGCAAAAGAAGGAATGGGAAGATGTGTTCAAAACATTAGAAGAAAAGCAATTTCAACCAAAAAAATACTATATCCAGCAATACTATCCTTTGAATGGGAAGAGCAAATAAAAATATTCTCAGATAAACAAAAACTGAAAGATTTCACCAATAATAAAGCAGTTCTGCAGAAAGTACTGAAGAGAGTGTTGTATCAGGATAACTAAAGACAGACAAAGAGAAATAGAACAAAAAACAACTGAGAAAAGGCTAACAAAATGACAAGGATAAATTCATAAATAACATTGAATGTTGGGACTGGCAGGTAGTGTGGTGGTTAAGGTGCTAGACTCCCACATGTCCAACAGTGGTTTGTTTCCCAGACCTGGTGACTTGCTTTCTCACTTTCTCTCTCTCTCTGTCCCTCTCTGGTCAAATTAAAATAGAGTTAAATAAAATAATTCTTTAAAAAAATAATAACATTTAATGTTAGTGAATTAAATTCTCCCATTGAAAGACAGACTGGCTGAATGGATACGAAAGCACAAGCGATCTATATGCTGCTTACTAGAAAACACTTCACTGATAAGGAAATATATAGACTGAAAAGTGAAGGGCTGGAAAAAGATATTCCATGCAAATAAAAACCAAAAAAGGTGGAGTTGTGATATTGGTATCAGACAAAATAGACTTTACTATGAAAGATGTTAAGAGACAAAAAATGATTTCATATAGTACTACAAGGACTTGTTCACCGAGAAGAAATAACACCTGTAAATATCTATGTACCTAACACTGGAGCCCCTAAATACATCAAAGATAGACTCTTAGATTTCAAGGGAGAGATAGAATGCAACATAATAATTGTAGGGGTCTCAACACCACACTGACACCTCTGGACAGATCATCCAAACAAAGAGATACAAAATCTAAATGATACCATACATGAAATGGATTTGATGGACATCTATAGAGTGTTTCACCCAACTACCACAAAATAAGCATTTCTCTCACCCCCACATGGAGCGTTTTCAAAGACTGACCACATGATAGGGCACAAAATAAGCCTTTACAAATTCAAAGGTATAGAAACTATACCTAGCATCTTTGCTGGCCACAGTGGAATCAAACTTGCAATCAACTACAGAAAGTGCCCTCACAAATTCACAAACACATGGAAACTAAACAATCTACTCCTAAATGACTTCACAAATGCAGAAGAAATTCAGACTGAAATCAAAAGGTTCATAGGAAAGAATGATAATGGACAAACAACTGTTTATAACTTATGGGACATAGCAAAAGCAGTCTTAAGAGGGAAGTTCATAGCAATTAGTGCCCACAAGAAAAAAGTCGACAGGTGGCAAA
Organism: Tupaia belangeri chinensis; assembly: GCF_000334495.1. Lineage (NCBI taxonomy): Eukaryota > Metazoa > Chordata > Mammalia > Scandentia > Tupaiidae > Tupaia > Tupaia belangeri. The sequence continues at coordinate 2,089,128 of NW_006204918.1, forward strand.
TAGACAATCTACTGACACAACTCAAGGAACTGGAAAAACAACAAAAGAAAACCAAAAAAAAATTCCAGGAGAAAGGAAATAAAAAAGATTCAATCAGAAATAAGTGAAATAGAAAATAAAATAACTATACAGAAAATAAACAAAACCAGAAGCTGGTTCTTTGAGAAGGTAAACAAAATCAACACACAGTTAGCTAAATTAATTAAAAGGAACAGAAAAAGGGGAACCAGCAGTTAGTGTAGTGGTTATGTTGCTGGACTCCCACGTAGTCGACCGCGGTTCACATCTCAGACCCAGTGGCTTAAAACTCACGCCAGGAGTGTGTGCATGTGTGCCCAAGATCCCAAGAGGAGAATGGAGGAGAAGGGATAGCAGCATGACCATCCCCCCTGGGGGGTGATTTCTTGCTTTCTGTCTCTATGTCTCTCTCTCTGTCTTTCTGGCGAGCGCACGCGCCCTATAGCAAAAACCTCTTTCCCCCCAAAACAAAACAAAACAAAACAAAAACAGATAAAGGAACCAGATAAATCAAACCAGCAAGGAAACAAGCATTATTATAACCAATATAACAGAAATACAAAATATCATAAGAAAATACTATGAGCTACTATATGCCAACAAACAGGAAAATCTAGATGAGATGGACAAAATTCTGGACATGTATAACTTACCAAGATTGACCCAGGAAGAAATAGTCTGACAGGACCAGACAGAAATAGTCTGTCACTGGACTCCCACATATTCAATCACGATTGAGTCCTGGACCTGGGAGCTTAAAACCCATGCTGGGTACATGTGCATGTGTGCCCAAAATCCTGAGAAGAGATCGGAGGGGAAGGAATTGCAGCATAGCCATCCCTTTTCTCACTTTCTCACTTTCTGTCTCTCTCTATCTCTGATGAGTACCCACACCCTATAGCAAAAATACCTCAAAAAAAAAAAAAAAAAGAAAATGAAAAAGAAGTAGAAAGTCTGATGGACCCATAACAAACAATGAGATTGAATAGGTAATAGACAGTGTTCCAAAGTGCCCAGATCCCTAACTTCTGAATTCTACAAAACTTATTTTTAAAAAAATTTTTTAAAAAATTATTTATTTATTTATCCACTCATTTATTTTTTAATTTGACCAGAGAGAGACACACAGAGAGAGAGAGGGAAAGTGAGAAAGCAAGCCACCAGGTCCAGGACTTGAACCGTGGTTGGCCATGTGGTAGTGTCCAGCACCTTAACCACCATGCCACCTGCTGGCACCCTCTTACAAAACCTTTAAAGAAAAACTAACCTCAATTCTCTTTAACTATTTCTAAAACTTCAGAAGGAAGGAATGCTCCTGAATTCATTTTATGATGCCTCCATTATCTTAAGTCCAAAACCAGACAAGAACATGTAGAAAAAAGAAAACTTCAGGCCCATATCATTGTTAAAGGAAAAACATTTTATCAAATGTTTTTTTTCTGCATTTATTTATATGATCACATGGTTTTTATCTTTCTTCTTCTTAATGTGATGTATTACAACTATTGTTTAGTGTATGTTGAATTATCCATGCAGCCCTTGAATAAATCCTACTTGGTCATGATGTATACTCTTTTTAATATGTTGTTGAATATAATTTGCTAGTATCTTGTTGAGAATTTTTGCATCCATCTTCATTGACTGTTTTAGCTGGAGTCCATGGAGTTCCATTTATCAAGGCAGTTTATAAATGACAAGAACTTACTTTAATTTTGATTTCTTTTACCTTATATTAGAGGGATTAAACCCAATATGGAATATTTTAGAGCAGTGGGTACTGTGACCGAGGGAAATCTAAACAAGGCTGTAGTTATGAAATGCACACCTATCATTTTCAATTTTTAATTTATTCCCCAAAACTGGATCATTTGACATCTGATTTCACAGAGTCAACTTACAAAGCTGAAACTGAGTGTCATGGCACAGGCTTTATTCCATGGTCAAGGAATGAAGATGTGGCCGCCCAACTGGTAAGTGAACTTCCAACTCATGTAGACTGAGCGATTTAAGACATAGCAAACGCAGTAATGAGGGGATGGTATAGGGTAATGGAAGGGAGGAATATTCAGGCTTTTCCCTAGAAAAGTGGGTTTTCGTGGAATTCCCAAACCTGCCTCCTCTTTCTCCTTATATAGTCATTTCCGTGGTAACCATGATCACCAACAGTCCTAGGGCAGGCAGATGTGTCACCTAGCATGCTAGTGCAGTCCCATGAGTCTATAATGAGCTTGACCATCAGGCAGGGCTCATCCCTGCTACCATCTTGTTTCCAACCCAGTCTTTTAGTGGAGGCCTCATCTCAGCTCCTGGCATGCAGCCTGCTACGTCAAAGAAAAGCAGCATTTAGGGGATGCACAGTGACAGCCACAGCTAGGCAGCACAGAAGGGGGCACTGACAGGCAGTATTAACATTATTGGGATCGTGGAGGACTCTGCTGGGCCACCAACTGAGGGGCTGTATGGTGAGGGACACTATTGTTATTTTACATTCAGTTATTTCTTAATGTTGAAGTTCTATAATGTTTAAATCTTGCGGGATGCACAGGCATAAATTATTTGAGCCCCACTTTTAAATCTATAAAGCTTTGTCAATTGGAGCATTTTTTTTGAGAGAGAGATTTTTGTTATAGGGGCTGTGCTCTCTCTGGAGGGACAGAGACAGAGAGCAAGAAATCACCCTCCCAAGGAGCAAGGCCATGTTGTAATCTCTTCTCCTCTTCTCTTGGGATTTTGAGCATGCGTGCAAACAGGCCCAGTGTAAGGCCCTATAGCAAAAACCTCTCCAAAAAAATAAAAAATACATGATGAATTGTTTGTATACATATATATAAAATATATATGTACACATAACTAAATTTTTAAAAGTTTCCATAATTGAATGCATTTGTAAACACAAAAGTTATATGTTAATACTAAATTCATATATCAATAATTTATACAACAGATATAAAGGGCACTGGTTGAATTTTGTGACTATAAAACATAGTTTCTAAATAAATTTTAGCATTTCTTAAAATGTGCCAATTAGGGGCCAGCAGGTGGCATAGTGGTCAAGGTGCTGGACTCTCACGTGGTTTACTGCAATTTGAGTCCTGGACCTCCATTCTCCTCTTGGGATCTTGGGCATGCATGCACACGTGCCCGGCGTGAGTTTAAGCCTCCGGGTCCGGGACTTGAACTGTGGTTGATTACATGGTAGTCCAGTGACATAGTCATTATGCTAACTGCTGGTCCCATCATGTATTTTTATTTTTTTTGAGAGGTTTTTGTTATAGGACTTGTGCGCTCACCAGAAAGACAGAGAGACACAAAGAGACAGAAAGTGAGAAATCACCCCGTAGGGGGATGACCATGCCACAACCCCTTCTCCTCCATTCTCCTCTCAGGATCTTGGGCATGCATGCACACGCGCCCGGCATGAGTTTAAGCCACCGAGTCCGAGACTCGAACCACGGTCGACTACATGGGAGTCCAGAAACATAGCCATTACGCTAACTGCTGGTCCCAATTCATCATGTATTTAGATTAAAATATTAAGTATGTATCTACAATTTATTTCATTGATGTTTATTTTTTTTTCTTTTACGCCTAAGGTTAGTTTGTTGATGTTGTTTTTAATCAATAAAGAATTTAGGATAGCATCTTGTTTGCTAGGTCTGGCATTTGTTGATAAATAATAATAATTTTCCTTTTCAGAAATCCTAGGGTTTGTAGTCACCTAAAGTAGTAGGGGGAGCCCATGCCCACTTGGGGAGCCCACACCCACCTCTTGTCTTTCCTTCCTATTTTACCGTGTGTAGCTGTCAATATCCTGGTGTTCAGTTTTTGTCTCTGGCTAGAAAAGAAAAGAGAGGAGGGGCCTAGTGCCTATTGGCAACCTCTGCCTGGGATTATTGGTCCTTCCCCCATCCTCCTTTTCTTCTCTTAATCAAAAATCTTTCAAAATGGCTTGTATCTAGGCAGCTAACAATTTTCCTTTTCAGACATTTCTCTAACAAGCTGGGTGGTTGAGGGATTCTACTTATCAGGGAAATGCGGTAGGTCTGCTGAGGATCCCAGGTACCAGGGAGGTGGAGGCAGGTCTCACTCTTGAGGGTGTCTAGGTCTAACTCTGAGAGACTAGGTTTACGTCCTTGAATACCACAGTGGCCTCTACTCTGACTTTTAAATTATTCATTTTGTGTCAATTTAATTGTCACTTTAGGATGTCAATAGATAGTACCACTTAAAAGTGCCCAAGTACATTGATCAGGAAATTTACAATCTTGAATGAACTAAAAACCCCTCAGGTGTCTTAAGGGGAGATGTGCATTAAAGTACTTACTCTCAGTTCTCTATTTTCCTTTCTTTCAAACTCTTCCCCTCCCTTCTCTCCCACTCCATCCCTTCCCCTTCATGGTCCTCTCCCTCCCTCCTTTCTTTCTTTCTTGTTCTTTCTCTATTGTAATTAAACAAATTTCCATGAGAGTGTGTGGGAGAAAGGCAGGCAAGCACCCTTAATAGTACTTTTGCTGTGATATCTCCCACCTTACCATTCATCCTCCCAACACCTATCTCTGTCTATAGACCTCCTAGCCAGCCAGAAGTATCATAGGTTGGGAGAGTTGATCTGTGTTGTGTAAAAATCCTCATTTTTTTGTTTTTTAAGGTCTAGATCTCTTGAGTTTAGAGACCCATTCTGAGATGCAAAATGATAAACCACAAACACTTATAAAGTAGGGAGGGAAAGAGAAATTTTAACAAGAAAGTAAGGATTTTTTTGTTTTTTTGTTTTTTTCATGGGAAAGGAGTATACTTCCCTGTCACCACACTGGGTATGGGTTTAGGTATTACATTTATCTCAAGGGTAACAAATATTTATCAGGGGAAGGTCTGCCATAGTATATGCTTCTTTGTGCTGGCATCTCTCTCTCACAGGTGAGGAATTCAATGACCTAATCCCACATGCTCAGGGTGGACTTAGGATTTATAAGCATATTTCTTTGGATGAACTACCCAATTATTGCCCCAGTGGGAATCATGATGTTGACAAAAATGTCTAGTTGGGTCCTTTTGTATTTATGAGTAATGATAAGAGGGAAATTTACAAATATCCCTATGTGTCTTCTTCAGGTACTGAAGAAGGAAAATGGGATCTGCCTTGCCTTCCTGTCACCAGTGGCAGGGTGGGAGGAAGGAGTCTCTGCAGATGGTCTGGTTGTAACTCCTAATAAGTTGGAATTAATGTGACTGATGTTCTTCTGTTATATTCTTAGGGCTATACACTCATTTCTAGATAATTGCCTATCACAGAATCATGGGTGACCATGCCCAGTGTACAGACTGACCAGGTAACTGAACTTGCTATCTTCCACATGGACCTAGAATTATCTGAGTAGTGCAATGCTGTTATATCAAAAGCTTGCCTTTTCCTTTTTATTTATTTTTTTTTTTGAGCCACCTGGCTCAATGGATGGGGTCTATGATAGTCCATGGGTGTCAAGGGGTGAACAGTGACAACAACAAGTTTTGCAGCACAGAAAGGGCCACCAGTCAGGCAGCACTGACCCTTATCTGGTACGATGGAGGACTCTTCCAGAGCTAGAACCTCCTTAATGCTGAGGAAACAGAACAGATGATATTTTTCTCCTATGTATTAGTTAAGGAGACATTGAATGGTGTGGGAAGTGTCACCCACCTGTAACATAGTCCACTAATCCAGCAACCCCCTCAACTTCCAAGCTAGCATTCAGCAATATGCAGTCTATCATAGGGACTTCTACTTTTATCAGTAGGGTCATTCCTCAATTTCTTTTCTTTCTTTTTTTTTTTTTTTTATGAGATTTTTGCTATAGGGAGAATGCACTTGCCAAAGAGATAAAACACCACCACCACCACCACTACCCCAGGGGGTTGGTCATGCCCTCTTTGCTTCTCCTCCATTCTCCTCTGGGGATTTTGAGCACACATGTACATATGTGTGGTGTGAGTTTTTTAAGCTGCCAGGTCCAGGACTCGAACCACAGTCAATTTTATGGGAGTCCAGCAATGTAACCATTACACCATCTGCTGGTCCCTTATTCCTCAAATTCTAGGCACTCAGAGGCACAGTGAGAAATAGGCAATCCACAGACCAGTGATTCTGGATCTTGAGAGAATAGAATAATTATGCCTTTCTGGATGGGATCATGGCTAACAAACTGTCCTGGGATGCATATTGAGACTGGGTTAGGCCCTGCACTTTAAGATGGAAAGTATTGTCAGTAAGGAGAAGCAATACAAAGCCAGGAAAAATGGCACATAAGAATGAGGAAGGATAAAGAACCCTCCCAGATCGTGGAGCCCAACCAAGACAGTCAGTTGGTAAGCTATGATTAGTCAAGGGAATCTTTGAAAGACTTTTTGCCTGCCCAGGTTTAAAATGATCCTATTCTTGGCTCAGATATGGTGGAACATATAGGCAGGTGCCGCTGCATAGTGTCTGAGGCCATATAGGAGATCTGGTCCTGGTTCAACCTAAATGGGTATGGTGTAATGTCCTATGCATGTGGTTCTAGCGAATTGAGAGGGTAGGACAGGAGGACTGTGAGATGGTCAGAACCTGTCAAAAATACTCTTCTTACTTTCTTTCTCTCTGTCTATTCTCCTCTTTCTCTTTATCTTCATTCTCTCTCTCATGAAAAAGAAAAAAGAGCCCATCATCCTTATTGCCAATTATGTTGTAAAGAATAATTACATTACTTAATTTTTTTTTGTCATGATGGGAATGGACACTATAAACATAGTCAAAAGGCAACCTATGGAGTTGTCCCTATAGTTAAGGACGCAGGATCTGATATGGCAGACCACAGTTTGAATTCTGGCCCTGGTGGGTTGAAAAGCACACTGGGCATATGTACATGCATGCCTAATATCATGACAAGATAGTGAATTGGGGAAGGGATTGTGGCATGACCATCCCCCATTTGGGGAGGGGGTTCTCCCTCTGTCTCTCTCTGGCATGCACGTGTGGTAATTAAAAAAAAAAAAGACAACCTATGAAATGGGAGATAATAATTGAAAATGATTTACCTGATAAGAGATTAATATCCAGAATACACTGAGAGCTACTAAAACTCAATAACAACAATAACAACAAAAATTCAAAAATGGGCAAAGAGATTTCTCCAAAGAAGATATATGAATGACCAATAAGCAAATAAAAAGATGCTTATTTCATTAAATCAACACCACAATGAGATACTACCTCACACCCAGTCGTAAGTCTACTATCCCAAAGCATAACAACAGCAAAAAACAAGACAGTAAATAACAAGTGTGGATAAGGATGTGGAGAAATTTGAACACTTGTACATTAATGGTGAGAATGCAAAATGGTATAGCTTCTTTAGTATCTTTAGAAAATTGTATGGCAGTTTCTCAAAAAATTTAAAATATAACTACCATATAATTCAGAAATTCCACTTTTGGGTATGTATCCAAAGGAATTGAAAGCAGGATTTGAAGAGATATTTGCATGCATGTGTTCATAGCAGCATTAATTACATAGCTTAAATATGGAAGCAACTCAAGTTTCAATCCACAGGTCAATGTATATGCAAAATGTGAAATATAAAAATCAATATCCAGCCAATATGGTATTTACTCTTAAAAAGAATAGCAATTCAAATGTATGCAACAATATGAATAAACCTTAAGGACATTATTCTTTTTTTAAATTTTAATTTACACTTAATCACATATATCTTTACAGTGTACAATATTTCTTTTTCCAACACGAATACCATGTAAATCATTCAAGACAAAGACACCACTATATAAATTAGCATCCGCAAATAATTTTTTTTGGTCAATTAAACATACTTAGTTTTTCTTCCCCTTTTCCCTCTCTTCCTTTCTCCATTACCCACCCTCATGTTACCCCTATCATTACTATCCCTAGTACCTACGGTTGCCTTCCCTGTTACTATACCTTCCAAACTTCCAGTATCTGCTATAGAGCACAGATAATTGGTATATACTGAGTGGGAACATACAAAGTCTGTCTTTCATAGTCTGACTAGTGCTCCCCTTAGCATTAAATCTTCCATAATCGTCCACTTGGCATTGAATGCCAGTTTTCTTTGTTTTTAATAGAGTACATATGCCACATTTTTTCAGTTCAATCTTCTATTTTTAGGCATTTATGTTGGTCCATGTCCTAGCTACTATAAATAATTCTGTAATAAACATGGAAGTGCAAATATTTTTCTGTCTGAGGTTTTTTCTATCCTTTGGGAGAATAACTAGAAATGGAGTTAACTGGGTTGCATGGTAGTTCTATTTGTAGGTTTCTAAAGAATCTCAGATCATTCTCCAAAGTGATTGTCCTAATTTACATTCCCTTCAACAGTGTAGAAGAGTTCCCTTTTCACCGCAGCCTCTCCAGCACTTACCATTATTTATTTTCTTAATTTTAGTCATTCTAACTAAGTGGTATCTCATTGTGGTTTTGATTTGCATTTCCCTTCTGATAAGAGATATAGAGCATGTTTTCAAATGCTTTTTGTCCATTTGTACATCTTCAGAAAGTTGTCTGTTCAGCTACTTCTCCCATCTTCTAATTAGATTGATTATTTTTTATTGAGTACACTGCTTGACTTACCTGTGTATTCTGGTTATCAGTCTCTTATCTGAGGTATAATTTGCAAATATATTCTCCCACTCTGAGGGGTGTCTTCTCAATCTACTTATTGTTTCTTTGGTTGTGAAGAAGCTTCTCAGCCTAAAATAGTCCCATTTGTCTATTTTTGAGACTGTTGCCTGGGTTTTGGAGGTCTTCTTTAAGAAGTCCTTGCCTATGCCAAGATTTCCAGGAAGTTTTTTTTTTCCCTGTGTTTCTCATCAGTATTTTTACATTTTGAGGTTTTATGTTTAGATCCTCAATCCATTTTGAGTTAATTTTTCTTACTAGTGAGAGATAAAGATCTAGGTTCATTCTTCTGCAGATGGATATTCTGTTCTCTCTGCACCATTTGCTGAAGAGATCTTTTCCCCACTGGATTACCTTGTGTTCTTTGTCAAGGGTCAGTTGGCTGTGTGATTTGGGGTTTATTTGGGAATTCTCAATTCTATTCCGTTGGTCAACCTGTCTATTTTTGTGCCAATACCATGCCATTTTAATTATCAGGGCTTTGAACTATGTTTTGAGGTCAAGAAGTGAGATATTTCCTACTTTATTCCCTTTATACAGTATTGCTTTGGTGATACAGGGCCTTTTATGCTTCTAGACAAATTTTATGATTTTTATTATTTCTGTGAAAAATATCGTTGGTAGTTTGATTAGGATTGCATTGAACTTGTAGATTAATTTGGGTTAACTTGACCTCTTAATTATATTAATTCTTCCATCACAGGAACATGGGATGTTTTCCTACATTTTTGTATCCTTTTAATTTGTTTTTCTAGTGTTTCATAGTTTTCCTTATAGAGATCACTGACATCTTTGGTAAGGTTTTTCCTAGATACCTTTTTTTTTTTTGGTTATTGTAAATTGGATTTCTTTCTTCAATTCTGGGCTCTTCCTTGTTGGGATACTATTTGTTACTGATTCAATCTCATTGCTTGTTATGATTCTATTTAGACTTTCTATTTTCTCCCTAGTTCAATCTTGGTAAGTTATGTGTGTCCATAAATGTGTCTCTCTTCTAGGTTTTCTGTTATATCCATTGTAATAATGCCAGTTTCCTTACTGAGTTTAATTATCTGGTTCCTTTCTCTATTCTTCTTGTTTAATCTAGCTAATTGTGTTTATCTTTTCAAAGAAACAGCTTCTGCTTCCGCTTATTTTCTGTATAGTTATTTTATTCTCTATTCCATTTATAGTTATTTTATTCACTATTTCATTATCTGCTTGAACCTTTATTATTTCTTTTCTTCTAGAGTTTTTTTGCATTTTCTTTTGTTGTTTTCCCAGTTCCCTGAGTTGTGTCTTTAAATTGTTTGTCATATGTCTTTTTTCTTGTGGGTACCAATTGCTATGAACTTTCCTGTTTAATACTGCTTTGCTGTGTCTCATAGGTCATAAACACTTGTCTGTGCATTATCATTAGTTTCTATAAATATTTTGATTTCAGTCTTAATTTAGTCTATAGTCATAATGTCATTTAGGACTATGTTGTTTCTTTGATGTATTTAGGTGCTACCTAAATTTTGGGTGCAGAGATATTTACAAGTGGTATATCTTGGTGAACAAGGCCTTTAAGTTCTATATAATGCCCTTCTTTGTCTTTTCTTACATCTTTCATCAAAAGTCTATTTTGTCTGATATTAGCCTTTTCTTAGCTTCCATTTATGTGGAGTATCTTTTCCAGCCCCTGACTTTCAGTCATGTATGTTCTATCAGTGAGGTGTGTTTCTTGTAAGCAGCATATTGATGACATCTGTTTTCATAGCCATTCAGCCAGTCTGTGTCTTTTAATGAGATAATTTAATCCATTAATATTTAGTGTTATTGATATTTGCAGATTTATGCCTGTCATTTTGTTAGCCATTTTTCTCAGCTGCTTTTTGTTCTCCTATTTCTGTTTTTCTCTCTTCAGTTTTCCTGATACAACACTACCCTCAGTACTTCCCATATAACTGGTCTATTGTTGGTGAATTCTTTCATTTTTTGTTTATCTGAGAATACTTTGATTTGTTCTTCCCATTTGAAGGATAATTTTGCTGGATATAGCATTCTTGGTTGAAATTACTTTTCTTCTAATGTTTTGGATGCATCTTCTCATTCTTTCCTTGTCTACATTGTTTCAGTCGAGATGTCTGACATTAGCTATGAGTTAACTTTATAAGTAACTTGACATTTCACCCTTGCCATTTTTAGAATATTGTCATTGTCTTTAATGTTTACCATCTGGCTATGATGTGCCAGGGGAGGATCATTTTTGTTGATTCTATTTGTGGTACTCTTTCTTAGGCCTGAATTTCTCCATGTTCCTCTATTTGGAAAAAAATCAGATAGTATTTCATGAGAGTTTTTTCATGCATTTAACAAGTTATTCACCTTCTGGAATACCCATTATATGGATATTTGGGTATTTCATGGTGTCTAGAATTTTCATATGTTCTAATTTTTTTAAAATTTTCTTTCTTTTGGTGACTTTGTCTATGCTGAAGACTTTGTCTTTGTGGTCAGAAATTCCTTTTTCTGCATGGTTCAATTTACTGTTAATACTCTCTAAGGAGATTTTAATTGTTTTCTTGTAGTCTTCATTTCCAGAAGTTCTGTTTGACTCTTTTTTAGGGTGTCTATTTCTTTATGAAATTCCCCTTTCATGTCCTGAAATTACTTTCTCATTTCCTGGAAGTGATTGTTTTTCTCTTGCATTTTTGTAGAGTTTTGTTACTATGAATATTTGGAATTCATTTTCTAACATTTCTGTGTATTACTCTGTGTTGTCCACTGTTGGCGAGGGGCTACTACCTTCACTTGGCAAAGAGCTACCACCTTGTTTTCTCATGATTCTTAGGGATCTGTACCGGTTTCTAGTCATCTGTTACTGTAATCACTTTTTTCTATTTATTGGAGTAAATTCTGTAGTACCGGTAGAGGAAATTTCAGCTTTAGTTACAATTGTGTTCCTATTAGACGGTTCTGTCTCCCAGGTCAGAGCAGTTATGGGTAACTTCAGCTTTTTGGCTCAAAAGTTCAGTTCTTGATGAGGTGATAGCAAGTTAAGGAGATATAACTTGGTGAAGAGGATCATGTCTGGTTGGTATACCAAAAATTCCCAAGTTGCTTCTAGGCCTCATGTCCGGACTCACCCTGAAGGCTACCCAGACTGGGCTCAAGACTCCCAGCAGGTGGGCAGGGAGAAGCCAGGCCACTGGCAAGAGAGTCCAAAAGTTTCAAAGCTATTCCCAGGCCCTGAGTATGGACTCACCTTAAGGAAATGCCCAGACCACGCTCAAGACTCCCATTAGGAGGGTGGGGGTGAGGCCAGGCTGCTGGAACGATAGGCGATGGAGTCTAAAAGTTTTAATGCTGGTCCCAGGCCCTCAGTATGGACTCAGGACATTATTATAAGTGAAATACGCTAGTCACAAAAGGCAAATACTTTATGATTTTACTCTGGTATATAGAGTATAAAATAATGAAGACAGAAAGTAGATTTGTCATTGTCAGGAGCTAAGGGAAGGAGGAGATATAAAATATAATTTAGTGGATATGAAGTTTCAGTTGCACAAGATAAAAAGTTCTGGAGTGAATAGTGCTGATGGGTGTACAACAATATGAATGTACTTAATATCATAAATGGTACACTTAAAATGGTTGAAATGTTAAATTTTATGTGCATTTTATCATTAAAATATTGCTCAAAGACTCAGTCGCTGTGGAACAGAGATTGTGTATGTGCCCTGCAGGGTTAAAATCCATATGGTCCTCGGTGGATTTGGATCCCTAAGTGGCATTGAAAACATGCTGAGTGTGTGCGTAGACACCCAGGATCCAGGGAGCTGGGGGTACTGGAGGAGGGGAATCAGAGCATAAGTCCTTGCCGAAGGTGTGTTTTTCTTTCTTGTGTGCACATATACCTTCTGTTATCAAACAATCAGTAATATATATATATATATATATATATATATATATATATATATATAAAGCACAT
>NW_006204918.1:2118408-2160378 GCF_000334495.1 Tupaia belangeri chinensis
ATATATATATATATATATTAAGCACATTGCTAGAAACTACATTTTTGGGGGGGAGGTTTTATCCAGCAAAGAAAAAGAATATTTGTGAGCTGCTGTTTGCTGGCTGTAGAAATCTCCCTTTCTGAAATAGAAACCAGTGTGGCACGAGTTATTAAGAGGTGAGGTGGCTATCATCAAACAGTCTGTGAAAGAGCTCTTAGAGTTATGGGAAAATATTGTTACTTAATAGAAGTGTTTTGTTCCTGAGCTCATTTGTCATTTGGGAGAGCACAGATGTTTGCTTCATTCCTATCAGATATCAAGGTCAACTCTATTATTTTCAGTTAAAGCCTACGGTGTTCTCATTGAGCATTAAGTGGAAATCACCTTGTTTCAGTGTAGCTACCTTGGTGATATGAATGAGGGTGCAAAAGTGTGAGAGCTTTGAAAAGAGATTTATTTTATTGCATTGGATATGGAATAGCATTGATTCTCAAACTAAGGCTTAGGGTGTTTGATAACCTGGAAATGCACTCATATATAAATGGGCACATATGGCCTGCACATATCAGAATGGCACTATCCTCAGGAAGAACCCTTCAGAAGAAGACTAAAAAGATTAAATGAAGGAAAATGCTTATAGTATATGAAATGCAGAACAGAAAACAACGTGGAAAGGTAGGTGTCTATCAGGCAAAGTTGGAAAATATTTATTCCTGAGAAAACTCAGGGTTACCTAGCAGAGAACTTGAAAATGGAAAGTAGTGGACCAGTTGGTGTAATGGCTATGGTGCTGGACTTCCATGTAACAGACTGTGTTTTGAGTCCCAGATGCGGTGGCTTAAGCTCACGCTGGGCACGTATGCATGCATGCCCAAGATCCCGAGAGGAGAATGGAGGAGAAGGGATTGTGGCATGGTCATCCTCCCTGGGGGGTAATTTATCGCTTTATGTCTCTCTGTCTTTCTGGCGGGCACACACACCCTATAGCAAAAACCTCTAAAAACAACAACAAGCAAAAGAAAAAGAATATGGAAGATAGCATCAAACTTTCATGTGGACAAGCTAAATGACCTAAGATAGTGTTCCACATTCAGTTGTCCTTTCTCATCAAATTCTTTAGTTTACTGAAGTGACAAGAGCGGAGTTGAACCTGTTTTTAACTACATTTTGTTCTATGATCAAATAATGACCCTAGCATTCTCATAGGAGGAATTTAGAAGGGGGTTAAATTGTATTAACCCCCTAAACAAACAGTCTGCCTTTTCCTGTTAAGAATGCAGCAAACCAATATGTAAGGAGGGTTTGGAGCCCCTTGCCCTCCATATGCGGGAACGTCAGGGTCAGTGTTTGCTGGCTGCCTTTCTCTTGATCCATGACTTTTTTTTTTTGAACAGTTATATAATCTCATTAATTTTCTCAAAATCCCTGGGAACTGTGAAGCTGATATTGTGCTCTTTTAAAAGTGGAAGAATTTGAGGCAGAGCTACGATGACTGATGATGAAGCAGTAAAGAAAAACTACTTATATCCTTAGACAATTCATGCGAATGCTCTCAATGAACATAACTCAACTTGCTCTTCTTTTTCAATGAGTCCCCTGGTGCTATCGCCAGTTTGTTTTGAGGTCTCTGGCTAGTGGGGGAAACAAGCCGTAATAAGAGTTGTAGGTCGGTTTGAGAAAGAATGTAGTATTTGACAACTTCCATCCCATGTATTGCCGTGAAGCTCTTCACCCTAATTTCTAGCATCCTAGAACTCATCAATGAAAGCCACAGAGGAAATGGGTGTTTATAGATGGGCAGCAATAGATGGGCAACCGAAATGTTGCCTGCTTTTAGGAAAAAAAAAATTCGGTTCTATTTTAGAGATCAAGTGATGGAAATTCCTAAATCAGACACCTTCTCACTGACTCTGTAGTCTCCTAGACAGAATCACATATGGGGTTAAAGCAGATGGGCTGAAGCCTTGAGGCAGTCTGCTTAGGTTAGTGAAAAACAGCAAAAAGTAAAAAGAAAAGAAACATGTTTGATCTAAGTCTCAAAATAGTACCAGTGAAATCCTATTTAGAAAGATTTTTCTATTTGCACTGGAATTCGTTTGAACTAATAATAGCTACCGTTCATTAAATGTTAGTTGATAGGAACTATTTTAAGAGCATTACTTATACGAATTCACGTCATCTTCGTAAACTCTGTGAGGAAGGTGTTGTTATTTTCCCTATTTTATGGATGACTGAGGTTCCGCATGGAGCTCCGCAGGGAGCTTTGTCCTGGGATCTGCACTCTTCACAGCTGTGATGTCTTTCCTCTCTTGCATTAAAAGATGGATTTCCTTTCATTGCTATTAATGCTTGTCTTAGTGTTGTGGGAGATACATGCTATGGTTTGAATGTTCCCCCTAAATTTGTTTGTTGAGATTTGGTTGTGATGGGATTAAGAGGGTGGAAACTTAATCAGACTATGGTGTTGAAAGGTGGGGGGGCCTTGGCCAAAAGATTGAGAATAGGGTTATTAGTGTGGGGTGCCTATGACTGACTCCTGGTGGGTTCCTAAGGAGAGAGAATGAGACAGGAACAGCGACATGCAGATGTGTGTTCCTGTTTTCTCACCATATGACAGCCTGCATGGCCTTGGAAAGCCGTACCAGATGTGACTCCTGGACCTTGTACTTCCAAACTATGAACTAGATAAACCTCTATTGTCTTTTGTTTTTTTAAGAATTATTTAATTTTATTTCTTTATTATTATTATTATTTTAATTTGACGAGAGAGACGGGGGGGTGGGGGGGAGTGAGAAAGCACGCGCCAGGTCCAGGACTCAAGCAGTGGTCAATTATGTGAGAGTCCAGTGCCTTAGTCTCTATGCCACCTGTCAGCCCCAACCTCTTTTATCTTAAATTAGCCAGACTCAGGTATTTTCTGCCATCAGCAATGGAATGGACTAGAATAATCACCAGCAAAAATGATGACGCTTTCCCTGACAGCTCACAGGATTAAATATGTTTGGTGAAAATCAAAGGCCCTTAAGATCCTTTTCTGAGACACTGTCCTTGGTGCTGAGAAGACAGCATTTAAACTTAAGGAACAGGCCCTGCACCCACAGCCAGCCAGGCACAGAGGGCACAGGCGCAGAGGGGCAGCCAACAGGCCTCCAGCTCAGTTCTCCTGCTGAGGGGTGAGAACTTAGCCCCATGTTCCTTCGTCTCTGTGTTTGTGGGTTTTCAGGCTCCACTGGAGTTGCATTAACCTTTGTTGGCTGTATGTTCTGGCCTCTTTATTTATTTAGTTTTTAATTCTGTGGTGCTGTTTTCTTCTTTAATTCATTCTCCTTTGCTCTTAGTATTAGTACTGCGCATATTCCTCATAATTTCTAGGGCTCATATATTAACTGAGTTGTGGGGCTGATGAGTGGCATGGTGGTGGAGGGTACTGGACTCTCACGTCCCACCGTGGTTTAAGTCCCAGACCTGGCGGCTTGCTTTCTCACTTTCTCTGTGTGTCCCTCTCTAGTCAAATGAAAATAAATCAATAAATTTAAATAAAATAATTATTTAAAAAATTAAAAGAATAGTGATTTTTTTTAAAAAAAAGCATAATTATTTAATTTTATTTATTATTGTTTTTCCCTTCAATTTGCCATAGGACACACGCGCTCACCAGAGAGATAGAAGAAAAGTCAGAAAGCAAGCCGTCAAGTCTAGGACCGCAGTCAGCCATGTGGGAGTCCAGTGTCCCATCCACCATGCCACCTGCTGGCCCTCTCAAATTGTGATTTTTAAAACTATCTTTTTAAGGCTAACCTGTGCCGTACTGGTTGAGGGAGCTAGATCCCACATGGGCATCCATGGTCTGAATCTCACCCTGGCTTGAAAAACAAACCAGGCGAGTGGGATCCCAACAAGAAAGAGGAGTGGAGGAGAAGGGATTGCAGCCTGACCATGCCCTGTTGGGAAGTGCTTTCTTCTTCTCCCTTTTCTGTAGAGCACATAGGCCCTGTGGTAATATATAAATCATATATAATTATAAATATATAAGCATAGGTAGCAATTTTCCTGACCTTTGGAAGGCCCAGGGCACTCCCGCCCCACTATGGCTAATGTTCCAACAAGATACATAACAGTGGAGCCACAGGCACAATAGAATGCCACATACTCATCTTAAACGTTCCTCATGAACTCCTTAGTCACTTTACCGCCAGTTGAAAAGGCTGTCCCCGCCCTTACCTAGCAAACGGTAAGTTTTACCCCTTTAAGATATATTAAGGTTCCTTGAATTAAGTTTTAGATCCCTATAGAATTATATAAGTTCCATTCTATATTAAGATCCATAAGAACTAATATCTATACTTGACATTTTCTTTTCTCAGCACCATTCCCGGTAATCACAAGATGGCTGCTGCGCCGCATCAGCTGATAATCATCTCTGCTTGCTGGAGCCACGTTCCCGAAACTGCATTCCATGGAGACCCACCTACATCAAAGGAACAATGGCAGAACTACACTAGACCCACCTTAGACCCACCTTTAACCCAATCCTGAATGGAACTTTTGTACCTTATTGTTAAAAACTTTATGAGCTGATCATTGAAACACATAGCCCCTTTCCCATTTACTTGCATTTATCACATTTTCAATAAAAACGCAAGATGATTCCTAGCAGTTGTCACTCCTCAGAGAGAGTGTCCGGCAAAGGATGTGCATAAAAAGGCACTGAGGCCTTTGTCTTCTGTTCACCTGCACCGCCTCTGTCGAGTCAACCCACCCCCGCCGAAGCTGGACCCCGGCAAATACACACACACACACACACACACACACACACCTCAAGGTTGTGAGGGTGTGTGTTGAGAAGACCTCAGTGTGTTCTCATTAGCTCTCTCAAAAGTGAAAACTAATTTTGCCAATGTTAGAAAATGTTTTTGAAAATTTTGCTTTGAAATCATGTTCAGACCCTGAAATATATTCCTTAGAATTGATTCGTGTATGCATTTTTTTACTCTTTGAATTGGGTGCCAGAAATTAGAAGTTAAGTTAGGGTAGAATAGGTGATGAAATGGACTAAGGGGCCAGCAGATGGTGTAGTGGTTATTGCTGGACTCCACATGCCTGACCGTGCTTTGAGTCCTGGACTCATTGGCTTGAAAATCATGCCCCAAATCCCAGGAGGATGGAGAAGGAATTGCAGAGTGGCCATCTTCCCTAATGGATGATTCTCACATTCCCCCTCACTGTTTCTGTTCCCTTCTCTCTCTGGTGAACACATGCACCCTAAAGCAGAAACCTCGAGGGAAAAAAAGAAAAAGAAAGAAATGGATTAAGAACCTGCTCACAAAAAATAAAATTTGTGAGTGGTGTGACCATAAATTACTGAGACAAAATTTTACTGAAGGCAGAGTTAATGCTCAGCATATCGCTGTCCTCGCTCACCTACTCGTCCATTTATTTGTTCAATAAATATGTGTTCTGTGCCACATATTTGCTGTGCATTCTTTAGACCCTCTCAACATTTCCCCAATCATTTGGAAAAATATTACAATTGTTCATACAATCCCCAAACAAGAGACTATGTAGACAGAGTGTTTACAGAGTGCTCCTGTCTCCCTCCCTGTAAGGAAAGTTATTAGTTGTCATATTGTTTCTAGGCAAAGTGCAATGAAACATTCTTTCAAAAAGGCAGCATGAAATAATTTCTGTAATTCAAAAACATGTAATATTTATTTTAGAGCTACTAAAACTTCAATCATGTTCAGATTATAGGAACTGTGTAAATCTTATTCTTTGAGTTGTCTCAACTAAATGTCAAACTGTTAAAGCCCTTAACCATCTCAGCTAGTAGTTAAGGTGTCATTATATAGCTTATATTTATCTCATATAATATTTTCACTAGTGCATCTGACAAATACCAGGCAAAGAACTCAAGAGTTTCTGCTCATATTTTCTTCCTGTGTTAAAATTACATGTGGCTTCAGTGGCCTGAATATTCTGATATCTGAGTTCTGCCTTTTCTCCAGAAAAGATTCTTCTTGACTGAATTGTCTCCTACACTGAAATATGGAATTCATTATAGAATACACAAAAGAAAGAATACTAGTGTTTTAATAAGTCAATATTTTAGAAAAAACTATGAGACACTATCTCCATTAAAAAGTTTAATTAATAGTCACTAATATTTCAGTGATAACATAGTTTTGTGTGTCTATATTAATGTATTATGTATGTAGATTTCTTTTTAAAAAGTTTCTGCTGTAGGGCACATGTGCTCACTGACAGGAGAGAGAGAGGAAGAGAAAGGAAGAGAAAGTGGGAAAGCACACCCAAGGTGAGATGACCATGCCACAATTATTTCTCCATCCTCCTCCTAGGATCTGGAGCAAGCTTGCACTAGCTCCTGGCTTGTTTTTCAAGCCACCTGTTCAGGATTCGAAACTTGCAATTGGCCATGTGAGAGCCAGCAGTCTTAGTCACCACACCACTGGCTGGCCTGTGTTTAGGGATTTTAAAACTAAGTGTGATTAACTAGCTCTGCAGTGGAGTTTAGTGTACTATTTTGCTATTGTTTTCACTATGACTTGCTTAAGAAGGCTCTCAAATATATATATATATATATTTATATATGTTATGTGTGTGTGTATATATATATATATATGTGTGTGTGTGTGTGTGTGTGTGTGTGTGTAAATATATATATATATATTTGGATAATTTGGTGGTAGTTTTCATTTAATTTTTTTGCCTTTGCCAACAGAATGGTTCAAAATTGGTGGTTTTTTTTTCCTAATTTGGTAAAGAATAACTTTTTAAAAATGACAGTCCTCAATTTTTATGACCACCTATCTTCTGTTAAAAAGACTAAATGAAATGAAAAGGTAAGAAGTGCAATGTGAGTGATCAATATAAGTTAAGTTTAAAAATGTAGAAATTAAATAAATTATTTGGGCAAGTCCTATCTTGTATGTTCTTTAATGGTTGTTTTTTTTTAAAAGTGTTTATTGGTGCATCTGGACAACCATATTAATTCTCTCCTTTGCCAACGTAGGTTTAAAATTTGTTGGGACCAGCAGGTTGTGTAATGGTTACATCACTGGACTCCCATGTAGTCAACCGCAGTTCAAGTCTCAGACCTTGCAACTGAGAAAGCATGCTGGGTGTGTGTGTTTGTGTGACCAAAATCCTGAAAGGATAACGGAGGAGAAGGGATTGTGGCATGGCCACCCCCTCTGGGGGGTGATTTCTAACTTTCTGTCTCTCTGTGCCTCTGTCTCTTTAGCGAGCACATGTACCTTAAGGCAAAAATCTTTCAAAACAAACAAACAAGCAAACAATAAAACCTAACAGCAATTTAATAATAAGAGCGTTTCTTTAGAGTCTGTGAAGAAAGCCTTGATGGAGGAAGAAAGTTTTGTTTCATCCCTGTGAACTTCCTGTAGATTTGAGTAGAAAGAGAAAAATCAACAGGCATCCCTTCATGTAAATGAGTGAAGTACACACTGAATTCGTTAGTAGGTTTCACCTTACCTGAAGGCCCAGTATTCTGGTGATTTGGGTGACAACTTCAGGTGCTTTCTGGACCAGGTGTTTCCCCGGCTGTTCCCCAACCACACGTCATAACCCATATCTGCCAAAAGGAAGGCCAAGCTGTTGTTGGGCAGGTTGCAAATCCAGTTACTGGCAGATGCAATTACGCCATGCTGCAAATACACGATAGGCTGGGGACCTGCAAAACAGGAGCAGCAGGAGTTTTACGTCTGAACTTCTTCAGTGTCTACAGGGAAGTTCTCCTTCTTCACTTTCTGTAGCCTAGAAGAAAGGAGGGGACACAAAATTCTGTGTCAGGCATATGTGGGGTCTAGTCCCATCTGCACTATTTATTGGACAAGTTATTGACCTTCTGTATGTCCTGTTTTTCTCATTTGTAAACTGGTGTGATTTATTATATACAAGAGGTCTTCAAAATAGTCATGGAAAATGTGTGTTATGAAAAAGATACGCATGGATTTCAAAAATTTTTGCACAAAATCGATGTGTACTTTAATTCCATTTTTCCATTAACTCTTAGATGCCCTCTTGTATTGTGCTGTTATGTAGGCACTGGAGTCTTACTGCCCTGGTTCAAAATCCATTCTGTCATGTATTACTCCCTTTGTACCTCAGTTAACCTAACAGTATACTGGAAATAATAGCAAATACAGTCTCATATGGTAGTTGTGAGATTCAGTAAGAATTAAAATATCTAAGATACTGTCCAGAGCAATAAACATTAGCCCTATTACTATAACCCTCTAACTGTCAATATTAATAGTGTGGTATTTTTCAAGAAGCTTCTGATTACAAAAGCTTGAGATTTCCTCAAAAGAGAGGAGGCAGAGGGAACCAGCAGTTAGCGTAATGGCTATGTCGCTGGACTCCCACGTAGTTGACTGCGGTTCGTGTCCCGGACCCGGTGGCTTAAAAAACTCACGCCGGGCGCGTGTGCGTGCATGCCCAAGATCCTGAGAGGAGAATGGAGGAGAAGGGATTGCAGCGTGACCATCCCCCCTGGGGGGTGATTTCTCGCTTTCTGTCTCTATGTCTCTCTCTCTGTCTGTCTGGCAAGCGCACGCGCCCTACAGTGAAAATCTCTCCAAAAAAAAAAGAGAGGAGGCAGAGAAGAAATGGCGAGGCTTTTCCACTCCTTTATAAATGGGCTGTGATGCTGTGTGGGTATCTCAGGACTCACCTCAGGTCACTTCAGGGGCTAAACTGACTTCCTCAGAGTGGATAAGCTAGAGTGGACTCTCAGAGAGACTTCCATTTAAAAGCAAGAAATGACAAGTCTATGTCCATTTATTCACTTTTTGGAAAAAGAGCATGAAGAGATGCTATTGACTCTGCCAATATTAAGTTCTGCCAGGTAGCGTCCTAGCCCAAGCCTCCCTCTGAAGAGATTCCCTGGGCAGCTTCTTGGCATGGAATTTTCCATCTCATGCATTTTGGTAGCTATGTGGTGGAAATCCACTAATATTTCAGTGATAACATAGTTTTGTGTGTCTATATTAATGTATTATGTATGTAGATTTCTTTTTAAAAAGTTTCTGCTGTAGGGCACATGTGCTCACTGACAGGAGAGAGAGAGGAAGAGAAAGGAAGAGAAAGTGGGAAAGCACACCCAAGGTGAGATGGCCATACTGCAATCTCTTCTCATTTTATTTCTCCATCCTCCTCCTAGGATCTGGAGCAAGCTTGCACTAGCTCCTGGCTTGTTTTTCAAGCCACCTGTTCAGGATTCGAAACTTGCAATTGGCCATGTGAGAGCCAGCAGTCTTAGTCACCACACCACTGGCTGGCCTGTGTTTAGGGATTTTAAAACTAAGTGTGATTAACTAGCTCTGCAGTGGAGTTTAGTGTACTATTTTGCTATTGTTTTCACTATGACTTGCTTAAGAAGGCTCTCAAATATATATATATATATATTTATATATGTTATGTGTGTGTGTATATATATATATATATGTGTGTGTGTGTGTGTGTGTGTGTGTGTGTAAATATATATATATATATTTGGATAATTTGGTGGTAGTTTTCATTTAATTTTTTTGCCTTTGCCAACAGAATGGTTCAAAATTGGTGGTTTTTTTTTCCTAATTTGGTAAAGAATAACTTTTTAAAAATGACAGTCCTCAATTTTTATGACCACCTATCTTCTGTTAAAAAGACTAAATGAAATGAAAAGGTAAGAAGTCCAATGTGAGTTATCAATATAAGTTAAGTTTAAAAATGTAGAAATTAAATAAATTATTTGGGCAAGTCCTATCTTGTATGTTCTTTAATGGTTGTTTTTTTTTAAAAGTGTTTATTGGTGCATCTGGACAACCATATTAATTCTCTCCTTTGCCAACGTAGGTTTAAAATTTGTTGGGACCAGCAGGTTGTGTAATGGTTACATCACTGGACTCCCATGTAGTCAACCGCAGTTCAAGTCTCAGACCTTGCAACTGAGAAAGCATGCTGGGTGTGTGTGTTTGTGTGACCAAAATCCTGAAAGGATAACGGAGGAGAAGGGGTGGGGGCATTACCATCCCCTCTGGAGGTGTGATTTCTTGCTTTCAGTCTCTCTGTTTCTCTCCCTGGTGAGTGTATGCTCCTTATAACAAAAATCTCTCAAAAAATGTTAAAATCCAACTTTCAGGAAATTCTTAAATGATGTAACTTGAAATTTCAGAAGGTCTAAGTTTGTCACCTAGACTCATGACTTCCATGCACATGTGAAGTGAAGGGCATATATTATAATATTTGTGATGATTGGCAAAGTGGGACTCCAATCACAAGTTGGCCATAAGGATCTGGTGCCTTAACCACCGAGACACTTGCTGGCCTCCTATGCCCTCTCAATGTGAGGTGTGCTCACATAGTTTTCTTCCCTAAAGCTCAAACCTTCAAAAGAATCATTCATAAAGTCTGTTGTGTGTCCTTTGGGATAGTCTGCCATTTTCACTAGCTAGAAATTCACTTTACTCTAAGACTTCTTGTTTGCTTGGTACAAGTGGACAAGTGAAAGATAGGGGATGTTAAGTGGGAGCCAAATCAGAGCAGAGGGAAAAAGACTACTCTTTAGGATTCCTGGGCTCTGAGGCAACTGGAAGACGGATCCTTCATGTGATCGCAGGCCCCAGTAGGATAAACTGGAGGATGGAATCTTGCAAAGTAACACTAGAAGATAGCCAACACACCAGCCTCAGACAATAATGAAGTACAGGGACTGCCGAGGAATGCCAGCCAGAAAACGGAGCTGAGTACAAGGGACTGTTCTATTTGGAGAGCTGGTTGGGATTGGTTCCCGCGTGGGCTGCTGGGACTACTGAGTTCTCTCTTCTTTCTCAGCGAGGCTGTAAATATGAGATAAATAAGAGGACAGCAGCCTGACCCTGACCTTAGGCACTCTTGCAAGAAGAAATCTCTCTCCACACTATATCAGTGGTCAGTGAGGAGAAACGTACTTGTGAGGAATGTGGAAGAGGAAAGAACTTTGCTTGGAATATGACTCAGGTTTTGTTTTATTTTGTCTTTTCATTTTGCTGGAGAATGTATGTGCTCATTGCAGAGACACAAAGAGGAATTGGGAAAGAACTCCAATTCCTCTCTTCCATTTTCCCCTCCTTTTGGGGTGTTGGGCATGCACGCACATGACCTGGTGTTTCCTCAACGTCAGAGTCCAGGATCCGTCTGTATAGTCAGCCATGTAGGATCTAGTCATCTTAACCATCATGCCATGGACTGGCCTGAGTTTGAAGATTTCTCTTTTCTTTCTTTCTTTCTTTCTTTCTTTCTTTCTTTCTTTCTTTCTTTCTTTCTTTCTTTCTTTCTTTCTTTCTTTCTTTCTTCCTTCCTTCCTTCCTTCCTTCCTTCCTTCCTTCCTTCCTTCCTTCCTTCCTTCCTTCCTTTCTTTCTTTCTTTCTTTCTTTCTTTCTTTCTTTCTTTCTTTCTTTCTTTCTCTTTCTTTTTTTATTAAGTTTTTGCATAGGATGTGTGCACTCTCTGGAGAAAGATAGAGGGAAAATGATAAATCTCTTCTGCCACCCAGAAGGGATGGCCATGCCACAATCCCTTCTCCTCCATTCTTCTCATAAATTTAGGCATGCATGCACACACACCCAATGTAATTTTAAAGCCGCTGGGTTTGGGACTTGAACTGCTGTCTGCCATGTGGAAGTCCAGCACTCTAACCGCCACACTTCCTATTGGCCCACAAGTTTGAAGTTTTTCAATGAAGGAGTTTAAAGACTATAAAAGTAAAATTGATTAAAAAATTAAGAACCAGATTGATTTGTCCTTAAGAAAACCAGTGCTCAGTGAGTGACTAACGTCAAGTCAAGGTATTTACAGCTGGGATAACAGTATTACTTAATATTTATTCTTCCAATCTTTCAGTTATTTGGAAGCATAGTCTATCACAGCCAGAAGAACCTTCATGACACTCTCTCTCCTTTTTGTGAGACTATTCCACAAATTACTTTTCATGTTTTTCCAAACAAATTGAGCATTGTCTCTACATTGAGCTAGTAGAAAGTATCAGAAGACATGCTTGAGTCTTATCACTTGATTCCCAAATCTGTATGTTTTTCTTCCATAAAGTTGTTTCTAAATTGTGATAGAAACACTGCTTAGCTTCATTTTTAGGTTTGAATTGAAACACTAGTTTGAAGACCTGAATTATCTCTAACTTTCAAAGGACAGAATCTTCTGAACCTTGTTTTTCAAGTGTTTACTAACTTGCATAAGTTTGTTAGAAAAATTCAAGGGTCACCTTTTAGTATATTCCTGGAGAAATCTTAAGTTTCATTCAGGGCCTCTCTGACCCTGGCTTGTGTGTGACTAATGTCTTCTTTTTTTAAAAAAAAATTAAATTATTTAATTTTATTCATCAATATTATTATTTTTAAGTTTGACGAGAAGAGAGAGTGAGAAAGCAAGCCATCATATCCGTGACTCAAACCATGGTTGGTCATGTGGGAGTCCAGCACCTTAACCACTGTCACACCACCTGCCAACCCCATGATTAATGTCTTCTTATGAAATATTACCAGTTCCTATCATTCTATGAAGACTTAAGTCATTTTGGAAGTTTCAGGTTTGGAGAGGTCAGCATTAAGAATTCTTGAATGTCTAATACATGAACTTCTGATCAAATACAAAGACTATAGAGTGCAAAATATTTTTTCATTAAGTGAGGAAAACAGTTTTAGAAGTTCCTTGTAAGATTCTTGAAGAAAGGTGAGTAAAAATTATAACATAAAATGGGACTTTTATTATCCTTCGGTCAGGGAAGCAGAATAGCATAACTCAGCCAAATACTCCCTCATGCTGTTACTGACCCTAGAGATGCCGGCGAGCAAAGATTAATGGATGCTTGCCAACGTATCACACTCTATACTTTCATCTTAGCAACAAACATGTTTACAGGTACTGCAAACCACTTACATGGACTCTGACAAGAACATCTCCAACAAACAAATGGCATGTAATATGTTACGATGACTGCCCTGGCCAGTGTTCTTACCTCTAAAAGGAGACCATGATTCTGGGACTAACACCATGGCACATTCTGCAGTCTCCTTAATGCCATCTGCTAGCAGTAACCCTTGCAGATGTCTATGTGCCATTCTGTGATGGCAACTTGATTGCAATTATAGCAAAGGTCCCATGTAGATAGCAGACAGTAAAAACAATGCCCATACTTGTGACTACTACAGGGATGAGAAATTTTAATAATTAATAATTCAGGGAATGTCAAACATGTTGGCAAATACATTTAATTGCAAATCTACCCGAGGTTATTCTCACGGCTATATTATGTAGGACCACAGAGCAATTTTTCTAGTTGAACTGGAACACATTTCCTTTATAAGCAGAAATCCTCAGAAGGAAAAGTTGATTCAAAATAAATTTATAAAACATACAATCTAAAATCAAATTTTACACAGTTTGTTCCTTTGACTGATTTAAATACTTTGAGTTCCAATTCAGCCACTTTATTCATGAGCCTTCCGCGCTATAGAAGTCCCAGAAGGCAGCAGATGTTGTTGAGGGAAAAAAAGGCAAAACAATTCAGTGTGGAACGACCGAGATTGGCCAACCTTATGAAATCCCTTCCTATAAAATGCTGGTAGAGCTCTTTCATCCCTATCTTCCAGCATGTAGCGCGTAGGATCAGGAACGGCCTCACCACATTCTGTGTCTGAGATGCATATCTGAGAGTTCCTCTCCTGGGGAATAGGTCTCAAGCATTTATCAAGAAGTGGAAAGCGAGAGCTGATCTGCAGCCTAGTCATTAAGGCAGCCAGATCCCATGTGACTGACTGCAGTGGGAATCACACCCCAATGGCTTGAAAACCCCACTAGGCCTTGTGCATGCACGCCCAAGTCCTGACAGGATGGAAATGGAGAAGGGCTGAGTTGTGGTTGTGCTCCATTGGAGGATGCTTGCTCTCTCCGCCCCAATGGATGAGCGCGTGCGCGTGCACCTTCTGGCAGTTAGAAAAGAAGACAGAGAGAGTAACTAATAAAATGCCATGTACATTTTCTTTCTCATTTCTTTTCTAATAATTTTGCTATAGGTTGCATGTGCTCACAGGGGCGGTGGGGGGGGGAAACATCCCTGGGGGTGCTTTTTGTCACATTCTCCTCTTGATATTTTTGGCACACATGCAATTTTTTTTTCATGTTTGCCATGCTGTTGAGTCCAGGACTCAAACCATGCAGTCAGTTATGTGGAACTCAGCTGCATTAACCACCATGCCACTGGCTGGCCCACCAAATAGTCTCTGTACCATATATATATTTTTTAATAGCTGTGGCTCCTTACTGGTTCCCCTCCTCCCCATAAGATGCATGCACTCACTGGAGAGAGACAGACGGAAAGGGAGAAATCACTCCCCCAGGGAAGATGGTCACACCACAAATCCCTTCTCCTCCAGTTTCCTCTTGGGATTTGGGGCATGCACACGTACATACCGGGTGTGATTTTCAATCTATCAGGTCCAGGACTACAACTGTGGTTTGTCATGTGGGAGTCCAGCACTTTAACCACAATGTCACCTGCTGGCCCCAAGGCCCCTTACCTTTTAGAAAGCAATAGAAAAGTCTGAGATAATTTGAATACAAATAAGTATGACTACTCATTATAAAATGAGTAGAAAGTATCACTATCATGATGTTTATTGAGTACCTCTTGTAGAAAAAGCCATTGTACTAAATAGTAAACATGATAGTCCTTACTACAAGAGGTTGCATAGTCCAAAAGCAGTATAAATAAATAGATCGGAGATTAATAACAGACTGGGGTATTAATCAGAAGAAGAGTAAGGCTGCTTTGTTAGCTGATGTTATTCTGGAACAAAGTGAGGATGCCATACTATAGTTGAGATACAAAATAAGAATTGATAGGAATAAAATGCATTGTTCATGTTGTGAACTGAATCTGCAAAGGGCATGAGGGGAGTTACCCCTTTTCTCCCTTCCATCTAAGTGCATTGTGGGTCAGCCTAGCCATCAGCTCACTCGAACACCCACTCCTGTTGAAGTTTTCATCAGTGTTGTAGCTTAAAAACCCTTCTTCCTTCTCTATTCCTAAAGGTTGTCAGGTCATCTCCTGGCTTTTATTGTCTTCTGGTCTGGTCATCACTGCGCAACACCTAGGCAGCATGGTGGAATTACTCACCGTCCTGCAGTTCTATGCAGCCTTGGCTCCCTCAGTTGAGAGTTTTGCCACTTGGTTTCACTTTTCCTTGCCCTAGACCTGTGAAACAGCCCTCGGCCACCCACAAAGAATTCTGAAGCATTCACTACAAATGCTTGGTTTCTAAACACAACTGAGGATTTGAGATATGCACCCAGGCAGTATTTTATTTACTTCTTAGTGATTGTTGGTGCTACTAACCACAGATATGTTTCATTTTCTTTTTTTTCTTTTTCTTTTTTTTTTTTTTTTGTTGTCAGAAGGTGTGTATGCTTGACAGAGAGAAACAGAGACAAAGTGGGAAATCATTCCACCCCCACCAGGGGAAATGGCCATGCCTCCATTCCTTCTCCTCCATGCTTCTTTTGGGATGTTGGGCACACACACACATTCAGCAGGTGTGATTTTCAAGACACCAGCTTGGGCTCAAACCATGATCACCATGGTCGGCCGTGTGGGAATCCAGCACTTTAAACACCATACCACCTGCTGACCCTGTGTCTGGCTATTTTAAGCTCTGTCTCAATTATCCAGCCTTTGCTCTCAGAAGAAGGTGTTGCTTCTCTTTTCCCCTGATTACACGACATCCCTTCCAAATCCTTGAACTTCACGTGTTCTCCATTCACATCTTCCATTCTTCTGGTGTCTTCCCTTCTGACCGTGCTCACCCATCTGCTCTGCATTTCCCTGCCCTTAGATCCTCTCAGGAACTCGCTTTGTGAGTTTCCCTCCCCTGGCTTGTTTGTAGTATGCTCTTCTTTCCGCAGATGTGTTGCCATGCTCTGTGCCATTTGGGTATTTAGGTCTTTTCTCTCCTAAAAAGTCTGTCTCTCTTACAAATTGCTTGTCTCTTTGCATCATCACCACACATGTTGAAGAAGTGGTTTGCTGTCTGCACCTCATTGCCAACTTCCCACCTCTTGTTATTTAAATTCTAAGCCCACTACTTTAATGACTCCCTGATCACCAATTCCACTCGAACTTCCAGTTTTACAAGTCCTTCTCCATCCCCACACAAGATGACCACCTCCGCCTTCTTTTCTAAGCCTCCCTTGTTTCCAGAACATTAACTTGTTTTTTTTCCCACTTATGTTAAACTTTTTCTCTGTTGTGCTTGCCCTTCTTACTTGCTGCACACTCTGTGTTTGGTTTCCCTTAGGTTTCGGCTGTTCTGTTACCGTGGTCATCATCAGCACTGTCATTATCTCCTTTTCTCTGTTCACAATCTGCTCACTCACCAGGCCTCCCCTTTCCAGCTTATCCTCCACAGATGCACTGAGTGCTTATCTTGCATTGGCAGCTGTCAGATCTATGTCTGTTTCCTGCTGTAGTTTTTTTTACCGGCCCCTTAAATTTAACAGGTATAAAAATTAACTCATTCTACTTTCCCAAATCACTTCTTTCTCCCAGTTCTGAAATTTTGATGTCTAAAAGCATCACTGTTTCAGACATTCTGGCCAGAAACTTCCAAAGAAATGGTTGTATTTTGGGCAGTTGGTATCACCTCCCTGTCACTTCACCAACAAACGTTCACATTTCTAGATCCGGAATCTTTTCATCTTTACCTCTGGATTCTGGTTTTCTCTTCCTAGTCTCTTTATCGTGTTCCAATTTTTCTAGCTTGGAGTGATATGCTGCTTCATGGATTGTCTTTGACATTCCCACTTCTTTATGATATAAATTGGGTATCTCCTAATTTTCTACATCTACTTCTGCATTAATCTAACTCATAGATTCAATCATTTAATTCTCCTATGCAAAATGACTCTATGTTGCCTAATGAATTTTATATATCTTGAGGAACGTATGGTTACAATTTCCCAATTTCACTTGCCAAGCCTACGTATCATTAATTTTGTTTGTTTGTTTTTGACTAGCGGGCACATGTCCTTGCCAGAGAGAGGCAGAGACAAACAGATGGAAAGTAAAAAACATCGCCCGTGGGAGGCGGTCGCACTGAAATCACTTATCCTCCATTTCTCCTTCTTTTTGAGATTTTGGGCTTACACACATGTCCTGTGTGTTTCTCAAGTCACGGGGTCTGGGACTTGAACCACACAGTTGGTCATGTGAGACCTGGCTGCTTTAACCACCTTAATCACAGAATGAGCCCAGTATCATTAATTTCTAAATTTATTCTCTACTCAAGTGATAATATTCATCAAATCTTGAATATTACCTTCTTTCCTAAAAAAACGTATTAAGTATTAACTTCTCATACTATTTCCTCAGTTTAGGACATTTTATTTATTTTCTCTACTTGTTGAAAATTTAAAATCACCCATGCAGTCTGACCCGCCCAGCGACGGTGCATCAAATTACCAGTTGTATTTTCTGATTGTGTTAAAGCTCTGCTTTGTGGTAGAAACTTCCAAAAATCTGTGTATAGTGATATGACTGTTAATGGATTGTAAAGGTAGAATTTGGTGAAAGGTGAGATTCTTTTGAATTGATACTTTTCTTTCTCATTGGGAATGAGAATGGATATATGTTTTATTTAGAGTATATGCCCAAAGAAGCAGGACCACGTTGAAAGATTCCATGTGTTTCCTTGTCCTGATGTAATAAAAACTGATAAAAGCCAAAAAAATTAAAATCACCCTTTTACAGGAAGCCTCCTCTGACTTTTTTCTGTCTTTTGTAACTAAACCATCACCTCCATTAAAAAGTCATGACCTAATTAAAGGGTAGACAGAAATTAGAAATGTACTCACAGGTAAGTTGGCTGGTTTGCTGATCCAGAAGGACAAATGGTGAAGTTAAGGTGAACTATTTAGTTGTTAACACAGACACCAAATGATGGATGGGGGTAGTAATGGATTGGGAACAAACAGGAGAAAGCAGTAAGCTAAATAATGCAACAGGAAACAGGAGCTCAGCGAGGAAAGGTAGGCTTTGGAAAGATGATTCCAGAACACGGTCCAAGTTTTAACTCTTTCATAGCTGAACTGGCCAAATGCCTGGTTCAAATCCTTTAACCTTTTTTTAGATGATCTGATACTATCATGTTTTGCCTCAGATTCTACTTAACTGCATCATCCCGGTTTCCACCCTTGCCCATCTATGCAGTTAAGAAACTGAATAATTCAGAGATCCCTGCCCGACAGTGGCAGAAGTCTCCAGGGTTGGGGCAGGAGCCCCTTCACTGGAAGGAACATCAGAATCTTAGTGGAGGTGCCCAGAGCAGACTCCAAAGGCACCTTGGAGGCAGTGAACCTCCTCTTCCCAATCCCAACTTCCTCTATGTCCAAGATACTCACCAGCGCACATCACCTTTTATATGAAATTATAAACTCTTTAAAGGCAGAAGCTAGTGTCTTCATTATTGCATCTCCTAGATAGCACAGTACAGTGCTTGGAATACAGTAGAACCGAAGGAGTCTCTGTTATGCTTGAATGAATAGGCAATTTAAAAAAATAAAAAGCTCTCCATATAGCTTCTTTAATTCAGAATTAAGGTAATTTTTTTCCTACATGAATATAATGTAAGATCCTCTTCACTTAGAAGCCTTGAGGGCAGGTACCAAGATTTCTTACCTCCCTCAGAGAATTATTCAACAAAAGAACTGATTCTCCTCTCTTATTAGAATGTCGAAGACTAGAAAATACTCATTTTAATCATTGACTGTAGAGTGCAGTTTTAATTCAGACCCCAGAGTCTTCTAATCTTTAAATTACTTTTTTCTTTTTGATGACTAGAATGCAACTTTAAAGTAAGTAGAAAAAAAGTTGAACGAGTATAATCAATTGCTTAAATTATTTAAAAAATAAAACATTTAATTATTTATTTCCTCCATGAGCAAGAAAGACAGAGAGCGGGTGACAGAGAGACAGCACACTCAATCCCTAATCCCTCGGTGTTGTGTTCTACTTCCAGCCTCAGCTAGGCCCTGACCATGGGCCTATGCATGCCAGGGATACTGAAGGAGGTTTTCAGATGTGAGCCCAGAACCTTCCATGGGACCAGTTTCCCAGAACATTTCATTTTACCTCTGTATCACTTTTTGGCTTCTTGTTTTAATTTTTATTAAAGGAAAATCTATGTGCTGTACAGATTATTTTGTTAAGAGACAAAATGAAATATTTGACAAAATATCTCAACCAAGTCTTTTTAAATTTAATATCCTCTGAAATAGAAGTATAGAAAATGAAATGTAAAAAGGATTCATATGAATTATATACTTAAAAATTATTTATTTAATTTTATTTATTGTTATTATTATTTTAAAATTTACTATAGGGCTCATATGGCCAGCAGAAAAAGACAAGAGAGAGAGAGAGACAGAGAGAGAGAGAGAATAGAAAAGGGAGCTGTCAGGTCTGCAACTTGAACCACAGTCAGCCATGTGGAAGTCCAGAGCCTTAACCACCACGCCACCTGCTGGCCTTGAATAACATACTTTTTAAAGAAAATAAAGAACATCTACAAACTTAAGTCAGATGAAAGCTGTAATACAAAATCCCTTTTGACAAGCAACTTTTCCTCTTTCTATTCTCAGTGTAGACACGTCAGGTAATAATAATGAAAGGGCGTAATATTACCTCTTAGAACCCTCCTTTGTACTAAGTTCTTGGCTTGGTACATTGCACCGCCTTATTAATAAATTAATAGTGTAACAAAGTTTCACATGTGTGACCAAAGAACATGTCTGTTTCACTAGACAAAAGAAGAAAACTTTGCAGTGCCATAGATGAATGTGGAGTGCCCATCTGCCTGTCTGTACAGACTTTCAGGTCCTCGAAGGATGTTTTCTGACCAGATTGTGGAATTGGATGTAGAATTCTGTGACATGTCCTGTGTATGTTCTCTGCTCTTTTGTCTTCCTCCACCTTTAGGTGTAATTTAAGTAAAAGTAAGATAAAGCAGACATGACCTTCACCAGGGAGGACACCTCTATGTATGTATTTTTTCTTCCTATTCTACGCACCACTGTGATTTCAATGTTTTTAATAAAATGCTTCATGCAGCAGATGGCTGTTTTCCTTCTCTGTTATGAACCGAGTACGGAGTTCCTCCTCAGAGTACGGGCCTACTGGCTCTAAGTCCACTAGTTACAGCTCTCCAACAGGGATCTGCTTGAGTCATGCCCGGATCCCAACGAAAGTTTTAGCCCACAGTCCCTGGTTTTCCTTCTCCTGCTCCCAACAGCCAGTCAAGAGTGTTTTCAGGAATGTCTCCTACTTCCTCTTGGCCCTGTGAGAGGTGCTGCCCTTTTCTCTTGGGGATCTGTGAATAGCACGTTTCTGTTATTTCATGTGCTCTGTCTAGCTACCTCCTGTGTCTCACCAACATATCTAACATGACTTTTTCCTGGTCTGGCTTCTCCTAGAAAGTGGCTATCCTGGTAGAAATGAACTGGATAGGTCAAACAAGAGCCATTGAGCACCCGTCAGTATAACCAAGCTCGCAGTAAGACAGACACCTGGGCGGGGTCAGACACTCGGGCATTCGGCTGCCCTGACGTGAAGATCCTCCCGTGAGTGGCACAGCAGCAGCACCCATGAACACATCACGGGGTCCCTTGTCCAGGCAGGGCTGGAATTTATAGCCAATCTCCAGGGAGATCTTGTAAACCAAATTGACAAATTTGTATTTATGGAACAAACAGACACACATACACACATGCATGCACACGCACACACACACACAAACTATTGGGTTGTTGGGAAAGTCATGACCCATTTTACATAGAAAAAAGAAAATAATACGTCATGACTTTTCCAACAACCCAATAAATGTGTTGTACAGAAGGAAGCCCAAAGAGAGGGACAAGTAAACTGAAAATCAGCATTTCATGATGAGACAGGAACACAAACAAAATATAGGCAAAATAATATAATCGAAGGTTAACAAAAGAGTAAAATTCTTACTATAAAAATGCCATGGTATCAGGACATCCAAAACCACGCTGAGAAAGCACTTGCTATTCACCACTGCCGCGTGCACTGTATCTGGGGAAGGCCATCTGTTATTGACAGATGCTTTGTTGCCAAGAAGAGGAATTCTGTTTCATGCTTTCTGGTGAAAAGAGATTTCATAAAGCAATTCTTTAGGTCATCATTTGTGGATCGATAACTGATTCCCACAAATTGGCCCGAGTCAAATTATGCCTCTTCTGAAGAGGTCATTGAGAAGAGAATGAACCGTGTAGGTGTTTATGAGGTTTATCAAAAAAGTTTGAAGGCTATTTTTGGTGTCCAGTCAAAAGAAATCCTTCAATAATGCAGGTACCATGAATAGAAATAGCTGGTTCAGTTAAATGGTGTCTGTTTATCTGTCTTCGCTGGGGTAACTACGATGGAGCAAAATGCTGGCTTCCTTTTGACAGGCCCTCTCCCCCCCAGTCTGTCTGGCCGAGGTCTAGAACAATACCATCTACCATTCACAGGCTTGGAGAAAAGCTGAGACGGATACTGTAACAAAGAGAGGCCTTGGAGCCCTGCTTCCTGTCATTAGATTTTACCCCTGAATCTATCATGTTCTTGTATTAAATGAGAGTCAGGAAAACGTGTTACATGAGTCGGGAGGAGGTTGTGCCTGAAATCTGTAGAATCGCTAGATAGTGTTAAATAGACGAATGATTCTGAATCCACTTTGATATTAGAATACGAGTAAAGTGTAAAGCGAACCACAGAAAATTTGCATATACTGTTGGGATGCTTACATAGAGGCCTTATTTTTATGAACACAGACCTAAAATATATGCTGGTAATGTCACATGATTCCATTTATTTGTTTTCCTAGCAGTTGAATAAAGAGAACATAAGAGTTGGAGAGTTTTCTTAAATCATTGGCCTTCCTTGAGAACACTGCTTTTGACAATGTACTCAAGGAATCATGGCTCTGCAAACTGTTAGTAAATGTTAGATAAAAACTGGGTTCTGAAGATAAATATGTTTGAAAAAATATGGGTTAAAAAAGTTAAAGAAGTCTCTTGCAAGACATTGTGCAACTTTACAGTGCTAATGAGGGGGTTTAGTTGTGGGTGGTATTGAGTAAATGCACCCCATCCTATCTCTCCTATTGGACATAGCTGCAGAAGAAGGTCAGAATGCAAGAGCAACGTTTTTTTGCTTTTTTTTTTTTTTAAGGAAAGGTTTTTGTATAGGGCATGTACGCTCACTGGATAGAGACAGAAAGACAGAAAGAGAGAATTCACCCCTGGGAGGGGAGAGCCATGACGCAATCCCCTCTTATCTGTTCACCTCTTGGTATTTTGGGCACACACACACACACGTGCCTGGTGTGAGTTTTAAGCCACTGGGTCTAGGACTTGAACCATCTGTCGGTCCCTCAAGAGCACCTCTTCTTTTTTCTTTTCTTTCTTTTTTTTGGGGAGAGGTTTTTGCTGTAGGACGCATGTGCTCACCAGAAAGACAGAGAGGGACAGAGAGACAGAAAGTGAGAAATCACCCCCCAAGGGGGATGGCCACACCGCAATTCCTTCTCCTCCATTCTCCTCTCGGGATCTTGGGCACGCACGCACATGCACCCGGCGTGAGTTTTAAACCACTGGGTCCGGGACGTGAACCACTGTCGACTACATGGGAGTCCAGTGACATAGCCATTACACTAACTTTTAAGAGCATCTCTTAAAAGTAAATAGTAACAAATGAATGGGAGAAGACCAGAATTCGAGTACTGCTGAAATAGCCGTGAATTTACCATGCTTTTCCTATTTTGTCTAGTGGTCTGGATTCAAGGCATCAGAAACCCAAAGTAGAATTCTGTGTGGACAAAGAAGATTCCAGATGTCCTTCAGTTTAGATTTGAGGAGTCGGAAGGGTCTCCCTGGCAGTGACATTGGTGATAACAGGAACACAATGTTATCCAATGTTCTAAAGATGAAACTTCCTCTCTGTCTAGAAAGACTGTAGTCCGAGAGGGTGACAGTGAAACTCACTCTTCCCCCCACCCCTTTTTCTGTCCTTCTCCTTAAAACCAGACATTAATAAATTTGCGGGAAGTACACAGAAGAAAGAGGCAAAGTCCAAGAGACCAAGAAGGAGAGCCTATGGAGATCAGAAGTACAAGGTGGGGGGACCAGCAGTTAGCGTAATGGCTAATGTTGCTGAACTCCCATGTAGCTGACTGTGGTTCAAGTCCCGGACCTGGTAGCTTAAACTCGCACCTGGTGCGTGTGCGTGCATGCCCAAGATCCCAGGAGGAGAATGGAGGAGAAGGGATTGTGGCGTGGCCATCCCCTCTGGGGGGTGATTTCTGGCTTTCTATCTCTCTGTCTCTCTCTGTCTTTCTAGCAAGCACACGCGCCCTACAGTGAACAAACAAAAAAAGTACAAGGTAAGGTAATGGAGCTCAGAAAGTGGCCCAGGTGCGGTTTTGTCCCTCCTCACAGAGCTCTGAAGGTGGCCCAGGTGCAGTTGTGTCCCGCTTTGCATGCTCATCTCTGAGTGGCAGGCACATGGACCTAACTGCAAACAACATACCAGAGACTTAGAGGGCTGACGCACCCAAGTCTCAGAATGACCACAAGTGGGGCATCCATGGGACAGGCCCTCTAAACACATTGAAAGTTTTGGAAACAGAAATGCCATTGATACAACCACCCTCAAAAGGCTGGACTGAATTTGTGGCTGACACCAAACTGTGTTTATGGCCTGCTAAAACCAAATTCTCAATATTCTCCATTAAATGAAATTTAAAGAAGTCTTCTAAGTCTTAGAAAGTTCAAGATACTGTCCAAACTTATTTGGCCTAGAAGAAACCACTATAGTCCAATTTGTATAAGCAAATAATTATGTGTTAACTCTCTGAAGGTAGGGAGGGTGAAATTAACTGATACTCACTGACTTCAAATGCTAACGTATAAAGGTTCCTATAAGAGTGACAGATGTTCTCATGATAAATGGAAATACAGACAATCCCAGATAAGAAATATAAAAGAAAGAATGAAACAAAAATTGTAAAACAAAATAATACAATAACAGAAGGAAAACTCTTACTGGATGATCTCAGCAGAATAGATGTTAAATAGTTGGTGAACTTGAATAGGGAATAATAAAAAATTCTAATCTGACCATCAGAAGGAAATAGTTTTAAAAGTAAACAGTGCCTCAAGGACCTGTAAAACAATATTGAAGGGTCTAAAATTTGTGTCACTAGAGTATTAGACAGACAATAGAATGCATTACAAAAATAAACAAAAGTGGGACCAGCTGATGGAATAATGGTTACATTGCTGGACTCCCACATAGTCAGCCACGATTCAATCCTGGACCCAGAGGCTTAAAACTCCTGCTGGGTGAATGTGTGTGTGCACCCACGATCTCAAGAGGAGAATGGAGGAGAAGGGATTGTGGTGTGGCATCCTCAGTAGGGGGGATTTCTTGCTTTCTGTCTTTGTTTCTCTCTGTCTTTCTGGCAAGCGCATGTGACCTGTAGCAAAACTCTCTCTCTGAAAACAAACAAAATAAAATAAAATAGTAACAAAAGCAGGACAAAACAATATCTGAAGAAACAATGGTTTTAAGCTTAGAAAAAAAAACATAAGCCTATGAGACTCAAGAAGCTCAGTAAATTTCAAATAAGATAAATGCATAGAAATGCACACTTACTGGGTCAGCTGGTGGCATGGTGGTTAAGGTAAATGAGGCCCACGTGGTCCACTATGAGGTGCAAGTCCTGGACCTGGCAGCTTGAAAAACATGCTGGACACCTGTGCATGCATTCCAAAAATCCCAAGAGAAGAGAGAAATGGAAGAGAAAGGATTATAGTGTGACTATTCCCCACGGGGTGATCTTTTTTACTTTCTTTCTCTCTCTCTCTCTCTCTTGTGAGTACATGTTTTTTTGCTTTTTTTTTTTTTTAAGGAAAGGTTTTTGTATAGGGCATGTACGCTCACTGGATAGAGACAGAAAGACAGAAAGAGAGAATTCACCCCTGGGAGGGGAGAGCCATGAAGCAATCCCCTCTTATCTGTTCACCTCTTGGTATTTTGGGCACACACACACACACGTGCCTGGTGTGAGTTTTAAGCCACTGGGTCTAGGACTTGAACCATCTGTCGGTCCCTCAAGAGCACCTCTTCTTTTTTCTTTTCTTTCTTTTTTTTGGGGAGAGGTTTTTGCTGTAGGACGCATGTGCTCACCAGAAAGACAGAGAGGGACAGAGAGACAGAAAGTGAGAAATCACCCCCCAAGGGGGATGGCCACACCGCAATTCCTTCTCCTCCATTCTCCTCTCGGGATCTTGGGCACGCACGCACATGCACCCGGCGTGAGTTTTAAACCACTGGGTCCGGGACGTGAACCACTGTCGACTACATGGGAGTCCAGTGACATAGCCATTACACTAACTTTTAAGAGCATCTCTTAAAAGTAAATAGTAACAAATGAATGGGAGAAGACCAGAATTCGAGTACTGCTGAAATAGCCGTGAATTTACCATGCTTTTCCTATTTTGTCTAGTGGTCTGGATTCAAGGCATCAGAAACCCAAAGTAGAATTCTGTGTGGACAAAGAAGATTCCAGATGTCCTTCAGTTTAGATTTGAGGAGTCGGAAGGGTCTCCCTGGCAGTGACATTGGTGATAACAGGAACACAATGTTATCCAATGTTCTAAAGATGAAACTTCCTCTCTGTCTAGAAAGACTGTAGTCCGAGAGGGTGACAGTGAAACTCACTCTTCCCCCCACCCCTTTTTCTGTCCTTCTCCTTAAAACCAGACATTAATAAATTTGCGGGAAGTACACAGAAGAAAGAGGCAAAGTCCAAGAGACCAAGAAGGAGAGCCTATGGAGATCAGAAGTACAAGGTGGGGGGACCAGCAGTTAGCGTAATGGCTAATGTTGCTGAACTCCCATGTAGCTGACTGTGGTTCAAGTCCCGGACCTGGTAGCTTAAACTCGCACCTGGTGCGTGTGCGTGCGTGCCCAAGATCCCAGGAGGAGAATGGAGGAGAAGGGATTGTGGCGTGGCCATCCCCTCTGGGGGGTGATTTCTGGCTTTCTATCTCTCTGTCTCTCTCTGTCTTTCTAGCAAGCACACGCGCCCTACAGTGAACAAACAAAAAAAGTACAAGGTAAGGTAATGGAGCTCAGAAAGTGGCCCAGGTGCGGTTTTGTCCCTCCTCACAGAGCTCTGAAGGTGGCCCAGGTGCAGTTGTGTCCCGCTTTGCATGCTCATCTCTGAGTGGCAGGCACATGGACCTAACTGCAAACAACATACCAGAGACTTAGAGGGCTGACGCACCCAAGTCTCAGAATGACCACAAGTGGGGCATCCATGGGACAGGCCCTCTAAACACATTGAAAGTTTTGGAAACAGAAATGCCATTGATACAACCACCCTCAAAAGGCTGGACTGAATTTGTGGCTGACACCAAACTGTGTTTATGGCCTGCTAAAACCAAATTCTCAATATTCTCCATTAAATGAAATTTAAAGAAGTCTTCTAAGTCTTAGAAAGTTCAAGATACTGTCCAAACTTATTTGGCCTAGAAGAAACCACTATAGTCCAATTTGTATAAGCAAATAATTATGTGTTAACTCTCTGAAGGTAGGGAGGGTGAAATTAACTGATACTCACTGACTTCAAATGCTAACGTATAAAGGTTCCTATAAGAGTGACAGATGTTCTCATGATAAATGGAAATACAGACAATCCCAGATAAGAAATATAAAAGAAAGAATGAAACAAAAATTGTAAAACAAAATAATACAATAACAGAAGGAAAACTCTTACTGGATGATCTCAGCAGAATAGATGTTAAATAGTTGGTGAACTTGAATAGGGAATAATAAAAAATTCTAATCTGACCATCAGAAGGAAATAGTTTTAAAAGTAAACAGTGCCTCAAGGACCTGTAAAACAATATTGAAGGGTCTAAAATTTGTGTCACTAGAGTATTAGACAGACAATAGAATGCATTACAAAAATAAACAAAAGTGGGACCAGCTGATGGAATAATGGTTACATTGCTGGACTCCCACATAGTCAGCCACGATTCAATCCTGGACCCAGAGGCTTAAAACTCCTGCTGGGTGAATGTGTGTGTGCACCCACGATCTCAAGAGGAGAATGGAGGAGAAGGGATTGTGGTGTGGCATCCTCAGTAGGGGGGATTTCTTGCTTTCTGTCTTTGTTTCTCTCTGTCTTTCTGGCAAGCGCATGTGACCTGTAGCAAAACTCTCTCTCTGAAAACAAACAAAATAAAATAAAATAGTAACAAAAGCAGGACAAAACAATATCTGAAGAAACAATGGTTTTAAGCTTAGAAAAAAAAACATAAGCCTATGAGACTCAAGAAGCTCAGTAAATTTCAAATAAGATAAATGCATAGAAATGCACACTTACTGGGTCAGCTGGTGGCATGGTGGTTAAGGTAAATGAGGCCCACGTGGTCCACTATGAGGTGCAAGTCCTGGACCTGGCAGCTTGAAAAACATGCTGGACACCTGTGCATGCATTCCAAAAATCCCAAGAGAAGAGAGAAATGGAAGAGAAAGGATTATAGTGTGACTATTCCCCACGGGGTGATCTTTTTTACTTTCTTTCTCTCTCTCTCTCTCTCTTGTGAGTACATATACCCTTCATGGCATTGTTGTTGAGGTGCTGGATTCCCACCCGGTCGAGTGTGGTTCAAGTCCTGGACCTGGTGGCTTGCTTTCTCACGTTGTTTCTCTTTCTCCCTGTCTCTTTATAGTGAGCACATGTGCCCTATGGCAAATTAAAAAAAAAAAATTAAATAAATCTAAAAAAAAGAAATGCATACTTATTTACATCATAATCAATCTACAAATGCTAATAAAGAAAAATAGTCTTAAAAACTGCCAGAGGAAAACATTTCACTAATAGGGAAGAAATGTGAATGATTTCAATTTTTTAATCAGAAAGTACAGACACCAAAACAGATTTAGTTGTTTACCAACAAAACAATTACATATTTTACACTCCATGAAAATGTACTTTAATTTAAAAATGAAGATGAAATAAGAATTTTCTGAGAGGAAAGAAAATAAAGTTCATTTGCACTAGACTTTAAAGGAATTTTTGAACAGTTTTACTTCTTTAGGCGGAAATGAAATTATACTATAATAGAAGGAAGTGTGGATTGTTAGAAATGAAGGAAGAACAAAATAAATAATAAATAACTAGGTATAGCTACTAGAGCATTCTATTCTGAGGTTCTTTAAAAAAATGTTTGAAGCAAAGATTTGGAAGATTGCCTGATGGAGTCAGACTGTAATTTAAATCTAAAATATAACAACTTCCCCATAAAATAGAAACATGGATGCATCTATATTTTGGTCAGTTTTCTACATTTCACTTGAAATATTAATTTTATTTTTTAATTTATTTTTGTAAATGCCAGCAGGCATGTGTGAGGCAAGGCATTTTAATCATAGCTAGATGAGCTAGCTCCCAAAATATTAATTTTAAATAGTCTTTGATCTGTTAATTATGTAAATATACTGTAACCGTAAGAACAGTCGATAAAAATGATAAAGTTTAAAAATATATATAAATTAAAATTCAATATTATAACATGTTCAAATAACCTAAAAAAGAAGATAGGAAGAAATAGAAAAAAGAATGAAAAACAAAACTAACAGTGAAGTGATGAAATAATGGACTCTGTTCATATGAGTAAGTACATTAAATATAAATGACCTAAGCATGAAAATGAAAAGATTGTGGCAATGATGGGCCAGTAGATGGTGTAACAGTTATGTCACTGGACTCCCACACGGCTGACTATAGTTTGAGTCCTGGACCCGGTGGCTTGAATGTGTGGGTACATGTCTAAGATCCTGGGAGGAGAATGGAGGAGAAGAGATTGTGGCATGGCCATCCTACCTGGGAGGTGATTTCTTACTTTCCCTCTCATTGTCTCTATCTCTATCTTTGGAGAGCATACATGTCCTAAGGCAAAAACCTCTACCAAATAGAGGTTGTTGGGATGGATTAAATAAAATTATAATCCATGGGCTGGCTTTACGAGCAGAGGTGAAGGCAGCCAGATTCCACCAGGCTACCTGGTTCAAGTCTCAGACCTGGTTTGAGAAATCCACCAATGCTTGT
Organism: Tupaia belangeri chinensis; assembly: GCF_000334495.1. NCBI lineage: Eukaryota > Metazoa > Chordata > Mammalia > Scandentia > Tupaiidae > Tupaia > Tupaia belangeri. The sequence continues at coordinate 2,147,640 of NW_006204918.1, forward strand.
GCATCCTTGCCTAAAATCTGAAAAGAGAGGTGGAGGTGAAGGAAATTGTGAGGTGATCTTTCCCGGGGGGTGGTACTTTCTCCTCTCCCCTCTCTCTCTCTCCTTTTCTTTCTTTCTGACAAGTGCATGAGCCCTCTAATACTTATGTACCCAACAACAGAGGTTCGAAATATATGAAGTAAAAATCAATAACACTTAGAAATTGGCAAATTCACCATTGTAGTTAGATCAACATTTCATTTTCACTCAGCACAAGAACCAGATGATGAAAAACTGGCAAGATTACAGAACTAAGGAACATCAGAAACCAACAGGATATTTTGTCAGTTATAGATTATTTATATGAAAACAACAGAATTGATTTTTTTCCCTTAAGTTCAAATAGAATATTCACCAACATGTGCAATATTCTGGATCTTAAGCAAATTAAAATAAATGAAGTCACATAAAGTATGCTCTTCTTCCATAATGGAATTCAACTAGATATCAATAGCAAAAGAATAACAGAAAAAATTCTTAAAAATTGGGAATTAAATAGCATACTACTAAATAGTATATGGTCCAAAGATGGTATGTCAAGGAAAATTGAAAAATATTTTGAACTGAATGAAAATTACAACTAATACTTCAAAAATTGCCTCTTGATCCTGCTGGCACACCTCCTGACTATCTAGGTATGCTTCTGGAATGCCCCTGCTACACCCTAGCCATAGGCTTCTAGAGTTCTACCCATGTTGAGGACTGAGCAGGGTGGGGGAGCAAAGAAGTGAGCTTCGGAGGGGTAGGATGGTGGCTCTGATTGTTCTACTGGTGCCTCCCACCACCCAGTTATCTCTTTCCAGCCCAGCCCAACTGGCATCTTGTCATGAGAGGCTGGGAGAGGAACTAAACACCTCGAGCTGGCTACATACACCCTCCTCTGATTAGAAGATGCAGCTTTCTACCAAAAACACTCTTGAAAACTAGACCTCTTTTCCTCTCTTGACATTACAGAGTCAATTCCCAAAAAATAAAAGTATGTACTTCACCAAATGACTAAAAACTAGGGCAAAGACACAAGAATTATAAGAAAAATACAAAATATCTCTACTCCAAGGGATCACAATAACTTTTTATTAACCCTATATAGCACAAAAAAATTCACAGAAATGTCAGAAAAAGAATTCCTAATATTCATAGTGACAAAATTAAATGAGATGCAAAAGAAAACAGATAACCAACTCCAAGAGATGAGGACGTCATTCCATGACATGAAGGAAGAGCTCCATTTTTTGGAGAAACTCTAAAAAATAATCAAACAGAATTTCTGGAGATGAAGACTAATATGAGAAATCAAAACCTCCCAAGTGATTTTTGACAGAGAGCACACGTCAATCCAGTGGGTTAAAGAAAGTCTCTTTAACAAGTGGTACTAGGAAAACTGGATATCCATGTGCTGAAAAAAGAAACTGGACCCTCTCACCATTAACAGAAATCCACTTAAAATGTGTCAAAGATCTAAATGTAAAACCTTAAACTATAAAACCAATGGGAAAAACACGGAGAAACTCTTGGAGACATTGGAGGAGGCAAAGACTTCTTAAATGAAACTCCCCAAAGCACAGGCAATAATCCCCCAAGTAGACAAGTGGGACAACATCAGTCCAGAAAGCTTCTGCACAGCAAACTACACAAGAGAGTGAAAAGACAACCCTCGCAATCGGAGAATATATCTTTAAACTATGTCTCTAGTAAGGACTGATAATCAGAACATATGGAGAACTCAGGGAGCTTACACACAGTAGAACAAACACTCCAATTAAAAAAAAATAGACAAATGAGTTCAACAGACAACTTTCTAAGGGCACAGGAATGGCCAAAAAGCATATGAAGAAATATTCATTATCTCTTGTCATAAGGGAAATTCAAATCCAAACCACAATGAGATACCACTTAACCTTAATCAGAATGGCTAAGATTTGGAAATAAAGAATGATAAATGCTGGGTAGGCTGTGGTGAAAAGGAAACTCTTGTTGGGTGGGAATGTAAATTTGCACAACTACTGTAGAGAATAATATAGAGGTTCCAAAAAACCTACAAGTAGAACTACCATACAATCCAGTAATCTCACTGCAGGGTATTTACCCAAAGGATAGGCAAACAGTGAGAAAAACACTTGCACATTGATGTTTATTGCAGAATTATTCACAATTGCTAAGACATATAATCAACCCAATGTGCGTGTGTGTGTGTGTGCATACATACACATACATACTATGGAATACTATTGTGCCATGAAGATCAATAAGACACTGCCATTTGATGCAAAGTAGATGAATATGGGAGATTTAATGCTAAACAAAGCAAGCTAGACTATGAAGGAAAGGCATTGTACGTCCCCACTCAATACATACCAGATGTGCACATCCTACGACAGAAATGGAAAGACTGGAAGGTCTAAGAGTGGGGAGGGCAACTGTCGATCCCAGAAAGAGTATAGAAGTGGGTGGGTAACAGGGGAGGGGAGGGAGAGGATAGGGGATTTAAAAAAAATTTTTTTTTAAGACATGAATGAAAATATATATTGCTGAATACATTTATGGTAGTGTCTTTGACTTGATTAATATGCACTACATCCATGCTAGAAAAAGAAAAACATTTTGTATGCTGTAAGGATGCACAGTGATTAAATGTAAATTTAAAAAAATGTAAAATAATATTAAAAAATAAAATTTTCTGAAAAGGTAAAAAAAGACCCCCCAAACAAAACAAAAAATTACATGTCACATAAAGCTGTTATAAGACTGAAATTTAGATTAGAAAAGAAGAAAAGTCAATGATCTAAATTTCTCCCTTGGGAAACTAAAAGGAAGAACAAGAGAAATAAACCCCAGAATAGCTGAACAAGTCTAATGATGACATGCAGCTATCAGTAAAATTGAGAAAAAGTAAAAAGCTCTAAAATTAATGAACTTTAAATATTAATATTTGTAAACATCAAAATTAATCAAGAAAAAAAGAGGCAACATATTCATCTTAAAATTGAGAGAAAGAGAAGGGAAGTCACTGCAGATCACACAAATATGAACGGGATAGTGATTATTAACAACTTCACCTAAACACACCAACAACTTAGATGACAGGGAATAATTATTCAGAAACTACAAATTCTCAAACCTTAACTAAGATGGAATAAAAATTTGTGTGGTCTTTTATTTATTTATTTTTTTTAGAGGAATAGAATCAGAGACAGAAATAGAGAGACAGAAAACAAGAAATCACCCCCTAGTGGGATGGTCAAGCCACAATCCCTTCATTCTCCTTCCGGGATCTTGGGCATGCACACACACATGCCTGGTGTAAGTTTTAAGCCACCAAGTCCAGGACTTGAACAGTGGTCTTATATGTGATGTGACCATTACACCATTCGCTGGTTCCAAAACTCGTGTAGTCTTATTATTATTAAAGAAATATGATTCATGGCTCAAAAATTCCCCCGCATTTAATCTCTAGCCCAGATGGTTTTACTTGTGAAATCAGTTAGATATTTAAATGAGAAATAGAAGCAATTCCATCTATTCCTTTCAGAACGCAGAATAGGAAAAAACCACCACTTACATATTATGAAGCCTATTTTTCCTTCATAACAAAAGTAGTGGAAGACAGTAGAAGAAAACTTAATATCTTTTATGAATATAGATGCAAAAATCATCAACAAAATACTAGGAAATAAAAATTATTAACATATAAACAGAAGAGTAAATCATGAATATTTGCAGTGTATCAAGTGTACAGAATGCTAATTCAACATCTGAAAATTAATCGATGAATTCTATCACAAAAAATATTTTTCTGAGAAGATTTTGCCTTAGGGTGCATGTGCTCGCTGATCTTGGGCATGCACACACACACACACACACCTGGCATAAAGTTGAAGTCATCGGGACTAGGACTTGAACTACAGTCGGCCATGTGAGAGTCCAGCAACATAACCACTGCGCCATCTGCTGGTCTCTGAACTCCATCATATTAACAGTGGAATGAAAAACACGTAATCAAATCAAATGATTCAGAAAAAGCATTTCGATAAAGGTTGTCAAACTGCGAACGAGGACTAGAAAAGACTTGTCTCAGGTTGATAGAGGTGTATACGAAATGTACAGGTAGCATTGCTTAACTGTGAACAAGGGAGCTCTTTCTTCCTAACGTCAGAGAAAAAGTGAGGATGTCTGTCACGCTCACCGCTCCTATTTAAAATATTGTTAGAAAGCCTAGCAAGTTTAGTAGGGCAGGGGCAATGGAAGTCCTACCGAGGATGGAAGAAATAAGACTTCCCTTATTTCACGGCTGACGTGATTGTCTACGTACACAATCCCGAGTAATCTACTAGAAGAACAGCAATTTCTATACCTAATTAGATCTAATAAGTAAGTTGTGGCTTTACCAATGCTGCACGATACAAGATAAACCCATAAAAATGGTATTTTTAAAAGAGGAGGGTCTGAGGAAGGACATTTAGAAGAAAAACAGGGAGGCAAAGCATTAATGGGACAAAAAAATGTGACGTTAACTGTAGAAGATATCTTATAGTTTTACCAACTGGACTAGGGAGGAATGTTCACCTGTTGAAATATTCTCTTTGTATGCTAAATAATGTGATTGAATATATAAATGAAAATGAAATAAAAAAGTAAAAATAAATAAATAAATGATAATATGTATAGTAATAGCTTTAAGCCAATATGCAGTGTGTTCTGGATGGAAAAATTCATTTTGTATGCTATAATGATATACAGAAATGAATGCAAAAATTAGATAAATTAAAATAAATATTAAATAAAATAAAAAAGAGAATTATTTATTTAATCTTATTTATTACCATTATTATTTTTAATTTGCTATTGGGCACCTGCACTTACCAGAGAGAGACAGAGACAGAGAGAACGTGAGAAAGCAAGCTGCCTGATTGGTACTCAAACCACAGCTGGCTATATGGGAGCTCAGTGCCTTAAACACCGTGCCTTCTACTGGCCCCTAAATTGTATTTTTGTATAATAACAATGAACAACTGCAAACCAATGTTTCAAAAATGGTACCAATTAAAATAACTATTCTCAAATACGTTGCAGAAAAAGAAATCAGGGACTATTTTAATAAGTAGAGAGAGATAACATGTCCAGAGATTAAAAAACTCAAAATAGATGTCAGTGCTCCTCAGAAGTATCGTTAGATTTACTGCAGTGTCAATAAAAATTCCCACATGATTTTACAGAAATATGGGCAAGCTCATTCTAAAATGCACATGGAAAAGCCAAGGACTAGACTAGCGGGGGACACCATGTGTGGGTGCTGCTGCGTGGGGGCTGAGATGCAGGGGAGATTTGGGTTCATGTCCCATTCTAATAGTACTCTTTCTTTTTTTTTTTTTAAGAATTCTTTATTTAATTTTACTTATTATTATTATTAAAAATTTTGTTATAGGGCATGTGTGCCCAACTCAGATAGTAGTCTTTGTTTTTTTTTTTTTAAGAATTCTTTATTTAATTTTACTTATTATTATTATTAAAAATTTTGTTATAGGGCATGTGTGCTCACCAGAGATGGACAATGAGAGAAAAGAAGAGAAAGAGAGAAAGCAAGCTGTCAGGTCTGGGATTCAAACTGCAGTCGGCCATGTGCGAGTCCAGTGCCTCAACCACCATGCACTTGCTGGCTCCTTCCAGCCCATCTTAAACAGGCTAGGAGAGGCAGTGGCTCCTGTCATCCTGACTTACTGGGAGGCTGGGACAGTAGACTCTCCATATTTTGAGACTTACCCAAAATAAAAAATCAATTCATTTAATTCCCTCCAACCCCCATCAGACAGTTTTAGAAGCTCCAGTAAGCAAGAGATTGGTGAAGGGATTGGCCCATAATCAGAATATAATATAGACTCATCTAAACATGGCCAAATGATTTCTGGTAACTGTGCAAAGGCATTTCAATGTGAAAATGTCAATGTCATGTCCTGTCCTTCCTGGCCATGACAGTCAAGTGAACAAAGAAATAAATGTGCAGGCCAAATTGCAAAAGAAGAAAGGTGGGGCAGAAGTCCACGTGAATTGCTAGCCTGTGCACCAACGGAGGCTGCAGGAGCAGAGATGTCCTGTCTGCGGCTGAGGACAGCTTCAGTAGAAGTTGTTGGACTGCAAGCTACCGTCTGGAATTTGTCTCTCAGTGGTTCGAGAGCTTCCATTGTCATCTGATTGCTGAGACGACCTCTGGGAGACCACATTGCGCACACCAAAACAACTTTTTTGCCCTGGACCTCTGGCATTCTGGACATAGTTCTGTTATTTGCGACCAACTGTAACAGGTGTCTGATAAATCATTTTTCTGCTGTTGTAGGTGAAGGATCAAGAAAAAAAGTCATAAAGCTTTTAGTAAGATATATAGGAGAAAATCTTCATAACTTAGGGTTGGGTCTTAGAAATTTCTTAATTATTAGGCATGGCACATCACAATCCATAACATGAAATATTGATAAATAGGACAGGAATGAAAAACTTTGCATATATATGTATATATATATATATATATTTAAATATACACACACACACATACATATATAAAAGAGAAGCCAGTCTGGCAGAAAATATTTGCATTTTACAAATATGACAAACAATGCATGTTCAGAATATATAATGAATACTCAAAACTCAACAGAGAGAAAGCAATCCAATTTTTCAACTGAGCAAAGACTTGAGCAGGCATCTCACCCAAAGAGGAAACTATACAGGAGGCAAGTAAGCTCCAGGGAAGATGCTCAGCAGCATCTGCCATTAGGTAACTGAAAAGGCCATGACGGAGTTCCGCTCCACACTGGAATAGAAGGGCCAAAATAAGAACAGCATGAGCTGGCCCTAGAGGTTATGGGAGTCAGACCCCACGTAGCTGACCATGGCTCCAGCACTGGCCCTAGAGACCTGAAAATACACTGGGCACGTTTGTGCACACGCCCAAACCCTCAGAAGGAGGGAGAAGTGGAGTAGAAGGGGTTATGACCACATCCCATTGCAGGTGCTTTCTCCCTTTCCTCTCTTCCTGTCTTTCTGGAGAGTCAAAGTCCCCTCTGGCCATTAAAAATACTAAAAAATAAACTACGGACAATATAAAAAGTTAGCAGCAATGTGATGAAACTGGAATATTCCTACACTGCCGGAGAGAAGGCAATGTGACGTAGCCACTCTACACAACAACTGGGCAGCTTTTTGTCAAGTTAAGCATACACCCAGCATTCCAATCCCTGTATATTTACACTAGGAAAATGAACTTGTCTACACAAAAATCCACCCATGAATATTTATAGCAGCTTTTCTCTAGTATCTCTAAACCGGAAACAGTGCAAATGCCCTTGGGTGACTAAATAGATAAATGAAGTCTGGAATAACTGTCCAGTGGGACCAGCAGTGAAAAGAATGAACTGGTAAGACACATCACCACTTAGATGAACCTCAATGTCTTTGTACCGAAGGAAAAACCCCAGTGTCCATAGGGTACCTGCTAGAGGATTCTACATGGTTCCATTTATGTGGTGTTCTTGAAACTACGAAATGGTGGTCGTAGAAACAATAGCAGTGATGACCAGGGCTTCTGGCTGCAGGGAGAATTTGTTTCTAAGCATAGGAGTTAGGGGAGAAGATCTGGACCAAGATCTCTTGAGTCAAATTCCAACTTGCCTCTTAGCTGTTAAACCTTGGGGTAGTTCTCTGCACCTCATTTTTTTTCAGTTGTGGAATGAAGATATCAGGACCTACTGCAAACCATTGCTGTTGAAATGTAAATAGATTAAATTTAAAAAAAATTAGAGTGTCTTGGAACTATTACATGTCTTGATTGGAATGGTCATTATAGGAATTCAGACATTAGTTAAAATTCATAGAACTGTACACAAAAATATGTTCTACTGAGGTAATTAAAAAATAAAATAAGTAAATGGTAATGTGAGTTATGGAGCCAAAGAGAGATACGGTATGCAAATTTGTTTTGCAAACTCATTTATATTTCTTAATTTTGCTTCATTTTGGCTGAGTATATTAAAATACTACTGATTGGAAATACCCCCGAGGAAATATTGCAAACTCTTATGAATAGAACATTCTGAGAACTAATGAGTTAATTGAAGATATGTGGAAAAAAATAATGATCCCAAAGAATTATTTCAAAATGTTGGCCTTATTACAGGCCAGGAGTCATAATCTCATTTGAAATGTGTACTGAAGCTGTCAGATAACTTGGTGATCAGTTATCTGAGGTGAGTCAGGGTTTAAGTGGAATTCAGCATTTGTTCAGGCATTAGTTTTTCTGTCCATAAATAACAGGAAGACAATCTAGAAAAAGGGAGGCCAGGAGTGGGAAATAAATCTCAGGTTGGCTTTATGCCTCGGACTAATGAAGGAAACCAAGGTGGGCCAACATGAACAATAGTTCAGAAGGGATGAAATATATTCTTTAATTGACTTTATTCCTAGGGTTCATAACCCTGAGACAGCAGAGCATGTGACCAAAATTGGGGTTTGTCAAGTCTGTAGCGGAGGTGTCACCTCAGGCATTATGTACATCGGAAACTTAGGTAGAAAATAAATTACACACACACACACTCACACACACACACTCACACAAAGTAATTTCTTCGTAGTGACATTGGCCTGGTCTAGAAGTTGCCAACGTCCTGTCGTTTAGTGGCACATTGGCCCAAGATTCACAATTCCCAATTAAAGACAGATCGCACTTTCCTTTTATAATATGAGTCATAGTGTAATAAAGGTGCTTGGATCGCTACATACCTTTTTTCTTTTTTTAATTTGCCAGAGGGCACATGCTCTCTTTCTCTCTCTCTCTCTCTCTCTCTCTCTGAGAAAGGAAGGGGGTATTAGAGAGGGAGAGTGAAGGAGAAAGCACCCTGGCAAGGCATGGTCATGCCATAATCCTTTTTCCTGCTGGGATTCTGAGCACCCATGCACCTGTACCCTGTGTGTTTTTCAAGCTGCAGAGGCCAGTATTAGGACCCAGTAGCTGGTCATGTGGGAATCGGCTACTGTAAACAGCGCTGCGATACATTACTTGTATAAGAAGAACACAAAACAAAACAAAACAAGCAGCAGTAACTAGTGATATTTACAAACTCAATTAATTGACTTGGCTTTCAATTAAAAAAATCAAAACGTTTGCCTTCCCACTAATCTCCAATACTCTCCGAATACTTGCATGTGTTAGGGAAATGTACCAGAGAGCTGTATTCATAAGAAGGATTGCAGTAAGCAGCCACAGTTGTAGTGCTGTGAAGGGTCTTTTAAGCATATTTTTACTAGAAGAGAAAATGAAATGTTCTAAGACCGTTATTACTTTTTTAATTTCCTCTGGTTTATGGAAAAAGTCTATAGTAAATGTTTCACAGTATTTATCACATGCATTATTTTATGCTTACTTTTTTTTATAGCTTGCCATCGGCTCTTCCTTCAACATAGACATTGTATAAAAGCAGGCATCCAGGGGAGTCAGGAAACATGTTTGAAATGAGTCCTTAGCGTGTGTGCTTGGCAAAGGTACTCCGCCCTTTCCAACTTCAGTCCCCTACCTGTAAGGTGGAAATAGTCTCGTCCTGCCTACCTCTATGAAGTGTTGGAAGGATCTGGTGACGTCGTTACACTTTGTGAACTGAGATACTACAGAAACATTTATTCATACATCGTGATGATCATCTTTTATATTCTTCGACAATCCATGTCTGCCAAAATACCTTCTTAATTAAAATCCCTTTGTCATGGGCCAGCAGGTGGCTTGGAGGTTAAGGTGCTAGACTCCCACATGGTGGACTGTGGTTCGAGTCCTTGACCTGGTGGCTTGAAACTTGTGCCAGGTGTGTGTGTGTATGTGCCCAACATCACAGGATGAGAATGGAGAAGAAGGGATTGTGGTGTGGCCATCTCCCTTAGGGGGTGATTTCTTAATTTCCCTCTCATTGTCTCTCTCTTTGTCTCTCTGGCAAGAGCACATGCCCTATGGCAATGGAACATAAATACATACATACATACATACATACATAAAACTGCTTTATCGCAAGTTTACTTCTGTGTAAACATTGCATACATACACAATCCCGTTAACCTTGGTATTTGTATTGCTTCTTTAAATGTGTACACTAATAGAGGGTGTGGATATGAGGACATGGGCTATCAGCACCACAGTGCTCTGCACACCACTTGTACCTTGTTGTACCTCCACGTTCATTGACAGGAACCCATAAACACCAATGCAAGGGCAGATAGGTGTCCATTGTCCACTCCCTGTTCAAGGTCTTCATCACTTTAAACTCTTGGTGTATGGTTAGGAGAGAAGGCCTGTGGCTCATATCCCAACCTGCTTATTTCTTAGCTGTGTCATGTTGAACAAGTGACCTAAATTTCCACCTGTTCTGTGTGTTCAGCTGTACGATGAGGGCTCTATCAAGGTGTAGTTCATAAGAGTGTTGTCAAGTCTGAAGCATGTCACGTACTGAAAACACCACTGCGCACATAGTAAGGGCAGAGAGAGCATTTTCATTGCTGCTATGTGGTCACAGATGAAAGGATTTTGCCTCATTTGGATAAACTCTAATACTAACTGTTCTGTGACCACTATCGCTCCAATCTCTTTCACATATCCTTTTCCCATTCAAATATAACAGCTTTTACTAAACTCTTATATCATGGAACTTAGAGTACTTTACCAATTATCATAACGGTTCATCCCCCAAAGGTTCCCGTGCTGGGACTTGGTTATATTCTAGAGGTGTTTATGAAAGGTTAATCTCTTCCTGGTGTTGCAGGGTAGGGCATTTGGGTGTGATAAGGTCATTAAGGCAGGACCCGCACCAGTGAGTTCTGGTATGTTTATAAGGACAGAAAATAAGGAAGGTGGAGCCCACGTGGATACAAACCAAAAAGAAGAAAAAGTAATGGAGCCAGTTTGCCCACATGCCTGCCCTCTGCCATGTTGTGGCTTCAGTGGAAGTTGGTCCCTGGACCTCAGACCTCCAAACTGTAACTGAATAAACTTCTATTTTTTTTTAATAATTCATCCAGTCTCACTTATTTCTGTGAGCAATTTAGTAATAGACAAAGACACACACCTTAGTGCATTCATACTTGTTTTCCCATCTACCTGGAATAGTATCCAAAAGATAATTGCTACTTGTCTTTTGGAGCTCAGGTAATGTACTAATTCCATAAGGATGTCTTTCTTAATTTACAAGAATGGGTCAACTCTCCCTGCTAATTACTAATGTAATTACCTGTACTTCTTTGTTCAGAATAGTTAACACAATAATTAATTTTGGAATTCATTATTTATTGTCTCTTCTACTAAAATTCTGTTTTATATACTTCTATATCCTCAACAGTTAGTACCCTGTCCAAAAAATATTTATGGAATGCATGAATAAAAGACTAAGTGATCAAACCATTGAGTAATCTCAAAGGCTTGACTTTAATTGATAAAAAAGGCACATTTCGAAATGTCAAGGAACCATGATTTAAGTACATATCAAACCATAAATATCAAATGAGGTAATACATAAAATATTTCTTTCTTTGTACCTAGTTAGTACTATACAAGTTTAAAAACATACATTGTGATTGTTTTTATCTTTGTAATTTCCTTTGGGCAAAAAAAAAATCTATGACCTGTAAAATTTCTGATATAATTCATGCTTCTCCAGAAATCATGGTGACTAGAGAAAGACTACCATGAGTTGTCCCTACATAGGTTTAATTCTGGGACATATGCAGGTTGTTCGGACTATTTTCATAGCACATTTTGAAAGGAGAATATTGGGTAATTTAAAAATAATTTTCCTGTAGTCTCAATTAGACTTGAATACATTGATTAAATTCCCATTCAAGACAGAGCTTTGAATGGGTTTTCATTAATGTCTGGCATATCCCAACCCACTTTCTTATTATCAAAGGTAGTAAATGGTTTGGGAAGAGATTTTTCTCAAAGACCCTCCAGGATAGAGCTGACCAGATCTGTTTAAGACATTGCTTTCCAAATGTTCCTAAGATATCCTTTGGTAATCAATGCACAACTAGCATTCTAGAACCTATTAAGAACAAAGAATTTACAATCTGCTGAGCTACTAGAGGAAACTGTCAAGTAATTTGCTAAAAAAACTTTTATGTAAGGGACCTATTTAAAATATCTATTCTTTGGGACCAGCAGATGGCATAACGGTTTTGTTGCTAGACTCTCAACTAGTTGATGGCTGTAGGAGTTCTGGACCCCGAGGCTTGAAACTCATGCCTGTCATTGTCATGTGTGTGTGAGTGCCCAAGATCCCAAGAGAATGGAGAAGGAGGGATTTTGGCATGGTCATAACCCTGGGGTTGATTGGCCAGAGCACACACCTGAAATTCAATTCAAGTAGAAAGTTAACCTTTGCAGATAAACTTGTATATTTTCTCTGATTAAACGTGAGTTCTGTATAATTCAAAATACTTCCACTTACTCTTTTTCTTTTGGTATAATATTGACTATTTGGCTGTAGCAACTGTCTTCCTCTAATGCTCTGTGAATATCTATATATCTCTCATTTCCTAGGACTTTTATTCTATTCGCAATGTAATTTAATTGCCATGTGTAGTATATTGTGCAATCTTGTAAGTGGCCTCAAAATCAATATATATATATATATATATATATATTTATATATATATATATATATATATATTTGCTATAGGG
>NW_006204918.1:2160389-2163793 GCF_000334495.1 Tupaia belangeri chinensis
CGTGAATTTAAGCCACCGGGTCCGGGACGGGAACCACAGTCGACTACATGGGAGTCCAGCGACATAGCCATTATGCTAACCACTGGTCCCAGATATATACAAATTCTGAGATAGCAAACAAATGAACAAAAAAACTGATACTAACTTTGTATAGTGCTTTTTCTTTTCTTCTTTCTTCTTTTCCATTTCTTTCTTTCTTTCTTTTCTTTTCTTTTTCTTTTTTTTTTTTTTTTAAGAGATTCTTGCTACAGGGCACTTGCATTTGCCAGAAAGACAAAAACAGGGAGACAGAAAGTGAGAAATCACTCCCCAGGTTGCATGGCCAGGCTGCAATCTCTTTTCCTCCATTCTCTTCTTGGGATTTTGGGGATACATGCACACATGCCTGGTGTGAGTTTTAAGTTACTGGGTCCAGGACTTGAACCACGGTTGACTATTGGGAATCCAGTGACATAACCATTACGCCATCTGCTGGTCCAGGTACAGTGTTTTTTTTTTTTTTGTTTTGTTTTTGTTTTGTTTTTTTCTCTTTTCTTTGAGAGGTTTTTGCTATAGGACTGTGCACTTGCCAGAAAGACACAGAGAGACAGACAGAAAGCAAGAAATCATCCCCCAGGGTACATAGATACACTGTAATCCCTTCTCCTCCATTCTCCTCTGGGGATCTTGGGCACGCATGCAAACGTGCCCAGTATGAGTTTAAGCCACCGGGTCTGGGACTCAAACTGCCATCCACTACATGGGAGTCCAACGACATAGCCATTATGCCAACTGCTGGTCTCAGTACAGTGCTTTTTCTATGTGAGTGGTATGTCTCCAGGCATTCCCTAAGATTGCTAGAAAGGTGAAAGGAACCAGATGAGTTATTTATTCATTATTTTCTCTCATATGATAACTGTTCCATAAAAAGTATACATTATGAATTTTTTCTAAAGCATTAAGAAATAGCATGGTGAGAGACCAGCAGTTGGCGTAATAGCTATGTTGCTGAACTCCCATATAGTCAACTGCGGTTTGAGTCCCAGACCCAGTGGCTTAAACTCACGCCAGGTGCGTGTGTGTACGTGCCCAAGGTCCCGAGAGGAGAATGGAGGAGAAGGGATTGCGGTGTGGCCATCCCCGCTGAGGGGTGATTTCTCGCTTTCTGTTTCTCTGTCTCTCTCTGTCTTTCTGGCGAACGCACGCACCCTATAGCGAAAACCTCTCCAAAAAAAAGAAATAGCACTGTGGCAGTTTGTTGGATTTGAACTCTGTAGCCCATTTCCCTGTTTTGTCTCCACGGTGACTTGCCTTCAATAGCATGTCCCATTTCTAAGCAACATGAACACAGTCAACCAGGTAACGCAGGACCTGCAGAACCAGGTTGACACCATCTATGGGGGAGCGCCACTCTTTCGTTTTGCATTTTCTACTAATTAAGAAAAAAGTAATGATTTCCTGGCAGAACGGGAAAACAGTATGATTTAGAGTCAGCAGTAGGTTTGAATCCTCTCCTGTTCACTAACTACTCCGATGCTGGCTGAACTAGTTAATCTCCCTGAGCCTCAGTGTCTTTTTATGTTAAACATTCCTTGCAATCTTATGATCATTACTTGAAATTATTTTTACGAACAGCTTTCCAGTGTCAATGGAAATAACCAAACTCTGAAGAAATAATAATTAATGCACTTTTTTTTCTAAACACGAGATCGAGTGACCTATCTAGAGAAAGACAGAAGTCTTTCTTGGGGTGCTGACATACAGAGGTTCTTTGTATTTAGTTCTGAGAGCAGGAGCGCTGTCAATCAGCATAAAGAGTCTTACACCGTGGCCTGACCTGGCCCCAATAGTGGGACATCTGGAAGCAGGGCTTGCTGGTTATAGGTGAGTTTAAAATTCTTAGGTTGATAATTGATTAAAAAAAAAAAATACAAGTCTCTGTTCCTAAAAGAAATCAGCAAAAGAATGCATGTGCTTTGAGAGATAAGAAAGCTTACTATGTATCATATAAAACTGTGCCGTGTAACCCCCGCCCGTGATTTCTAACTTTCCCTCTGTCTGGTCTGTGACTTTATAGCCAGTGCTTGCCCTAAAACAAAACAAAACAAAACAAAACAAAACAAAACAACTGAAAGAACAAACCAAAAACCTAAGAAAACTCCCACAGAAACAGAAAGCACGATGCCAGGCGTAGGATGTAGCATGCGTCTGTACATGAACCAAAGCGGTCTGCTGACATAAGTAGGCCTCTGCTGAAGCTGGTCGGTGTGCGCCTCCCCCCAGGTCCCTGGAAGCGTCTCTGTCACAGGGAAAGGAGTCAGCATTCTGTCCTCACCAGAGAGCAGATGTTCTCGCCAGCTGGCTATGGGTCAGTGCGGCTTCTAGTGTAGGGCATTGACCGCCTCTGTGTGCCTGTTTGATGCTGGTCCTAGCGAGGAAAAGTGAGTGATTTTGTGACTAACTCCAAACTAGCTACAGCTAAGCTTTAATTCAAACAAAGCCATGAACGCACCGGTGAGAACCCTAATCTCACTTCGCTGAGCTGCATTAGACTGCAAGAGTCATGCCTATGTCAGGAACTCACGAGCGATGCTGGCTGAGGAGGAGACTGGAAGTCCTGTGACTCCCCGTAGAATCTTCCTTCTTAGGCTGCTCCCAGGTAGTGCCCAGGTACTGCCCTCACTGTGCCCCAGCAGGGCTGGAGTCTTCACTGCAGTCTTCCTCCCACTGCATCTGCCTCCTCAGGGCTGTGTCCACGATGTTCCCCCACGACCTCTCCCCACAGGGCTCTCCCTTAGCAAAGCCGAGGACTTGGTTCTCGGTGCGGTACTAATGGCTGACAATCGCACCCTAAAGTCCACCTTCTATGTTAGGTTGCATTTGAATAGGAATTTTGACAGTTGAGATGGGCAGCATTTTGGACTATGGGTACTATGGGATTTTATTTCACTGCAACAACACTTGTTGAAGAAATTTTTTTTAACTGTATACTAATTATAAGAGACGTTAGTGTAACTGGAAAAAGAAATGAATACATTTATGGTAGAGACACTGTGTTGAACAAAATTAAGCAGATTCGTTTATTGCAATAAAAAGAGCCCATAAAAGGCAGTGTGCATTGTATTTAAGGAGGCATGAGATTATGTAAGATCTTTAATTTAATGACTTATTGAGCATCTGCTATGTCCCGGGCACTCTTGTGTAGCACACGTGTGCTGACGAGACAGGGTGGAGTAAGAAGGTACGATCCTCTCTCTCATGGAGCTGATGATTCAGTGCTCAGAACTGTGGTGGTGGGAGGGGGAAGGGTCAGAAAACGAGTAAGTAAACAAATAGAAGAAGTTACTGTGGGATAATGTTAGGTGTTAAGAAGAAAATAAAATACAGTTATCTGATAGAACTGGAAAGCTCTGGCTGAGTTGAAG
>NW_006204918.1:2165111-2173855 GCF_000334495.1 Tupaia belangeri chinensis
GAGTGCCAAGAAGCTCGGAGAGAAGAATTCCAGAACAACAGCGGAAGCAGGATAAGCTGAGGTGGGAAGGAGCGTAGCAAGGTCGCCATCATGTGACGTGAATTTCAAAATCCCTTTTTTCTGGGAACCAGCAGTTAGCGTAATGGCTATGTCGCTGGACTCCCACGTAGTCAACCACGGTTCGCGCCACCGAATCCGGTGGCTTAAAACTCACGCCGGGCGAGTGTGCGTACGTGCCCAAGATCCCGAGAGGAGAATGGAGGAGAAGGGATTGTGGCGTGACCATTCCCCCTGGGGGTGATTTCTTGCTTTCTGTCTCTATGTCTCTGTCTGTCTGTCTGGTGAGCGCACGTGCCCTATAGTAAAAATCGCTCCAAATAAAAAAAAAAAACACCCTTTTTTCTTGGGCCAGTGGAAGGAGGGGTAGTTAAGGTCAGTTGACGCCCCCTTGGATGACTGACTGTGCCATTCCAGCCAGATCTGATGGCTTGGGAAACACAGTGGGTGTGCACACGTGCACGCGTGCCCAGAATCCTGACAGGAGGGAGAAGTGGTGGAGAACGGATTGACAAGTGATCATTCTACTGGGAGGAGCTCTCTCTCTCTCTCTTCTTCAGATGCACTTTCTAGCCAATTCAAAAAAGAAAAATGAATCCTTTTTCTTCAACTTTTTACAAAAGGACAGTGTTCCACAAAACATTTATATATATATAGAGAGAGAGAGAGAGAGAGAGAGAGAGAGAGAGAGAGAGAGATTTTTGCTATGGGGTATACGTGCTGGCCAGACAGAAAATAAGAAATCATGCCCCAGCCATGCTACAATCCCTTCTCCTCCATTCTCCTACTGGGATTTTGGGCACACACACACACACATGTGCCTTGCATTAGTTTTAAGCTGCAGGGTCCAGGACTCGAACCATGGTCAACTACATGGGAGTCCAGTGACGAAACCATTATGCCTTCAGCTGGTCCCCCACAAAACGTAGTTTGAGAAAACAACATGCTCTCCATAGCTTCATCAACCGCACCCTTCTGAAAGTTAAGCTGCTCTTTGCTTGCTTCCACCATCTGGGAAGTGACTTATAATTAATATCTGTTTCATATGTTAGAGGATTTTTCATTTTTTTCTCTATTTTTCCAGAGGGCATGTGCACTCAAAGGAGAGACGAATGGGAGAGGGAATGTGAGAGAGGGAACGTGAGAAAGCACCCCCATGGGGCATGGTCATGCCTCAGCGCCTGCTCCTCTCTCTCCCTCCTTTGGGGATTTTGGACACATGCACTAACAAGCCCAGTGTGTTTTCAAGCTGCTGGTCTGGGGAGCAAAGCATGTGTTTGACTACAGGGAGCCCAGCTGCCTTAACCACCACGCTACAGTCTGGCCCAGAGTTTTGAAATGAATTCAAAAGAGTGATTGGTACACATAGACACTCAATAGCTTTCATTTTTTTCACTCTCATGTTGACAATCATACAAGAAAGATAATGGAGACTTAGTGTATGTTTGCACGGTCTACCAGTCATCACTCGTGAGTGCTATTCCTAATTTATAATTACTTACTATTCTTCTATTTTTTTTTTTGAGAGGATTTTGCTATAGGGCATGTGCACTCGCCAGACAGACAGAGAGAGACAGAGAGACAGAAAGCGAGAAATCACCCCCCAGGGGGGATGGCCACGCTGTAATCCCTTCTCCTCTATTCTCCTCTTGGGATCTTGGGCACGCACGCACACGCGCCTGGTGTGAGTTTAAGCCACCGGGTCCAGAACTTGAACCGCAGTTGACTACATGGGAGTCCAGTGGCATAGCCATTATGCTAACTGCTGGTCCCACTATTATTCTTAATACAACCTCATTTTATATTAACACTAGCAGAATAAAAATCTAGAGTAACTATCCAAGGTTTTCTATTTTTCTCTGAAAATGGGTTTTAAATATAAAGACAGGTATTTGTAAATACAGAGGGCATTCTATACATAAATATAATTATAGAAGATCACTGGTCTATTCCTTCCATAAAGATAAATACAATTATCTAAATTGAATGGAATCTCTTGTTTTAAAAATAAGTATTAATCTTTCCATTTGCTAAGGAGGAAACGTTAGGAGAAATATCTTTTAAGTTTTAAAATGTTTTCCCATGAGTAAGAGAGACAAAGAAAGAGAACTGGAGGAGCGAGAAATGGAGGAGCAAGACAACAACCCCCATCAGGGTCCAGCGCCGTGACTGCCCGGGCCCTCAGTCAGCTCCAGGTCACGGCACTCATGGGCTCCGTGTCTGCAGGGAGCCCTGCGGGCTTGAACTGGGAACCTTCCTACAGAGGACCGCCTGGCGGAGTGTTATTATCACTGTGCCACAGACTGCCCTGCTAGGGGAGCTTTTCTTAGTGTCTCATTTTCCACAATTTCAGAGAGGGAAAAAAAAAATCGTTCGAAATGGAGTAGATTTTAAACGTGAACAGAAAATCGTCTGTCAAAACAAACATTTTCACATGACTTTCCAGGAACCTATTTAAAAGAATTATAAAGATTTCTCTAAAAAAGTTTTAATTTAAGCCAAAGTATTAACAGGTTTTACACACCTTTTTATTTCTATTAGTATAGGCAACTTAAAGGTAAAATAAGATTATACTTAAGTATTTTGTTTTCACCCTTCCTGCCACAGAATTCCGGTGGGGATATTTGACAGGCAAATTAGTTCAATACAGGATGAAGGAGCAAAATGCAAACTGAAAGGCTAGTGAAATGAAGGATTATAAAATGACTGCAATGCACCGTGTCATGAATATGATTAGTAAACTTCAATTAAAAAAAAAAAACAAACTGGATTTTTATTGCTCAAAACCAAAGCCATGAAGGAAGGATCTTCCACTGTCCCCAATCCATAGTGTCCCTTCGCTCTTAGTAGGAGCATATTGGGAACGCATGGAAGCCTTTGACATACAAGAGAATAATGAAGTATTTTTTACACAAATGGGTATAATGGATATATTATTAAGCATAATACTCTTTGCTGTGCTTCTGAACTTTTTATTTTGGAAAACATTTCTATCAGACACAAAGCTCAGCATTTCTTATCAATACTTACATTTTATATATATACATATTTTTTTGCAAGAGAGTATGTGCATGACCAGAGAGAGAGAAATGAGAGAGAGAGAGAGAGACAGAGAGAGACACAGAGAGAGAGAGAGAGAGAAAGCATTCCTCAATGAAGCATGGTCATGCTCAATCCCTTCTCCATTTTTTCCGTCTTGCTGGGATTTTGGATGAGCACACACATGTGCCTGGCATGTTTCTCAAGCTTCCATGTCCTGGATTTGAAACATATGATGGGCAACGTGGAATCTGATTTCTTTTATCACTAGGCTGCAGAGTCAGTTAGATACCTCCTTTTCTATTTGGTGAGTTTGTTACAATATATTTAGTTAATATCCAATCAAATGATGAGTATTTAAATATATCTTATTTTGTTTTCACAAGCAATGCTATTCTGAAAGTATGAATACAATTATTTTGTATTATTTACTCAGTGCTGTTGGACCCTGACATCTGCCCAGCTCTAGGTAGAAGTGACTAGAACACACCCTGTCTTAGTCTCCTTGACCTATTCCAATGGAGCATCATAGACTTAGAAACATCAGAAATTTACTTCTCACAGTTCTGGAGGCTAGGAAGTCCCAGATTAATGTGCCAGTACATCAGTGTTTGGTGAGAGCCTGTTTCCTTGTTCAGAGAATTAGAATATACTACACTCAGGCTTAAAACTTATCAGTAGATTTCACCACTTCTGGACTGAAAGCACACTGCTCACCATGGCCCTCAAAGATCAGGTGGTCTATGCACTGCCTGCCTGCAAAGCCAGCCTCTACCACTCTTCCTTCCCTGGTGATCTGGTCACATTGCCTCCACGTGGCTCCTCTAACATATTGAACTCATTTGGGGCCTTTGTGCTCTCTGTCCCTCCTGCTGACAATGCTCAGTTCCCAGATCTTTACATGACTGGCCCTATGTCACAATTCAGGTCGTGGCTTAAATACCAAGACAGAGATTCCAATCTAAAATACTCACCCATCATCTTCTGTCATGTACTTCTGTGGCATTACTCGCTTATGCCTAATGACGTCTTCCTCTAAAGTCCAACTCGTCCTATATCAATATTACATGCAATATCATATTTATTCCTCTCCCTTTAAGAGACAAATGGAAGGAAAGAGAGAGAGAGACGGAAATGGAGAGAGACAGAGGTTGGTATTTTTGTCAGGGTTTTGTCACATTGCAATCCTCCTGCCCCTGCCTTCCAATTAGCTAGGATTACAGAGTGTGCAACCTCACCTGGTGTATTTGAGTTGGCCTGGGAATGAGAACTGAGTCTCCCTAGTAGTTTCCAGGCTCCTAAGACCTGATGTGTTATTGGGACCAGCAGTTAGCATAATGGCTATGTTGCTGGACTCCCATGTAGTCGACCGCGGTTTGAGTCCCAGACCCAGTGGCTTAAACTCATGCCAGCCATGTTTGTGTGCGTGCCCAAGATCCTGAGAGGAGAATGGAGGAGAAGGGATTGTGGTGTGGCCATCCCGTCTGGGGGGTGATTTCTCGCTTTCTATCTCTCTGTCTCTCTCTGCCTTTCTGGCGAGCGCACACACCCAATAAGGAAAAAAATAAAAAAAGAAAAAAAAAAGACATGATGTGTTATCTGTGCACCAATGTAACTGATATATTTCTTATGAATAGAATCTGCTTAGTTTACCTCTTTTCTATTCCATCATATTTTGCCTCCTGTCTGTTTGGAATTTTCTTCTTAAAAGCAAAATACAAAGAGATTGGTTTTATTTTCCAATTTGAAGATTGAAGATAATTGTATTACACTTACTGTGATTGTTGATATACTTGTGTTTATTTCCTTCAACTTGTATATATTTTTTAAAGAATTATTTATTTCATTTTATTTATTATTATCATTTAATTTGACCAGGGACAGAGAGAGAGAGAGAGAAAGGGGAAGTGAGAAAGTAAGCTGCCAGGTCTGGAAATTGAACTGTGGTCAGCCGTGTGGGAGTCCAGAGCCTTAGCCACCATGCCAACAGCCAGCCCCCCTCCAACTTACGTTCTATTGTTTATAATTTTTTTTTTACTTTATTCTCTCCCTTTCTTTGTATTCTGTTAAATTTTTATATTTTTAAAAGCCATTTTAATTTTCTACTTTGGCTGATTTTGAAGTTATAGATTGAATTTTAATAACTTACTTTTAGTAATACATCTCAATTTAGCACATTTTCAATTGGTCATAAAAGTTATTGTCATGAATGTATAATTATTTAGTGTTTCTGTTTCCCTTTTAAACATAAAAATGAGCTTAAGATTCTTTGTTATTTAAAGTTCATATATAATATTTCCTAGAGTTTTAATTTTATTGAAAAATCTATTAGCTTTACTATTAGCTGTTAATTACATTTTGTAATATGAGTTGATCAATACTTTCAATGTTTAATGCTGTTGTCGTCTCGTATTATTTTTTTGAGCTTATAGTTTTAAAAATTTGAAGGAACATCGATGGGCTCTGAACCCTCGTCCTTGGGCTTTTTGTATTTGAGACGGCTTTATTATGCCTTTGCTCCAGAATGACTAGCTAGATGAATGTAACATGGTATTCTTTTCCCTCAGCACTTTGAAGATATTGTTCTATTATTTCTTAGTTTTTATTATTGCTGTTGAGAAGTCAGCTTCAGGCTAATTTGCAATCCTTTGTAGGTAATCTGTCTTTTCCCTCTGGTAAATTTTAAGAATTAAAAAAAAAAAAAAACAAAAAAAAACAGCCTTTGATGATTTCCAGTTTAACATGTTGTGCCTAACTCTGCATTTATATTTATATGCGACTCATTTCCTGGCGGAAACATTTGATCTGGGAAGTTTTGCTTTTTTAAATTCTGGCAAACTCTCAACGCCATTCTTCCCCAGTGCAGCTTCTGGGCCATTTCTTCTCTTCTGAAACTCTGAACATGTACTCACTGCAGCCCTTCAGTCTTTCATGCTTGTATCTTAAGCCGCACTTTTCATACATTTACCTCTTTACCTACGGATTTATTGTTGGGTACATATGTCTTTGCTCTTTAATTGGGTCTGGTTTAGACTTCACCTTTTATAACGTGCTTTAATTCCGTGGTGATTCCTATTCAAGATTTCTAAGTATTTTTTTCATTTCCGTTTTCAAGGGAGTTCTTTGTTACATCCTGATTTTTAGAAAGGATTTTAGTATTATTTTTATCATATTGAGTCTTACATATATGCTTATTTTAGGAATCTTATCACACTGTTTTGTAAATTATCTTTAAGTGAACCAATTCCTGTTCTGATTCGATTTGTATGTAATTTTCATGTCTTCTCTCTCCATTGACCCTCAGACCAGAGTCACAGCTTGTCATGACTATTTTATGGCTCTGGGCATGCCACGGATCTATCTCCTAACTTTGAGTTGGATTGGCACAGTTCCTAGTCACTACGCCATATCTTTGACTTCAGCTTCTCTGGTTCATGGTTTTCTGTGAAGCCGTAGTGTATTGGTTTGCTAGGGCCGTGTAACAAGTTATCACAAACGGAGTGGCTTTTAAACAAGTTTATTTGCTCATGCTTCTAGAAGCTAGAAGTGCAAGATCTAGATGTTGGCAGGGTTGATTCCTTCTGAGACTCTCAGGAAGAGTTGCTTCAGGCCTCTGTGCTGACCATCTTTTGTTCTGTGGATGACAGAAGGATCGCCATGATCCCTGCCTTCATCTGCATGTGGCACTTTCCCTGTGTTTGTGGATGTATTTCTGAATTTCCCCTTTCATAAGGACACCATTCATAATGGGGTAAGACCTACCCTAATGACCATTTTTGTTTTTTAGACTTTTTGCCATAGGGTATGTGCGCTTGACGGAGAGAAAGAGACTGAGACAGAAACAGAAGGTGGGAAAGTGAGAAAGCATCTCTCAGGTGCATGGCTAACCACAGCCCCTTTACTTCCATTTTTATCTAGGGATTTTCAGGATGCATACACACTTGCCTAGCATGTTTTTCAAGTCTCCAGGTCTGGGACCTGAATCATGGTTGGCCATGTGGGAGTCTAGTGCCTTAACCACCCCACCTACCTGCTCCAAATGACCTCATTTTAACTTGATTAAAATCCACAAAGACTTTATCTTAAAATAAGGCTATATTCTGAGGTACTGGCAGCTGGGACTTCAACGTATGAAGTTTCAAGGGACACAACTCAAACCATTACAGACCTACAACAAAGTTCCTTGAAGGTACCTCCTTTTTGACTTTTTTTTTTCCATAGTGAGCGTGTACTTGAGGAGAGAGACAGTCAGAGAGAAAGTGAGAAATCACCCCCAGGGGGGATGGTCATACCTCAATCCCTTCTCCCCCATTCTCCTCTAGGGATTTTGGACATGCACACACATGCACCTGGCATGATTTTCAAATTGCCAGGTCCATGACTTGAACCTTGACTGGCCATGTGGGAGTCCAATGTCTTAATCACTATGCAACCTGCTGGCTCCACTCCTTTATGGCCTTTTAAACTTACCTATATTACTGACTTCAAGCTGCAAACCCAAGTTCAGACCCTCACCCCAAGTAGGCATTTTGGTTGTCTTTGACACATAAAAGCTGACTTTGGGCCCAAAGAAAGACAGATCCTTAGATCAAATCCTGTCTTGATTTGCAATTGTCTCTCACATTTGATCTGTCATCGTACATTTGGTGTGAAGAGGAAATGTTGAAGTATGCACTAATGCCGGCTGATGCATACTTCTAGTTCAATTACAGTGGAAATACTGAAGCACAAGGTAACTTCAGAAAAATGAAACCAACCCAAGAATGGAGCTAACTAGAACTGAGGGATGCTAAAAGATATTTCAAAATGAAGTCATTAAAACAATAATGGTATTAGCAAGAGGCAAATCCGTAAAGCAAAACACAAAGCTTACAAAGACACGCACATTGATGAAACTCTCTTGGAGATACTCTTGGGGTGCCATTAAAATTAGAACATCTACAAGCTACTCAATGAATGAATATATTGGGTTGTCAGAAAAGTTCTGATGCATTTATGCATAGAAAAACAGAAAAAATACACCATGACTTTTCCGACACCCCAACATTTGGTTAGCGTGTAAAGATGAAGTTAAAACTCCATCTCATGCTACGCGGCACAATGACCATCAAATATTAAAAATGAACAAAATCACCTGAAGAAAATTGAGTTGAATATTTTCAAATTTTTTTTCATGAGATAGGGAGAGGAAGACATAGAGAAATACCTCAAAGGGCCTTCCCATCATAAGCTGCCCACAGCTTCCACCAGTCCAGATCATGGACACAAGTGTGTCTGCCTGACATGTCCAGGGAGAGTCCAGGATGAAAATTCAGGACCTTCTTGGTTGTATTGCCGCCACTTGACTTCTGAATATTGATTAAGACATGGATACGAGGGGACTAGCAGTTAGCGCAATGGCTATGTCGCTGGACTCCCACATAGTGGACTGCAGTTCACGTCCCGGACCTGGTGGCTTAAACTCACGCTGGGTGCATGTGTGTGCGTGCCCAGGATCCCAAGAGGAGAATGGAGGAGAAAGGATTGTGGTGTGTCCATCCCCCCTGGGGGGTGATTTCTCTCTTTCTGTCTCTCTGTTTCTCTCTGTCTGTCTGGTGAGCGCATGTGCCGTATAGCAAAAATCTCTTCAGAAAAAAAAAAAAAAAAAA
>NW_006204918.1:2174319-2181388 GCF_000334495.1 Tupaia belangeri chinensis
GTGCCTAAAAAAAAAAATCCCTTAAAAAAAAAAAAAAAAAAAAAAAGACGTGGGTATGAGAGATGATTTTTTAAAGGAGTAGAAAAAAGGAGTCATGCAGAGAAAGGAAGAGATTTAAAAATATGTACTGTGAGTAAAGTAAATGGTAAATTATTGATTAAAGAACCCTAAATAGTTGGAGAACACTTACAAATTCAGAAGAATAAGACCAATGCATGCGATGGAAAATGGGCAGGCAGTCCATGAAAGAGTTAAGGGCCTGCAGGTGGCACAGAGATAAAGGCAGCTGGATCCCACGGGGCTGATGGCACTATGGATGCCCCAACCCTGTAGCTAGGAAAACGTGTTGTGTGCATGTGTGTTCAAGCCCAAAATCACTAGAGGAGAATGGAGAAGGGATTGCGATGTGGCCATTTTTCCTGAGGTGGGGGTGCCTTCTCACTTTCCCACTCTCTCTCTCTCTCATGAGTGCACATGTCCTATAGCTAAATTAAACTAAACTAAAATCATTAAAACTCTAATGAAAATACTACAAAGTAAATAAGGTGAAAGAAATATAATCCCATGTGGATCCAGAACACTCACGTTGTCCCAGCCTGCGGGACAATCGAGCAGGGTGCCTGAGTGAGAGAGCGGAGGTCTGGAACTGGCGCGGCGTCACAACACGGGAGCGACACAGTGTCACAGCTCAAGATGGTATGCAATCGCTCGTTTATTGAGGGCCAGAGAACATTCTTATATACACAGGGTAGGAAGCTGATTGGTCGTATAATGAGGGATAAAATTCTACAACCACCGATTGGTTGCTGCGTTAAAGAGTAAAGCCAGGAGGTGAGGTAAAAAGGGGGCGGGAATTGTCGCGGATCTGACTGAGGACCTGCCTGAATGAGGAAGTCTCAGCGTGAATTATCTACTCCCGGAACAAGGATACTTGAAGGTCCTTGTATGAAGGTCATGTCAGCCATTTTGGTACATGTGGCTTCCTATATCACGTATTTGCTTTTATGAGATCAATTGAAACGGTCATTCTGGATGGTACTTTTACGACATTTATATTTATGTCTTTTCTTTTGGTGGGGGGTTGCCATTGGGCATGTGCACTCTCTAGAGAAAACCTGAGAAGACAAAGGTAGGGAAAAAAAAAAATCACCTCCCAGAATTGTGGGATTTCGGTCTCTCTCTCACACACACATACACACACAGCATGATTTTCAAGCTGCTGAGTTTGGGACTCAAACCATGGTTAGCTATGTGGGAGTCCAGTGCCTTAAGCACCATGGTTAGCTATGTGGGAATCCAGTGCCTTAAGCACCATGCCACTTGCTGGCCTCTATGTTTATGCCTTTGAAACCTGAATATTCTGTGAACTTATACTGATAGAAGTCAAATATGTGCACAGAGATTGCTGTGCATGATCATTCACCATGACAAGTCAATATAAACAAAATCACAAATAGTCATAATATGATAAATGTAATCCGTTAAATAACTTTTGGTACATCCATGAGATACAATGATTACATTCAAAAATTGTATGGAAGACTGACACGTTCTCAGCAGTCATTCCTTGGGTAATAGAATTATGGGTGATTTTTGAATCCTAATTTTTGTACTTTAAAATAAACTTTCTACATAAACCATATGTTTCTTTTGTAATGAGGTGAAAACAACAATAGCTTTAAGTAAATACTGTCAGAAAATCTTCCTTATTCTCAAGCCAAGGCTCTTACATTTCTGTCAGATAATTATTTCTTTTTCTTTTCTTATCTGCAGTTGAGACACAGAACAGCTAATTACTATTTATATGCAGAAGATCACCTATACGTTACAGCTCTCAGATATTTTAGGACCGGTTTAGCTTCGCCTTCGCCTTTCTTGTTTATTGATTAAATGAACCACTTCTTTCAGCACTTTCTCTTATGTCTTCTTTTCAAGTATTTCCCGTCATTATGGAACTTTTTTGGGGAACTTTCTAGCCCCTAAAAAGTCGAAAGTGTTTTTCACAGAAACAGGCAAACTACAACACACGGCAAACTGTCCGCCTGCTCCAGAGAAAGTCCACCGTGGAACATTAGTGGCTAATGGTAAGCATCCATGTGCCCCTGGACACTTCTGTGTGGGCTAGCCATCCTGCGTTGGTGTCTCCTGGCAACAAATGAGACTCTTGTGAGCAGAAAGAGTTAATGTAGCTTCTCAAAGTATCTAATTTATTTCCAGGGACTGTTTTAGGCACTGAGAGAGTTTGGCTCACAGTGATAAAGGCCCCTTTGCTAATAGTACCAATAATAGAAAATTCTGATTTCTCCCCTTTACTGTTTACTTCTGTTACATAATCATTTATATCTCTGTAGCTCACACATTGGGTTAGTTCAGTACAGAAATCTCATTCTTGTAGGTTTTGAGGGCTGTCAGTTTAGACCTGCTTGTACACTGATCTGTGAACCCAATTTTGGCATAGTAATATTTCTGAGAGCTCAGACACTTGATGGGTATTACTGAGATAGAGAAAACAAGGTTGTTTATATCAAAGAGTGTTTATGGACTGGACATATACATCAGTCAAGTTTAAACACTTAGGACTGGGCCTGCTCCATAGCCAAGTTGTTTAAGGAACTAGACACCATATGGTCGACTGTGGTTCAAATCCTGGCCATGGATAGTGGCATGATCACGCCCCATGGGGGGGTGAAAGGGGATGCTCCCCCCTCTGCCCATTCTTCTGTCTTTTTCAGGCAAGTGCATGTATCTGAATGAACATGCTCCCTGGAAAAACAAACAAATGAGGACCGGTCTATTATTGACCTAGGGAGCCGTAATTGAAATTGGCAACTATAAGTTAAAATATATCTTATTAAAGACCTTTTTTTTGGAACAATGGAACATAACTTGAAGAAACACTATGTATTTATAATTTATCCAATTTTTCATGTTATGCTTCATTTTATATATTTTTATCAGTAAATAAATGTATCGTGACATATTGCAACGATTTGAAGGATGACTAGATCCCTGTTAGAAGAAGACATCATATTACACATTCAGATAAACATCTTTTATTTTAGGCTTTACGCGCAGTTAGCAGCTGACACGAAAATATCTCAATTAACCTTATCTTTCATGCCAATTTCTGATGCTTTATATTATTGAAACAGATTTTTCCAAACTAAAAAATAATCCCTGATTATAAATTAAGCCCCTTTCAAACTGCATGAATTTTTAAATACTTTCTTGATCGGTTTAGTTTCATAGCAAAAATGAGAGGAAGATTTCAGATATAACCCTGCAGTCTTCTGCACCCTTTGGCCCTTTTCCCCTTTCCCCGATCATTTACTCCCTGTCAAGTGGAATGTTTGTTATAATTCATGAACCTTTGCTGACATAGCCTCATCCCTCAAAGTTCATAGTTTATACTAGGATTCATTCCCTGCACAGATACGGACAGATGTACATGACATGTAACCACCATTATGGTCTCACACAGAGAAGTCTCCTCTCCCTCAAAGTCCTTCAAGCTTCGCTTATTTACCTATCCCCTGGATATCCTGCTCCCCAAACCCTTGACAGCTACTGTCTTCATAGTTTGTCTTCTCCAGAATGACATATAGTTAAACTTACACAGTATGTAGCCTTTTTAGAATAGCTTTGTTTATCATTTAGTAATAAGCGTTTAAGCTTTCTCCTCGTCTTTGCATTTGTAGCATTGAATCGTCTTCCATTGTCCAGATATACAAACCATTTACCCGCTCAAGAACATGCAGTTATTTCTAAGTTTTGGAAATTGTGAAGAAAACTGCTGGAAATATCATGGGCAGATTTTGGATGCACTTATGCCTCCACCTCCTTTCAGGAAATAGCAGGGAGTGTGACTGCTGGGTCATGCGGTAAGAGAAAACTTGATTTTGTGTAAACGGTCAATCTGTTTTGAAAGTGGCTGCACCACTTTGCATTTTCCCCAGCACTTATTTATTTTCCTATTTATTGTCTCTTGCTTCTGCTAGCATGTAAGCTTCAGTGAGGCAGTACCTTCCCAAGTCTGGCTCATGGATGTATCCAAGCATCTAGAACATACCCCAAGCATTTCAAGTCCTCACTACCTTGTTGTTGGAGGAATGAATGGCCAAGTCTTTGCACTGTGATAATTCCGTATCCAGACCTGCCCCACAGAAATGATGATCAGTAAGTTATAGATCTTGTATTTCTTCATCAAGCCAGTGAGAAACGTAACACTAGCAGTAGAAAGGAACAGTGATTGGATGGTGTTGAGGAGGAAATGATTTCTATCTGAAGTAGAGTTATAGCAGTTGAAGTGGTTTAAAGACAACATTTAGATAAAATTGGATGGTGGAGCATGAAGGAGAAATATACAAAATAATTCTAATATTTGTTTCTTTCATTTTTTAGGTTTTTGCTGTAGGGGGCATGCACTTGCTGGAGAGAAATGGAGAGAGACAGTGAGAGGGAAAGTGAGAAATCATCCCCCAGTGGGGATGACCATGCCACAATCACTTCTCCATTCTCCTTGTGGGATTTTGGGCACTCATGCACATGCACCCGGCGTGATTTTCAACCCACTGGGCCCAAGATTCAAACCACAGTTGGCCACGTGGGAATCCAGTGCCTTAACTCCTATGCCACTTGCTGGCCCTGATTCCAATATTTCTAAGTTTTGTTTAGAAACACAGGAAAATAAATAAATTTAAATGATAATATACAGATTCATATCTTACCTGTGTTGGTTGTGTCTTCAGGGAGTGGATGTTAAATAAGATTATGCAAATCCAGAGCATAAGAGAAAGGGCCAAGCTGAGAGCAATGGTATCATCCACTGTTTAGATGATAACTGAAGTTATCATCTAGCTTTGGATGAAATTTTGAGAGTTAAAGAAAAGGATCTGTGTGAGCAAAGAAGGAACACTGACAGCAGCAACTTCAAAGGCTGGTGAAGAAAGACCTGCAAAAGAGAGTGAGAATGGGAGTCTGCACAGGTAAGATGAAAACCAGATGTCAAGGAAGAAAAGTTTGAGAAAGGAGTGGGGAATTGTGACAAAACTTGTAGAGACATGCACACCTAATGCAGAGACAAACGAGACCAAAATCATGTCAAATCAATAACCTAGAATTTCTGTTTCCTGCTTTAAAAACGCCTGTGTTTGAAAGATATGTGTGGCTAGGATTTAGGGAGCAGAGATTTTGAATTCTAAATAGACAATAGATTGCAGTTTAGAAAGTTCGGTCACAAACGTTCCATATCATTTTTGCTCTATTGCATTATCATTTAGTTCTTATTTAATCTGGAAAGACTATAGAATGAAAATGTTATCATGAGCTGTCTTGTGGTGTGAAGAAAGTATACTTCTAGGCTTTTTTTTTGACAGGACCTAGAGGCAGGTATGGGATAAAAACCTGTGAAAGCAGGAAGGGTAAGGGAAAT
The DNA here is from genome assembly GCF_000334495.1 of Tupaia belangeri chinensis. Lineage (NCBI taxonomy): Eukaryota > Metazoa > Chordata > Mammalia > Scandentia > Tupaiidae > Tupaia > Tupaia belangeri. Next base: position 2,179,751 of record NW_006204918.1, read on the forward strand.
GACATGGCTTATGACAGCCTGGTGAAGGGTTTCAGAGGTAGGATCTAATGGGAAATCATCAAAACATTTTAAAGGAATGGCTAAGCAAGTCTAATGGGATAGCACACAGAAAATGTCCCCTGGTGGCTGGCATTAAAGGTGGCTGCGTGGCCATCCTCATCGTATGCCTGGGGCTCAGCCAGTGCTCTTACACACTGGAGGTGCTTAATAGACAGCTTCTGACCGAGAGCAGACTGCGAGGTCTCTCAGGCAGAGAGTCTAACATATACTCAAGCTCAGAGGCCCCAACGTCTGGCCATCTGGGGAACTGCATGCAGTTCCAACAGAGAATGGAGAAGTTGGTTGTATAGAATAGAACATGAAGCAAAGAAACCAAGTCTTGTGAGACAAAGGAAGCAACTTTAATTGAAAACAAGGAGGGAACTGCATTAGATTGGCATTTTAGAAGGAGGTTGTGTTGGCGGCTTGCATGGATCAATTTGGAAGGGAAGGACAGATGGAGGTGAACCTACGAAGGTCATGAGAAGGATCATTTAGATGGAGAAGGTGAATGAATGTTACGGGGGCCGACGCAAGAGAGAACTATTCAATTACAGAAGTGTGATGTAAAACTTAAAAAGGAGCCCCTGGATTTGGGATTCATTTCATTATTGTGGTGGTTACTCTTCTTTGAAAAGCAGAAGCCAGATTATAAGGGATTTAACAGTGAAAGGAAATGAACAAATGGAAGAAGGGAATTGATAAAACTATGTTTAAGAACTTGACTAGGAAGGCAAGTTGGATACTGAGAAATCAGAGGATTTAACCTTTTATAAATATTCAGAGGAACAAAGGCTTGATAGCTTTATATAACCAGCGGAGAGAAAGTGCTTGAGAATAGAGGAGACACGAGTAAGAAAATTCTGCTGAGAAAAGGAAAAGAGAGCAGAGCACAGGTAGGACTGAGTAACCCTAGAGAGCAGGGGTACGTGCTCTCTGCTACAGCAGGGCAGGAAGTAATCGTGGCTGTGGAGGTACATGCATTTGTGGATGGAATTAAGAAGCAGAATACTGAAACAGAAGCGTTGTTGGACCAAAATGCAGAAATGCATTAGTAAAACTCATTAAGCAATTTTCAATTACTGAAGCTCTGGTCAAGGGCTTGCTGTGGAGATTAGACTAAAGACTACCACTGAGGCCATATTAAAATAGTTGGACAAAAAGCAGATTAATAAACTGATGGTGCTACTCTCTCTCTGAATATTGACTCTTACTTGCATTTTACTTATCCAAATAGTGTCTTCTGGGTAAGAGGATTATTTATAGAGTATTTTCTTGAAGATAAATTAATAATTAAAAATGAAAAATGCATCCGTATTTCTTTCTAATGTCTCCTCCTCAAGAATTATTTTTATTTGTGCTTAATATCATGACTCCTAAAGATGTTCTCTTTTGTAGTTACCTTATAGAAACACCTAATTATGTTATTATTGTCTTTAAGGAAAGATAAGATGGTCATCTTTATATATATATATATGTACTTTTTTTTTCTTTTTCTTTTTTTGGAGAGTTTTTTGGTATAGGGCGTGTACCCTCGACAGAAAGACAGAGAGACAGAGAGATAGAAAGCGAAAAATCACCCCCCAGGGGCATGGCCAT
>NW_006204918.1:2181473-2188054 GCF_000334495.1 Tupaia belangeri chinensis
TTTTTTAATGAGGGGGAGCAAGAGAGAGAAGGTGAGCACTTTCAACAGAGTCCCACGCAGTAACCCTACCCAGCCTTCGCTGCCAGCCAGGGTCGTGGGTGCATGTGTTTGGTGTACACAAGTAGACCTAGGAATCGAACCTGCGGTTTTTCTCATGGGTCCAGCATCACTTGAGTGGTACAGTGCTGCCATGCCATGAGGTTGGCCCATTTTTAAAGCCATGGCATACATCATCTGTGGACACCGGTCTACTGGTAGGAAGTACGAAAGCAACGTTGTAATGTGCTGTTGTAGATGGTGTCTAGGAAAACGCCTCACACACAGGAGTCACGCACAGTGTGCAGGGATCCGAGTATCTACTGGTAGCCAGGCCACACTAAGCAGCAGCCTCCGGCACAGGTCTGCTCCCCTGTGACTGTGGGCTGTGGTCTGGATGTGTCAGCACTCCTGGCCGGTGTAGGCATCGTTGAGCATTGGCAAGAGGAGCCTGGGCTGCAGGCACTGTGGCAACAGCAGCACCTGGGAGAATTGGGTATTGTTCCCATCCAAGGGCCCTGGAGGCAGAGTGCCTCACACCTGCATGACAGACAGCCCAGGACTGTGACAGGAGGGAAAGAGAGACCACATTATTATCTGTGGACCCATCTGTGGAGACCAGTGACATCTCTGTGGCATTCCCAGAAGCATGAAGGGAAAAATGAACGCGAAGCATTTAGGGTTTTCTAAAAGCAGCGGCAGAGAACTACCATGCTGTCGCCAATACTAAGACACTCATCTTACTCCCTGTCTTAGATGGCATTGCTGATAGAAATCCCTGAGACTGGACTATGTGTAGAAGTAGTGGTTCGGGCTAGCCTGGTGGCCTAGTGATCAAAGGAGCCAGATCCTACCTGGCTGTTGGTGCAGCTCAAATCCTAGCCCCAGTGACTTCCGTGAAGAACATGGCAGCATGTGTGCACGCTCTCTATCCCAGTAAAATGAGAAATGGAGGAGAAGGGGTTGGTGTATCATGCTCACATTCCACTGGGGGAGGTGCTTTCTCCTCCCTGTCTCTGTCTCTCGGCCTCTCTCTGGCAAGCTCACATGCCCTCTGGCAAGTAGGAAAGAAAACATAGCGATTAGCCCAGGTCACAGTTCAGAGGATCAGGCCCTATCCTGTGGGTGTTTTGCAGTCCTGAGCACACCCTGAGAGCAGGAGCCGAGCACAGGGTGGCGTCCCCTGCAGTCTCTCAGTTCCAGCCTCCTTCCTTCTCCTTAAAGCCACCCAGGAGGTCCCAGTCGAATCACTTAGTCATTCTCAGTCTTACCTCTTGACCCCAAAATTGGATGAAGTTTTCAATAAAATGGCGCAACATGACTTTGTGGGGGACATATTTGAACTTACAGCAGTCTCACATGGAATGGTCAGAGAAACAAGGGCTTCCTATTTACAGGTCTTAAATTCTCCTGTTCTCTCTCCTGCTCCTAAGTGCTCATCTACCTTTTACTGCCACTACTGCTGCTAAAGTGGTAAGAACCGTGAGGACAGCAGCAATACATATAGCATGCATACCTACTATGTGCTAGGACTTCAACCTCAAAAATATAACCCCTGAAATAGGTTATATCCTTATCTGATTGGTTGAAGACATTGTAAACTTCAAGCTGAAGAACACGAATACGAATAGCCACGTTTGCACAGCTCGCAGGTGGAGCCCGGACCTCAGCTCTCAGTGCTGCTGTGAGGATCATCCCTCACTGCAGGTGGGACCTCACTTCTCAAGATGCTCCTTACTCTTGTGTCCTGCAAACGTACACGGAAAAATGACAAACGATGTGCCACATGGACAAATATTCTGTCAGACGCTTCCTTTTTTTAAACTTTTTTTCTTTTTAAGTAAGAAAATTAGATTACCTTATTTATTTACCTTAAAAATAATTATTTGTTTAATTTTATTAATTATTATTAATTTACTATAGGGTATGTGGACTCACTGGAGGGAGACAAAGAGAGAAAGAGAAAGTGAGAAAGTAAGCTACCAGGTCCGGGACTCGAACCATAATCTACCATGTGGCAGTCCAGCACCTTAACCACCATGCTACTTGCTGGCACTGATTACCCTATTTAAATAGGAACACACTATATTGACATCACATATGAAGCTATGCAAATTAGATTGGGGACAGCAAAAGCTACAAGGATATTAAAAGTTTAATTATTCTGATGAGTACATTTGTACACTGAAGTATCAACTGTTTTTTATGCTTGCTAAAACTCTGTGTGAATAAAATCATAACCTCTTTAACCTTTACAGTTATGGTTTATTCTAAAATATAATCAAAATACTATTACGTTTGCGTTAAATACAAATTTAAGTTTCATTATTCATTTTGTTAATTGCCAGAGGATATATGGGCTCATAGAGAGAGAGAGAGAGCAAGAGAGAGAGAGAGAGAGAGAGAGAGAAAGAGAGAGAGAGAGAGAGAGAGAGAGAGAGAGAGAGAGAACCCTCCATTGGATGGGGTCGTGGTACAGTTGCTTTTCCTCCATTTTCCTATCCCATCGGGATCTGGGTGTGAAAACTCATCTAGGATATTCAAGCTTTTAGGTTCAGACTTAAATCATGGTTGGCCACGTGGAATCTGGATTTCTAAGTGAAGTTCATAGCCACTGCATTACAAGGTCAGTCCTAGTATTTCTAAAATATGCTTCTCATTGGGGGGGCCCACAAATGGCCTGACTGTTAAGGTGCTGGACTTCTACACGGCTGACCACAGTTCAGGTCCCAAACCTGGGGCTTGAAAATCATACCAGGCATGTGTGAATATGTGCCCAACATCCCAACAGGAGAATGGAGGAGAAGGGATTGTGGTGTGGCCAACTCCCCCGAGCGTGATTTCTTACTTTGCCTCTCTCAGGCAAGTCCATGTGACCTACAGGGAAAAAAAAAGCTTCTTATTTTTTAAATTTTATTATAAAAATTTCATTGTGTCTAACTTTTCAGAACCTTGCTCTATAAAAAGTTCTGGTATATACATTTTTTTAAAAGTTCCAGTATAGGTCATTTATTATTAGAGCTAAGAAACAAGGCTAGTGACTCATGTAGTAAGAGTCAGGGATGATAATGTAGTTAACAAAGGCAACCAAATAAATCTTGATTTCACATTAATTTAAAAATGACCCTTTTGGATATTGCTATTGATTATATATTTTTAAGTTTAATGAATAAGAATTTCCTAAAATCATAGCTATACCATGGTATACCATAGCTCTACCATCGTCTACATTTCCCATTTAATGAATCATGTGCACAATATAAGCAGTAGCATTGTCAACTGGACTCCTAAAGAAAATGCAAATATTCTCAATAATATTAAAATTGTAAGAAAGGAAATAAAGCAGTTTTCTTCAAAAGTGCTTAATCTCTGATAAGCAAAATAGCAACGTTCTCAGTCACTCACTAAAAGAAAAGTATCCAGATATTGCAGAGAGATGTGAACTGGACCAACAGAGAGACCCATCAGTGAAAACCAGTGTTGGCATATTAAAATAGAAAGCGTACAGGCCTGCTCCATAGCCTAGTGGGGAGGGAGGCTGGATCTCACGTGGCCAACCCAGGTTTGAATTTCAACCCCGCAGCTTGAAAAACATCAGAGAGGTGTGTGTGTGCGTGTCCCAAATCCCAGCAGGATGGACAGAAGGACAAGAAGAAATTGTGGGGTGACCACATCTCACTGGGGGTATTTTCTTCCCCCCTCTCTCTCTCTTTCTCTTCATCTCTCTCTGAGGGGTGCATGTGCCCTCTGGCAATTAGAAAAGGAAGAAAAAACTATCATGACAGTGTCAGTAAAAAAAAAAAAAAAAAAAAAAAAGGAGGTTCATCTGAATAAAAAAAAAAATATAGAAAGGGTCATAAAAAAAAAAAAAAAAAAAAAAAAAAAAGGAGGTTCATCTGAATCATAATATCCCCCAACTTAGTGGACATTTACGGCCTTCTCCCAGTCTGACCAGACCAGGTGTGGAGTCACCAGCACAAAAGGGTGGGGTAATGATTAGAAACTTCCTGGGCCTGCCAGTGGTGTGGTGGTGAAGGCAGCCGGATTTCACACCACCAACCACGTGGCTCAAGTCCCAGACGCGACGTCTTAAATCACACCAGATGCATGTGGCTCCCGAGAGGAAATGAAGGAACGGTGGAGAGGCCACTCCCCACAGCCCCCCATCTCTCTCAATAGAACCTTCTTTCCCCACCCAGGGTCTCGCCCGTGACCGCTCTTTCTTTTTCTTTTTTTTTTTGGAGAGGTTTTTGCTATAGGGCGCATGCGCTCGCCAGACAGACAGAGAGAGACATAGAGACAGAAAGCGAGAAATCACCCCCCAGGGGGGATGGCCACACCGCAATCCCTTCTCCTCCATTCTCTTCTTGGGATCTTGGGCACACACGCACATGCGCCCGGCGTGAGTTTTAAGCCACAGGGTCCGGGACACGAACCACGGTCGACTACATGGCAGTCCAGCGACATAGCCATTACGCTAACTGCTGGTTCCCATGACTGCTCTTTCTAGGAGAATATCCTACCCTCTGCTGATCACTGGCTCCAGTGCCATCTAAGATTCAGATATTCAGCCAGCCACGAGGTCTCCCAGCTCCTAGATTTACATTTCTAGTGCACAAAAGGGTCCAGGTATTGTTCTAAGCATTGCAATTAAGAATGAAGAAATATTGGGACCAGCAGTTAGCGCAGTGGCTATGTCGCTGAACTCCAATGTAGCCGAACTCCCATGTAGTTGACCATGATTCAAGTCCTGTACCCGGTGGCTTAAATTCATGCTAGGCATGTGTGCATGCGTGCACAAGATCCTGAGAGGAGAATGGAGGAGAATAGATTGTGGTGTAGCCATCCCCCCGGGGGGTGATTTCTCACTTTCTGATTTCTCTCTGTCTCCCTGTCTTTCTGGCAAGTGTGTGTGCCCTATAGCAAAAAAAAAAAAAAAATGTGTGCCATATAGAAAAAAAAAAAAAAAAAAAAGAATGAACAAAATAGAGCACGTGCATGAGAGAAAGTCAGACAGCACCCTGCAGAGGGATGTAAGTGGGTCGGCCACGCTGCAATGCCTGCTCTCCAGTCTCATCTCGGGATTTTGTGTACGCACGTGCACCTGTGCGCACACACGCACACATACACAGTGTGTTTTCCAAGCTGCCGGGTCCAGGACTCAGTCTGTGCCGTTGGCCATGCAGAATCCAGCTGCCTTCACCATCACACCCCACGGCTGACCGTGCGATAAAACAAAACAAATTTAAAAAAGACACAACTCATTTCTTTCATGAGAGAGATGAGAAACATGAGAGACAAAGAAGCAAGCACCCCAACAGGTCCCCGGCTCCGTGGTCCACCCCGGGTCTCTACTGACTGGTACCACAAACTCCATGAACGCCTCCCAGGTGCTCAGGTCAGTCAGAGCAGGAGCCCAGAGCCTCTCCCACAAAGTGTCTGGTTAGATTACTACTGCTCTACCACCTAGAATTCATTAATATTAAATTTCACAAAGACTCCAATTTATAGATTAGCAAAGCTGAAACACAGAGAGGGTAAGTAACTTGTCCAAAGTACAGAGCTAATATTGGGTTTCTGCATGGGACCAGCAGTTAGCATAATGGGTATGTCGCTGGACTCCCATGTAGTCGACCGCGGTTTGAGTCCTGGACCCGGTGGCTTAAACTCATGGGAGGCACGTGTGCGTGCATGCCCAAGGTCCCAAGAGGAGAATGGAGAAGGAATTGTGGTGTGGCCATCCCCCCTGGGGGGTGATTTCTAGCTTTCTGTCTCTCTTTCTGGTGAGCACACGCACTCTATAGCAAAACCCTCTCCAAAAAACAAAAAGAAAAAAGAAAGAATATTGGGTATCTGCGGCCCAGAGCCCACGGCTCTTCTCAGTATCCCATGATTTCTCTCTGGGTTTTGCCTTTTTTCCCCTCTAGCTTAGCCTTGGCTCTGCTCTACTGAGCTGCTCTCCTGACAAGCTCCTGCAGATGCAGTCTGGAGCTGGCGGTCTGCATCTGGAATCCCTGGAACCGCTTCCTCAGCCTCCCTTCCAACCCCGGGGCAGTGACACAGGTCCGTTTTGCAATCGCTGCCTTTTCTATGCCAACCACAAACGCCCAGAGGTATTTGACCCGCTCTGGCAGTGCTTGTTTTTAAATTACTATGCATAGATTGTAAAATGAAGTCCCTTCTCCAATCACATTGTCAAAGTGGTAATACACATTTTGAATAATATAATAAATTTCTGGGTTTTTCCATGTTTGTCAACAAAAGATGAAGAATCTGATGAGCTCCTTATTCCCAAAGCAAAACATGATAAAACAAACTTCAAAGACTTTAAATCAAGGGAACCAGCAGTTGGCGTAATGGCTATGTCGCTGGACTCCCACGTAGTCGACTGTGGTTCGCGTCCCGGACCCGGTGGCTTAAAACTCATGCCGGGTGCGTGTGCGTGCGTGCGCAATATCCCAAGAGGAGAATGGAGGAGAAGGGATTGTAGTGTGGCCATCCCCTCTGGGGGGTGATTTCTCACTTTCTGTCTCTCTGTCTCTCTC
>NW_006204918.1:2188236-2198042 GCF_000334495.1 Tupaia belangeri chinensis
GCACGTGCCATATGGCGAAAACCCTCCAAAAAAAAAAAAAAAAAGACTTTAAATCAATAACCAGCCATTATAAAGTGTGTACGTGTGTGTGCGTGAGGGAGAGAAATGAAAGAGATAGAGAAAGAGAAGCGAGAACATATGTAAAATTCATGCATTCCACACAAAAACAGGACTTTTACTCTGTGCAAGGCAGTGCTAGACAAATGAAGGGAAGCCTGTTAAAAAGTTTAAACTCTTAGCAGGGATGAGTACACATAAAATTCTGTGCTAAGTGCTTAGAAGAGAGACATATTAATTCTCTACGGCTGAAAAGGATGTCCCTATGCAATATTTTGTAACATTATTTGTTCCATAGTGGAAGAAAATATTGCTGTTATTCGTTAAAAAAAAACTTAGTAGAAAATCTGTCAATGATGAGCTATTAGCAGTACTTAAATTTAATAATATTCAACTTGTAGTTGGAGCAAGAAAGTGATGTCAATCAAAAGTAGAATAAGGAGTTTTCTGAAGGGAAAGCTACAGATCCAATACTAATAAACAAAAAAAAAACAGGTGAAGATACTATTCCTTTATCGATAGAGAAGATAAGCACATTTTCTGCATGGGGAAAATCTGTGAATAATTGTATAAAATAGTAATATTTTGCAAAGTATTTTTAATTCTGTAGTTCCTTTTTCTGTTGCTATCTCCTAAATACGTTACTTTTGGAGACCTCTCCCTAGTTCAACATCTCTGACTTTATTCTTACAGGGATGTTTGTCTTGACTGTGGTACCGTCTATCTTAGACTGTTGTGTTTATGTATATATCCACTATTTCTATACAATGAGGATGCACCTATATTATCTCTGTGGTCAGTTTAAAGAACTTCTATGATCCCTTGAAAAGGTAGGAATGAAAGTGAAGAGTCTAACTGTCCCTCTTGTGCTTTATTGTGAACGCTCCTCCGTATTTGCTGGGACGCGCAGTGCTCTGCAAATGAATGTCTGGAACAATTTGTTTTGCTTGTCTTGACCATTCTATTTTTGAACTAATAGGCTGTTTAACTATTAGGAAATGTTCCCATTAGCTTTTACTTTGACAAAGGACTGCCTCTTGTTAATGGTGCAGAGGATTTCTGGTTTTGTTTTTGTATTTTGCTACTTGCAGTCAGATGCCCAGGGTCCAGGCTGTAGGAGGTGCTCAGTGGGTGTCTGTGAATGGATGCTCCAATGGATGCTGGAGTACTTAGCACAATAGTGTGGGGCAATACCATGCCAGCGATAGCCCTCTTCCAAACCATTGGATTTCTTTATAAACTTACAGCATGTTTTTGCATGATTTTATTTGTTTATTGCATTTCTCGGGCTTCTCTGCCATTTTCTGGGGCTGTGTGATCATCTTCTGGTCAAGGTAATTTGGACAGAAGTGATACTTGGGCATTTTTCTAACCTAACTCTCCAGAAATACATACATGTGCCAATTACTGAGCACTAAACCATGGCAAGGGGTCAGATATCAGAGATTAAGGGCTGGAGGGCCCTGTTATAACATAGCACAAATGTGGTAAGACTGTCGCCAGTAATAACTTGGAAGGCAAATCATCCACCTACTGAAGTTTTCAGCTCAAGAGGAAGAAGGTTGGAAAAGAATGTAGTGTGTGTTGGGTACAATTAGCTGCTTTTGGCCAGGCAGGATAGATGTAAGGAGAGAGAGCAAGGGATAGAACTGCATTTTGCGGGCACCAAGAGAGTATTTTTAGACCCCATAAAAGAAGAGATAAAATTTTAAAGTTTCACATGGCAAAGGCAAAGGGTCAGTCAAAAAAATTCTGTATAACGAACGCCACCAAACTGTGGCAAAATTTGTATTAACAGTAGACTGTCTCCTAGATCTCTGTCCCTTGTCATCATAAAAGGCACACGCTGGTTTATCATGGGGAGCACTGAGGAGTAAGCAAAGAAACAACGTATCTCTAAAAATTCTGGGGAAGAAATTTGGGTGTAGTCCCTGACACATGAAACTAATGAAAGCAAAAATAGATCATAAATCTACTAATACTTTGGGGGATCTTACTGTCAGAGAAACCACCTTTCATCTTGGGTGTTCCAACCACAGAACAGCTTGTGGACTCCTGTGATGGGATGAATTGTGTGCCTCAAAATTCCCGTGTTGAAGCTCTTCCTACCAGTATCTCATAAAGTCACTCTGTTTGGAGATAGGGTCTTGAAAGAAGTGATTACACTGAAACAAGCCTGTTAGGTGATCCTTGGTCTAATCTGGGAGATGGGGTCTTGAAAGAAGTGATTAGACTAAAATAAATCTGTTAGGTGATTCCTAATCCAATCTGACTGGACTTTCTTTTTTATTTATTTATTTTTTTAAATTTATTTATTTATTTGCATTCATTCACTGTACATCATTACAGCATACAAAATGAGATTTTCCATCCAGAGTACACTGTATATTGTCTCAATCAAGCACATCAACAAACATGTTATTATTAGCAAATGATCTTCCATTTCTTGTTTTCTGTATGTTTTGCTCCCCCCCCACCCTTGATTCCCTATCTCTTACCCTCTGCCATCTCCCACTCTCCTCCCACACTGTCTCTGGTATTTATGTTTGCTTTCTATACTGTTTTCCCCCTGCATTGTATTGAATTACTAAAGACCTTAATGAATCTAAATATTTTCATAGCAAACACAGCTGACAGATACATTTCCATGGACACAAGTCCAGTATACACTGCATAGTGACTTCATCATTCATATTATAAAACAATTTCCATTTCTAGTTCCTAGAATTATTTTTACCCCTCTTTCTCACCCTCTGTCCTTTCCCACCCTCTTCTCACACTATCTCTGGTGTCTACAATTGTCTTTCATTCCTTTCCCACCCACCTTGTATTGATCGCACAATTTCTTATAAGAGGAAATTTGGACTCACAAAGAGACATCGAGGATGTGCGTGCATAGAAGAAAGAGCACGTACAGACACAGCGAAAAGGCAGCCATCTCCAAGTCCAGGTGAGAGGCCACAGAAGAAATCAAACCTGAGGACTTTACTCTGGGACTTCAGGACTCCAGAACTGCCCCAAACTACATTTCTGTTGTTGCAGCCCCCCTCGCTGCAGTGTCTTGTTAATTTAACTCCCAAAGTAATTTCAGTAGCCAGTGGACTGCCAAAGGGTCCCAGCCACTAAAGAGGCCCACTCTCAACACTTCTTTCAGAGAGGGCCAAGGAGAGTGATGAACACAATAAACTTCCTGAGCGTGGAGGCAAGACAGCACTGAACTAAGGAGTTCTTCCCAGGAACATCGGGGTCAAACCAAGGAGCACTGCCTACTGCCAGGATAAGATTTCTGTGCACTGGGACCAGCAGTTAGCGTAATGGCTATGTCGCCGGACTCCCACGTAGTTGACCCTGGTTCGAGTCCTGGACCCGGTGCTTAAACTCACGCCGGGTGCATGTGAGTGTGTGCCCAAGATCCTAAGAGGAGAATGGAGGAGAAGGGATGTGGCGTGGCCATCCTCCCTGGGGGGTGATTTCTCACTTTCTGTCTCTCTGTCTCTCTCTGTCTGTCTGGCGAGTGCACAAAAACCTCTCAAAAAAAAAAAAAGATTTCTGTGCAGTTATCTGTAAAGGATACTTCATAATTGCTATGGGTCAATGAATGTTGGGTGGCTCCAGTCCCCCCCCCCTTTTTTTTGAGAGGTTTTTGCTATAGGGCGCATGTGCTCGCCGCAGAGAGACAGAAAGTGAGAAATCACCCCCTAGGGGGATGGCCATGCTGCAATCCCTTCTCCTCCATTCTCCTCTCAGGATCTTGGGCACTCACGCACACACACTCAGCGTGAGTTTAAAACACCAGGTCCAGGACTCGAACTGCGGTTGGCTACATGGGAGTTCAGTGACATAGCTATTACACTATCTGGTTCCCCAGTTCTCCCCTTTACTTAAGAGACATTTTTTTAATGGTTAGCTTCTTATTTGCTGCACATATGTATAGGGGTGTCTTGGAGAAAGTTGATTGTCTTTTTAATTCGTAGGTAACTGGACTACATGAAGCCACTTTGGAAGAAGATGACATATAGCCCAGAGATCCTAGACATGAGCTACTGAAGTAAACGAGGTATTTGGTGACCAAAATGAGTAGCTTGGACAGAGACTGACAGTGCTTATTAGTATCCATGTTCTTTTCCTTTCTGTCCACAAAACTACACATTACCCAGCATTCCCTACAGTTAGGTTAAGTCATTTGACAGAATGTTGAAGGTAACGCATATACTTCTAGGTCAATACCCTAAAATGTAGTACTCCTCAGTTGTTCTCTACCCTTGCCTTTTAACTGGTTGAAGGTGGAGGATGTCAAACTAGAATTCAGAAGAGCCACTAGATTAATTGTGCGGAATAGAACTCTTGCCACACTGCCACACTGAACTGAATCAGTCTATGACATGAGAAAGAAGTAAAATTTTGTTATAATAAGATTCTGAGACTTCGAAATTGTTACAATTAGTATTATTTATGTTGCCTGGTTCAGAAATAAGCTTATGAGTCAACTTACTGGATCATAAGATGCAGTATGTTCACATTTACTAGAAAATGCCACCTTTTCAAATATTGTTAAACTAACTGATATTTCCATGAGTGTGTTGTAAAAGCATTCTAGTGTCTCCATATTCTGTACAATACTTACTTTCATTATATTCATTTTGGTCAATATAATGGTATAAAATAGTAGCTAATATGGATTTAATTTGAATTTTCTTGAAAGATATGAGGATGGACTTATGTTAATTAATTCTTGGTTAACTACTTCCAAGATGTACTTTTTCAGGTCTTTTACCTATTTTTCTATTGAGTTCTTCTTTTTTTTTTTTTTTTTGGAAAGGTTTTTGCTATAGGGCGCGTGTGCTCTCAAAGACAGAGACAGAGAGACAGAAAGCAAGAAATCACCCCACAGGGGGGATGGCCATGCACCGATCCTTTCTCCTCCATTCTCCTCTCGGGATCTTGGGCACACATGCACACGTGCCTGGTGTGAGTTTAAGCCACTGGGTCCGGGATGCGAACCACTGTCGACTACATGGGAGTCCAGCAACATAACCATTATGCTAACTGCTGGTCCCCGAGTTCTTTGTGATCTCTCTCTATCTCTGTATCTCTTTCTATATATGCACTGACACACACACACACACACACACACACACACACATGCATTCATGTATACATATAGTTATTAGTTTTTTTGTCAGCTATACTTCCTGAAAATATCTTCCAAATTGTTTTTTTTTTTTGGAGAGATTTTTGCTATAGGGCACATGGGCTCGCCAGACAGACAGAGAGACAGAGAGACAGAAAGCGAGAAATCACTCCTGGGGGAATGGCAATGCCTCAATCCCTTCTTCTCCATTCTCCTCTCGGGATCTTGGGCACGCACACACAAGTGCCCGGCATGAGTTTTAAGCCACCGGGTCCAAGACTTGAACCGCAGTCGACTACATGGGAGTCCAGCGACATAGCCATTACGCTAACTGCTGGTCCCAATATCCTCCAAATTGAAAATATACTCCTTTACTGTGTCTGTGTTCAATTACTATTTACTACTTAATGCATGCAGATTGTGGAGAATTTGAAAAATAAAAAAATCACCATTATCCCATTAATAAATACGGCAACTCTTACTACTTGCTGCATTTTTATCTAAGGAACACATTTAAGAGAATGGAAGATTAGCACAGAATTTTGGAACCAGAAAGGACTCTAAAGGACAATATCCTGTACTACCATCTACTGAGTATCTATTGCATGGCAGGCTTCACGGTAATGCTGTTTTCAGGTATTATATTACTTAACTAAATATTAAAATGTGTGATACAAAGTTGGATAGCTCTTCTAATAGAACCTCTTTAGTTCTGAAGACGTCAGGTAGCATATTAGTCATAAATGCACACATAAATGAGCAGAGGAGCTAACTCTGTAATCTATTTCCCTTGATTTCCAGTAGATTCTTTCCCCTCCATATTTCATATTAAAAGTTTAGAGGGAGTGAAATAATATAAGCCCATTTTTCTATATTTGCAGTTGTAAATCAGAGATTGAAATTTTGCCTAGTCTTAGTCATAAATTTAGAACAGGATTATGACAGTGGGGGTGTGCATCTTTCATTAATTTCCAGAACCTATCTTTCAATTTTCATTTCTTTTGTCTGCTATTGATTATAATAAAATCTTTGTGCTCAGAATCTTTTGGTTTCTTGAAACTGTGAGGCTTAAGACATGCTTACTCTCGGGACCAGCAGTTAGCGTAATGGCTATGTCGCTGGACTCCCATGTATTCAACTGCGGTTCGAGTCCCGCACCTGGTGGCTAAAACACATGCCAGGCGTGTGTGTGTGTGTGCGTGCCCAAGATCCTGAGAGGAGAATGGAGGAGAAGGGATTGTGGCATGGCTATCCTCCCCGGGGGTGATTTCTTGCTTTCTGTCTCTCTGTCTCTCTCTGTCTGTCTGGCGAGCACACGCACCCTATAGCAAAAACCTCTCAAAAAAAGAGAGACATGCTTACTTTCAATAAATATACAGTTGTTATGAAGATTATGTTGAATTAACTTATCCTAACATTATTAATATCACTAAACCAAAAGTTTACTTTATTCATTTTTTAAAGGAGGTTTGAGTAAGTCAATTAAAATGACAAAGACAGATGCATAATGACTATGTCGCTGGACTCCTATGTAGTCTACTGCGGTTTGAGTCCTGGACCTGGTGGCTTAGACTCATGCCGGGCGCATGTGCATGTGTGCCCAAGATCCCAAGAAGAAAATAGAAGAGAAGGGATTGCTGCATGGCCATTCCCCCTGTGGGGTGATTTCTTGCTTTCTATCTCTCTGTCTCTGTCTTTGAGAGCACACGCACCCTATAGCAAAAAACCTCTCAAAAAAAATTACAAAGACATTTTCTTCTTTATCATCAAAGAAGAAAAATTTAAAAAATTTTATTTCTGATAACTGTACAACAATAGAAATTTTGTCTTTGAATCAAAGTCTTATCTTACACATAAAAGTTAAAGTTGATTAGCATATAAGAATGGATAAATAGCTGCATTTTGCAATTCAGAGATATATTGAACATAGGTACAAACCAATAAAAAATAGTTCTCCAGTTTTATAGGTAATCAATGCAAGAAACACTTACAAATACACTTGAAAATGTATTGCTGTGAAATTATTATTTTTTTAAAGACTTTTGCTATAGGGCACGTGAACTTGCCAGAGAGACAGAGAGACAGAAAGGCAAGAAATCACACACACACACACACACACAGACACACACACCCACCCAAGGGGGGATGGCCACATTGTAATCCCTTCTCCTCCATTCTCTTCTTGGGATTTGGGACACGCATACACATTCAATCTCTAATGTTCAAATCTCAAATAAACATGCACTTTATCCAAATGTCTTTACAAATTAAAACAAACTTCATTACAGATAAGTTACATTTTCATTGTCTAGATCAAAGGAATTTGCATGTCCCCTTATGTTTTTAAGGAATTCTAGCCTTTCAACTCCCATTTCTAAAAACATCACCCTGAAAATAAAATGTAGTCTTTTTATTTTAGATACATATTGAGGAGCAGTAGAAAAAGAAACCAAACTTGAAGCCTAGGATGGTGAAGCTAACTGTATTCAGAACGGAGAGAGTTTCACAACGTGGAGAGAACCCACAGGGCCTGCACTAGGAAGGAACATCTTGCCACCTAGAAATTTCTGCTGAAACATACAAAATTGTTTCTATTTATTTTTAAAGAATTGGTATTTATTTTATTTTACTTATTATTATTCTTTAATTTGAGCAGAGAGAGACAGAGGGAAAATGAGAAAGCAAGGACTTGAACTGCAGTTGGCCACATGGGAGTCCAATGTCTTAACTACCATGCCACCTGCCAGCCCTCAAAATTTTATTTTTAATTTGGACAAACATAGAGATCTTACTGAGCTGTTTAGGACATGTAGCCTTAGTCTGGATGCCGTTGGTGAGGAACTCTAACAGGGAGGGTATATCCGTTCATGTAACACAACGGTCACACAAATTAGGCTTTAAGGAACTCAGTAACACATCCCCTAGCTTCGTCCTCTCCACAGTCGCAAATGGGCAGGGCGTGAGATGACCCAGCAGTATCAAGCTGCCAGGGTATGACCATTGCTACATAGGAAGCAGTTTGTGGCCACTGGGTGGAAACACAGTCTGTCACACAAGGTGGCCGATTCCGGTTCCACCGTACTACTGCTCTATATGCCCCACTTGGCCTTCCTATGTCTTTCTTTTTCTCTTCTTTTCCCCTTTCTCTTCCTTCCTCCCTCCTCTTTCTCCCTCCCTTCCTCTTTCTTTCAAATCAACTACAGTTTCAAACAACACGATGTTGTATCTACTTTTCACTTTCAACTTTTACATTAATGCATTCATTCTACTGATGTTGTAGCATTTCAGAGAACTTTATGTTAACTAAGAATATTTTACAATGGCCAGGATAGTAAGATTCTGGACTAAGATTTCTTAGAGGAGATTGTCAAAGTTACTAAAGGCCCATGGCCAGGACATGTTGATGACAATAAGGCACTCACTGACAACAGTAAAATCAAAGTGTGGGAAGTCTTTGAGCCCCAGTGTCCCCCCCCCACACCCCAAGCAAGACAGGACTGAATGAACTCATCAAACCTTCATTATTATTGTTTAACTATAGCATTTCCATTAGAATTCAATTTTATATTTAAGCAATTAAATATAAATCAAATTACATCATAAGAGATAAATTTATTAAATATAATTTTATGCATTTGATTTTAAGAGATTTTTGCCTTAGGGCATATGTGCTAGGGGGATGGGGAGAGACAGAGACAGAGTGAGGGAAAGTGAGAAATCACTTCCTAAGGGGATGGCCACGTTACAGTCCCTCCTCCTCCATTCTCCCCCTGAGAACTTGGGCAACCACACACACACACCCAACATGACTTTCAAGCCATCGGGTCCAGGATGGATTGGCCATGTGGGAGTTCAGCCATGTAACTACTGCACCATCTGTGGCCCCTACTTATTCCATTTTTATTTTTATTTTATTCAGGGCAGACATAAGAGGAAGAAGAGAAGAAATTTCACATTGACTAATTTTCCCCAAATGAATTTAAAACAATAATCATATGCCAATGAACGGGCCACAGCAAAATAGTAATGTTCTATTTTAGAGTAGTATTACTGTCATTCTCAGAATAGGAACATTTCCAACTAGAAGTTAATTAAAAATAAGAGTCTTGTTTTAGAATTTAATCATACTAAATAGGTTCTTCCAGATTCTTTAGATTTTTTTTTCCCTGCTCCAAAGTGTACTCTGCTCAAGGCCAATACTACTTTCTGTTCTTCCTGGCTATTCACAACTTTCTTTTAGAATTACTTACAGTTTTAGTCCTTTCTCCTCATATCTGTGACCCTGTTCCTCATACTACTCCATTTATTGTAGGACCGAGACCATTAGAAACTGCTGGAAGACTGACAGTTCATAAAGATTTTATTGTTGTTGGTATTATATTGGTTTATCACTTCTGTACGTGTAGGGGATAGCATTAGAGGTTTAGGTTCTTCTTTTGGAATGAAAATATTTCCAGCAAAGCTATTTTTCCTTCCAAAAGTTTAGTTTAAAAACTTCATAGGAATCCTGTTTTTAGAGATTAATTTTGCTGAAGTTTTAGATATAAACAGAAAAGAACCGATGTATATAGTCAATATAAATAATAGAGCAAGATTTCTTTTTTCTAATGGAAAGAGT
>NW_006204918.1:2198073-2206265 GCF_000334495.1 Tupaia belangeri chinensis
GTGTTCATCTGAGAATAGAATTGCAATATAAAAAAATTCTTCAGTGGGATAGGAAGTGGCATGGAGGTTAAGGCATTGGATCTCACATAACTGACTCTACTGTTCAAGTCCCGGATCTGGTGGCTTGAAAATAATGCTGTGTGCATGTGTGCATGTGCCCCAAATCGCTAATGGAGAATGAAGAGAAGGGATTGTGGTGTGGCCATCCCCTATGGAGGGTGATTTCTTACCTTCTCTCTGAGCTTTCTCTGCCTTTCTCCAGCAAGCACATATAGGGAAAAAAAAAAGTGATGAATAAAGGCATAATTTAAAAATTCTTGGGACTAGCAGATAGTGTAATGCTTATGTTACTGGACTCTCACATAGCTGACTTCAGTTCAAGTGCAGGACCTGATGGCTTAAACTCACACTGGGCACGTGTACATGCATGCCCAAGATCCAGAGAGGACAATGGAGGAGAAGGGATTGCGGCATGGTCATCCCCCCGGTGAGTGATTTCTTGCTTTCTGTTTCTCTGTCTCTGTCTTTCCAGAGAGGGCACACGCCCTATAAAAAAAATCTCTCTTAAAAAAATTCCTTCAGTTATATTTTATTTAGTATGTCCATGCACTTTGGTTCACTTAAAGTTTCCAGGGAAATTGCTCTTCATTTTTGATAGAAAAATGCATCGAATATCAGCGGTAGCTTTTTTTTTTTTTTTTTTTGCTTTTCCCTATTTATTGATAATTTTTTTATTTTTTAAAAAAATTATTTACATGTTATTACATATATCTTTAGAATTCACAACATCTCTTTTTTCCAGCATGGATACCACGCATATCAGTCAAGACAAAGACATCAGTATACACATTATCATCAGCAAATCGCTTCTCATTCTTTTGTCAGTTACACGACTTTTACTTTTATTTTCTTTCCCTCTCCCCTCTCCCTTCCATATTAAACGTTTTTTCACATTTTATTGATTTACGAAAGATCTTAAACTAAAAATATGGACAAAGCTAGAATCCAGGGACAAGTGCATTGTAATTTTCTTCTGAAACATTTTTTCCTTTCTTCTCATTCCCCTTTTACTAAAGAGAAGAATAAACTAACTTATTTGCAAAAAAAAAAAATAGGATAATCTCAATTTGGTCTGTTATTTGTACAAAGCCCCATAAGAATTCAATTTCTGATGCAGGGCAACAGATACTATTGTATTATTGAACTTCTGCAAATAGCCATTCTGCCACAAAATAAGAATGCTCACAAATATTTTCCAATTGCAGAGGGGTCAGAAAGGGAGAAAAGTTTATGTTTAAATTAAAAAATAATAACAGATTGCTGAACCTATCAGTATCTTAAAATAAAACAAAAATCCTTAAATCTGGAAGACAGAGCATAGAAGAAAATCAGTAATGTTTTAGTCAAAGATCATAGAATTCTATTTCACCATTTCAGTCCACGCAATCTCTCTTTTGTTGAATTTTCAGTGTTACTATGGTCTGATCTTTTCATTTAAATACTGGAAGTTAACATTCAACATTATTATTGATATTTCTGAACTTGTTCCTACCATTAAGTTGGCCATTTTCTTGGTAATTATTTGTTCTCTTATTTCTGTCTGTCTTTCTTTAGTTTTCCTGGGATAGCACTCCCTTCAGAACTTCTTGAAGAGCTGGCCTGTTTTTGGTAAATTCTTTCAAGTCTTGTTGATACGAGAATGTTTTTATCTTTTCTTCTCATATGAAGGATCATCTTGCCAGATATAGTATTGTTGGTTGAAACTGTCACTTAACACTTTGAATATATTCTCCCATTCTTTCCATGCTTACATTGTTTGCAATTAGAAGTGCGACGTCACCTGATGGGATATCTTTTGAAAATAACTTGATGTTTCTCTCTTGACAACTTTAGTACCTGTCTCTGTGGTTTTGGTCAGTCTGGCTATGATGTGCCTTGGAAAAGATCTTCTTGGGTTGATTCTATGTGGGGTCCTTTGTATTTCTTGGTTCTGGATATTCGAATGCCTCTCTAGGTTTGGAAAGTTTTCTTCCAGAATTTCATGGAATAGATTATCAATGCCCTTATTCTTCACCTCCAGGCATACTGATTATCCAGATGTGTGGGCATCTAATGGTATCTATTATTTCTCATATTTTATTTTATTTTATTGCTTAATTTCTTGGTCTTTTTGGTGAATTTCTTTAGGTCAGAGATTCTGTCTTCCACATCTAAGATCCACTCTTTTGCAGGATCTAATCTGCTTTTAATACTTTCAAGGGAGGTTTTGATATCCTGTATCCCAACCTTCATTTCTAACAGTTCCATTTGATTCTTTTTTATGGTGTGTATTTCCTCTTTCAGATTGTGGAAGAACTCCCTCACCTCCTGGAACTTGTTTCTTTTCTCCTGCATCTTCTAGAGTTCATTGTCTCTGTTCTCTTGCCTCTCTGTTAGCTTTGTCACTGTGAATATTCTAAATTCTTTATCTGACATTTCCACTAGCTCCATTACATTATCCACAGATGATGAAGGGCTCTTCTTTTCCCTTGGAGGAGAGTTATTTTCTTGGTTTCTCATATTTCTTGTGCCTCTGCGGTGGTTTCTGGTCATCTGATGGATTTTATGTTTCTTCCTACTTTCTTAGAGTTAATTCTGAGTGTTAGAGGTGTGTGGAAGATGACCCGCTGCATCTCCAGTTCCATTTGTCTGGTGCTCATTAAGCAAACTGCACTTTTGTCAAAGGAACTGGGTATTACAAAGGTCTCCCCGTTTCTAAGGAACAGGTGCACCTGGGCTAAGCTATGGGGTTTCAATAGAGAATTCAGAGTTGTGTGGGAGGAGATGAGCTTTGCACTCTCTGGAGCTTCGTATTTCTCCCTGCTGCTCACTCTTCAGTCCCTCTTCTTTAAATGTTAGTCATTTGGTGGTATAGTCACATTTGGCTAATTTGTTGTAGGTTTCTGCAACTGTAAGTCCATATGCTTCACTTTACTGTGAGGTACTTCTATGCCTATTTCTCCTCTACTACTGGGTTTTGCAACTTGCTATCCACAAAAAGAGATTTGAATTCAGTTTTATGAAGATGAGTTTCTCCCTTTCTGCAGCACTTCAGTGGGGGGTTGAGGATTTCTATGGGCCTAAATGTATTCATATGCTTCGCTACTGTGCACCTCGACCTGTCTGGATACTCAATGTGTGGAACCTGCGAAGCAAGGTGAGAAAGTCAGGTAAAGGAAAAGGAAAACAGACAAACAAACAAACAAATGAAACAGAAGCAAAAAAAAAAAAAAGTAAAGAAAGAAAAAAATTTAAAAAGCAAAAAATGAAAACTGTACGGTGTTTGTGTGCCATGTGAAAGGAACAGGGCTAGGCCTACCTCAGATGCACATGGATTCTGAAATTAGCATGATAAAGGAGAGGTCAGAGACAAGAGACAGTACTTACAGATTTTTTTTTGAGAGAAAGTGAGAGAGAGACAGAGACAGAAAGGAGACAGAGACCACCCTACCTCGCTTCGCTAGGCGTTGGGCAGGAAGGGGAGTTTTGGAGTAGAGGCTTTTCAGTTCAAGGAGCAGGATGGGGCCCACCTCAGATGCACACGGATTCTAGGTGTTGGGCAGGAAGCTCGGGAGTAGCGTTGGGCTGAAGTTCGACGTTTGTTTACCATGTATTTATGCTTGTGTAACTGTGAGGTGATTTTGCTGGCAGCATTTCTCTTTTGCTTTAATTATTACTGTGTTATGCTCGTTACCTTTAATTCAAGTGTGTGTGTGTGTGTGTGTGTGTGTGTGTGTGATTCGTTATGTTTCTATTTCTTACACTGCTTAGGAGGATTAGCATTTTGACGTGGTTGTGTCTAAAACTTCAGACTATGACTATGACTACCGGTGTATATGTCTCTGAGCTCCAATAAATAGTTTGGGGAGCATGCTGCTAAGACTGTATTAATTATCATTCTCTTTAAATGCTGCAATGATCATCCATTACTTTTTATAGACTAATCTATGCTTTACAAAGTATATGTATTGTCATGACTCAACAACTCTTCAATCATATAAAGCTAAATAGCTCAATGTAATTTTTTAACTAAAAATATACATTTGGTAATATTTTTTTTTCCTCTATTAAATCTAAAAGGGAAGAGGGAAATGTTCCCAGTTTCTTTTGGAAGCTTTAATGCTAATTCCTAGCTTCTTTTTTGGCTACAAACAGGCATGTCTGGGTCCTTTAATTCTTTTTATCCATTGCTTTTTCCTGTCATCTGCAGTACTAATCCTGTTTTTCTTTCTCTCTCTCTCTCTCTCTTTTTTTTCCCTTTGGAGAAATACATGGAGTAAAAGCGTAGTCTGAGCAGAAGGTTAAAAGAAATCATTTTAACTTAATTTCAACATGATTTTCTATAAAAAAAATACACATTTATGCTATAACAGGTGAAAATTTGGGGGGAAAGCCAAAGAATATCCTTTCAAATACATGGCAATATCAATAGCCCACTTAATTTATTTTTCTTCATCTATCCACATATTAACAATTACATGTCTTATTCAGATAAAAGTAAAAACCTTTTACTAGTTTTCATTCCAGTTTTTCCAGTATATAATTTTAAAAACCTTATAATTTGAAAAACAAGACCTTTGAGAACTCATCCTTTTCTGTAGCAAGTGTTTAGTTCACATGAATACAGATGTTAATCACCAGAAATAAACTGGAGGCAACTATTTAAATAAGTCATTCATTACTCTGTGTTAGTAAATCAGATACATTACATTTCCTTTTATAACTTCAGAAAATTAAAAGAAAATATGATCTTGCTATCTAGGGTACTATGAAAATTCACATAAAAACATAAAATTGGGGATTTGGTAAGAGAGTTGAAAGAGGGGAGAATATGAAGGCCTACACAGTTTCAAACTCTCCAAGTGCTTTTAAACCAAAGATGATGACTAAAAAGTATGCACTAGAAAAAGGAATATATGATTAAGCTACCTACTTCTAAATTACTACAAATAAAAAGAGTAATCTGTAAGAGGTAAGAAAGATTTTCTTTCCAGAATTTAAAGAGAATGATGAGTAATACCAACAGTCTTAAGCAGTATTCAGCAAAACTATTATTTATTGGAGCTCAGAGTCATGAACATATTGATATTTACAATGTGAATTAAAGAAAAAAAACTGTGTCAAAATGTGTACCTTCTTGAGGAAATAAAATAGTTAAAATAAAGCTTAAAATGCCAGGTGTACATTTGCTTTCATACTTGTAGGTGACATTGATGAATGTATGTATGGATGAGCGATCCTGAAATGGAGCATCCCTGACCTGACGGTGCTGCCCTCCCCTGGCTTGGAGGTTGTAATTGCTCTTCACAGTTTGCCTGTGAATTGTATGTCGTTGCTAAAATTGAGTCTTGACCCTTTCACATATCCTGCAAGGCGCTGGCATGACTTCCTCCATAGCCATGGGTAGCTGACTTTGACTTGAAGTTGTGATTCGGGACATCCAGAAAACATTTTCTTTTTTTTTTTCTCAGCTCAATTCCCCATCCTTCCATTGCCGTATATTACACGTAGTTAACGTTCTCCTGTTTTTATCACTTGTGTAATCTAGCCACATATCAGATGAAATGAAACCGAATCCTGATTGCCTTGAAAAGTAATATAAATAATTTTAGCAATTATACTTTTGAGATCCACTAATGTTTTGATTTGGGGAAGATGTAGTCTATCAATTTGCATGGGATTTCGTGAAATAGTGAAGATTTGGACGTCTCTTACTTTATATACATTTAATTAAGCCAAAATGGGTAACCGACTTGGAAACAAAGTATCTGGAGCTTGTGTATTAGTAGTTGGTGAACTCCAAGCATTGAATATAATTTTATACTTTCAAATTCACTAAAGATGAATTGAAGTCCCTTTTTATGTATACAGTCTTCCCTAAATATCTGTGGGCAATTGGTTTTAGGACCTACCCTCCAAAACCTCCTTTACAAAATGATAAAGTAATACTATATATATTACATATAATCTCTATATACTTTAAGTACTCTTTAGATTATTTATCATACCTAATAAAATATAAATAGTCACTATTCTGTATTTTAAAAATTTTGTGGCTTTTTATTGTCACATTGTTTTTTAAATTTTTTTTTAGTGTTTCTTTTCCACCCGAGGTTGGTTAAATCAGCTGACGTGGAATCCATAAATATGAAAGGTTAAATACATATGTTCACAACTATTCATACTTAAGAGTTTTAGTTTAGTGAATTTTCTTGTTAAGTACAAAATCATAATTTTTCATATATAAAATTATATAATTTATATAAGAAACTATCTTAAGCCCTCCCTGTCTGAATACTACTTAAACGTTAATGTTTATTTCATGGGTATCTTCCTTGAACTACATTTTCATAATTGCAAATTGGAAAATTATGTTAGAAATAGTATCGCTTTGTTAATATGTTCAAAATAAATTTGCATATTTTATTCAATCTTCTAAAATTAGATAACGACAATAAGTAATGTAAAATTATTTCACAGGGAAAAGCTTAACTTTAAAATCACATGTATTTATATTTGTTCAAGTTGAATTGTTGGTACTTTATAGAAAAGGAACTATTTTAGAGTAGTAAGTTTTTCTAGGTTCATCTACTGTCATCCTGCAGTTCCATTTTCATCGTATGTTAGGTAAAACGAACATGGAGAATTTATTTTGCGACGCTGCTGTTCAGACCCACTGATTATGGACTATGGGCTACTCCATGTGAACCTCGAAAGCCGTAGGCGTAAGTCAAAGTTGGAAAGAAAGCAAACGCTGATACCGCATGGCCTAGAACAGGCTTAACCTAGGGAGCTCTCGGTGCTGCATGTAAAGAGAACTCCACAGGCATAGCTGCGTCCGAGGAGGCGAAAGCGGGAGCGCCATGTGGGTGTGGGGAGGAGCAGGGAGCCTGGGTGTCTCCAGAGCTTTGACCTGAACTGCGAAGGCTTCCTTCCACGCACATGCACCCACTCCACGCCCCCTCGTGTTCACTATCTGCTAGGCTCACTGAACACCAGGTGAATAAGGACCGTATGAACATGTTCCTGAGAGCTATAGTCTACACCAAAGCCGCAGAGATCTACCCTGAGCACATCTGAATACGTGGAAGACACACACAGGCTGCCACATCTGTAAGAACGAGAGGAGGCCACGGCATAGGAAGTGAATTGAAATGCCTGTCACCTAGCGGATTCCGGACAGAGGGCAGTCTTTAAGACCCAGGGAGAGTGTTTGTCTGGAGAGGAAATGTTGCTTTTTGACAGATGAGAGAAATCCCCTTAGTGCTGGCTTGGGGATGAGAGGAGTGAAGTCAGGCACCTGGTGGCGAAGGCCAGTAAAACAGCCAAGCAGGAGGAAGGTTTCTCTCCCCCTGTCTCTCTCCCTCTCTTCTCTCTGTAGGATCCACCTCCTATTCTCTTCAACTCTTTTAGCATAACCTTCAAAGGAGAACGTTCCCTTCAGACTTTATTATCTTCTTTTCCCTACCAAGAGGACACCTCTTCGCTGCAAGACGTTTTGTAAGTCTATGCAGGACTTCGGGGATGAGGTGATCTTGCCGGGGAAATTGATGAGGCTCCTGTCCAGGGCTGGGGCTGAAGGACCTGCCGGTACCCTGGCGGAGACGGTTCGGACCCCGCACTCTTCCCTTCAGTTTGAACACATTTGCTTGAAATTTGCCGCATGATGCTGTCCAGCGAAGCAGCTTTTCTTCATGGGATGCAGCAGTCCGCGGGTTTCTAAGCTTATTGCAGAAGAAGAAATAATCTTCACCAGAGTGGATTTTCCTGGCTCCTGCTCGGTCGGACTGAGCTGCGTGCCACCGCGGGAAGGATCACCTGTCACCCCATCTCCGAGGAAGTAAAACAAAGTGAATTATCATTATTATTTATTTATTTGTATTATTTTTAACCGGCGGAGGCGGCGTGACCACGGAGAATGAGACTGAGAGAAGCTGCCAGGGCTTGGAGGAGGCTCAAGCTGAGTTTAAGCTGGAAACTAAAAGACTAGATTGCTTTTCGGTCCAACTTGCCCGGGTCCTCTCCACTTCCTCCAGTTCCGCTCCATGGACAGATCAACAAACCTGGACATTGAGGAGCTCAAGGTACGTGGCCGGGTGCTGCGGGCGGCGGCGCCGGTCCCCGTCCCCGTCCCCGTGCGGGTCCCCGCTCGC
>NW_006204918.1:2206732-2208832 GCF_000334495.1 Tupaia belangeri chinensis
GCAGCGCGGGCAGCACCGAGGGGCGCAGACCCGCCCGCCCGCCGTGCCGGGACGCTGCCCCCAGACGCTCAGCCCGCGCCCTCCGCGCCCTGCCGGGGTCCCGGCTCCAGCTCCGGCCGGCGTTTGCCCTCTTCCTCCTGGACAGCGCGGCTTGCAGTGCCCGCTTAAGATGGAAAGGAAAAGGGGAACTTAAAAAATCAATACACCAAAAATAATTTAAATGTCCCGCTCACGGTACACTAAGGAGCGCAGGGGGCGATGCTGCGAGCGTCCTTTGCTTCTTCTCAACTCCCCACCCTGTTCTGCCCCCAAGCCTGTGTACCCCACTGCCTGGCTCCAGAGGGTATTTTACTAGAGATTTATGCGGACCTTTGTTCAGGTGGGGACTTTTTAGACACCCTACTGCGGGGCAAATTTGACCTGGCAGGGACATGGGTTTGTCCACCAGCAGAGAGGGCTGGGGAGGGCCCTGGGAGCTCGGCTCGGCTCTCTCGAACAAGGGGAGCGCGGGGGCGGGAGCTGCAGGGAATCCGATAGCCCCAGGCCGGGTCTGTGAGGTCTGGAGCAGAGCCCACGGGGCCTTAGACCCAGCTTCCATGGAGACATGGGGTCCTGGGAGGAACTGAAGCGGGAGGGGGCTGACTGGGTCGTCCAGCTCAAGTTGGGAACAAGTTTCTGTGTGCGGCCGAGGTCAGTCTGCAAACCTGGCCTGGCCCAGGGGTCGCCTGTGACCTCTGGACTGCTTACTAATACAGGGCACATTGCCTTGGTTTGCAAGCGAGCTTTGCCCAACCTCCCGGGCTCTCCGGAGAGGGGTGGGTTCCATTTGAGATGCGCAGGAACACGTGTGCTGTGGACTGGATGCAGAGGTGGAGTATCAGGATGACACTTACTTGTTGTTGACTATAAGGTATGACACCGAAGAACGTGTTCGCCTAAGAGAAATGGAAGCGAAAAATGAGTTGGTGGTGATCGTTTTCTTATTCCCTCCTTGCCTTCCCACTCACTCATTCCCCTCTGAAGCCTGGCACCACCAAAATTGTTGTTTAAATCTGAAAAAGAGCAAAGCCACTGTGGAAACTTCTGTCTAGGGCTGGTGGAAGATGCCAGCGTAACCCTCCTGTACTACCCGGAATCCCGACTCCCAGCGTGCTTGGCTTGGTGGGCAGGCCGATGGGTAGAGGACTGGGAAGGACTGGGTGTGGGGTGGAGGTGTGGGCACCCTGTGGCCAGGAAGAAATGCAAGGATGCAGCTGAACTGTCTGCTGAGGCTGCCGAGAGTCAGAACTGTCAGGAGAAGAGATGTGGTCAGTCTTATTAGAAAACATGATATCTTCCAGTTTGGGAAATAAATTCGCTTGGCCAATTTTCACTACACTTAACAGGATGTGGAAGCTTTGGGATACCCTCTGAACTGTGCACTTAAAAATGGTTTTCCAGTCTGTGGAATAACTTGTCAGCTTTCTTATTAACAGACACCATTGGCTTGAGTTTTCTAGACGATTCTAGGTTGTCTATGAAGAACCTCTCAGGTTAGTGGAGAGAAGGGAGGGAGACAGGAGATATAATTTTTGGCATGATTTGCATGACTTCTATTGTGATTTCTAGACAATTCTAGGTTGTCTAGAACATCTGAAGAACCTCTCAGGTTAGTGGAGAGAAGGGAGGGAGACAGGAGATATAATTTTTGGCATGATTTGCATGACTTCTATTGTGATCCAGTGACACTTACGTTAGGACGCATTCCCATAATATTTTAGTTTTCATGATGTTTTAAATACATGGGGAAAAAAACCCAGTATTTACTGGGATTTGATAAGTAAATAATGTTTAGGAATGCAGTTTAGCTTAGTTTTAGATCATCGCTGTCATTAGAGGAAACTGCTTACCTCAGGTTTTAAGAAAGGAAGATTCTGCTAATTCTTTATCTTTGTTGGAGGTGAATTATTTTCTCTGTATGAGACTTTATTTATTTATTTATTTATTTTTACCAAGAGTATATTTTTTCGGTGTACTAAGTGTGTGGACATTGATTTTATGTATGCTGCACAGTAAATAGTTTTTTTTTTTTTTTTTTTTTTTTCGCGTTCAGGGAAGATT
>NW_006204918.1:2208929-2252891 GCF_000334495.1 Tupaia belangeri chinensis
TTTTTTTTTTTGCCAGTTTCAAGGTAAGTTTCAAGCACTAAGCCATGACTATCAGTATAAAGCTAAACATAACATACATATTTAGGATTTATTGGTGGAAAACTAAATGCCAGTAAAGTTGCCAACGAAGGCTAGTATGTTTCATCTCTTCTGCACACTCCCCCGATGAAACAGCTCAGGGTTGAAGAAGGGTGAGTTCTCATCCTAAGGTTTTGCTCTGTGCTTTTTCCCTTTGATCTATTTCTTTCTCCAATGAATGTATAAACTTTGCACTGGACTTTACCCTGTTGTTTCTAAAAAAGAAACAACATCCAACAACCCAAAATATGGGTTGCTGGTGTGGAAATGTGGGTGATAATACTGATGACAGAAAACACCCCCTCTCTCTTGGAGTGTCTGAATTGGAGTCCTGCGTTCCTTTTTGTTGTTGGGGGTTAAGTAATAGCTTTAGCTTTGGTTTTAGCTCTGTTATTGCCTTCTTTGAGACAACTGATCTTATGCATCAGAAAAGTGAGTGCTACTAATTTTTGGAATGGACACTTTTCACTTTGCTTTTTGAAAGGTTTATTCGAAGGAAACGTTGAGGCTAACTAAATAGTTATGTTTCAATATGTAACTGGTGATTCTTGGGTTGTGAAATAGGGGTTCTATCTCACCAACATTATTTTGGCAATTAAAAACTATATTTATGAATCATTGTGATTCGTTTTGGGAACAACAGCATAAAACACACCAAGAATATAGTAGGATTTTTGCAGTCAGACTAGACCCCAACATTTATTTATTTATTTATTTATTCGTCAGTATTGTTCCTTTAGTGGGATGATTGGTTAGAAGTTACATGGAGTTTTTCTACTTCTTGAAGAACATCAACAATGTGCTTCCAGAATATTTTCTTGATCATTTCGTAAGGTACAAAAAATATATTCTGCTTAGTGAATACTGGGACACATAAAATAACATTTCAGTAAGAATAAGTTTACTTGTTTGAGTTGGTTAAATGTAGTCAGTCACTGTTGGCTAATTTTATTGCCTTAATTTAAACAAAATGTTATCTACCAAGAACTTAAAACTTGCCCTAGATAAGTGAAGAAACACTTCCCTGAATAATACATTTAGGTCATTAAGAAAGTATTGTATAGGTGAGAAATGATAGCCCAGCAGGAAAATGTCTAGGTGTTTAAACAAGTGGTTGATTAAAATATGCTGAGGCCTTCAACTAATCTCATAGCACCTTCATCAACAGTTTCTGTCAAGTAAGAGAGCTGGTCTTAGAAGAATTCTAAAAATGTGTTTTTTTGTTTTATCAATAAGACACCCTGCCCAGGAAAGTGGAGCATGCTGCAGCGTAGGAGGCTTTGTGATGAGTGTAAGTAGGTGGTATTTTTTATATTAGTCATTCCATAGTGAAAAATAGTACTCTCTAACAAATGTCATATTTTTAGCAACCTCTGCCTTATAGATTCATTTTTTGACTTAGAATAAAGAAACATATTTGTGAATACTGAATTATTTGACTTCTTTTTTTACATCTAAAGGAATTAATAACTTCTTTCTACCTTGTTCTAGTTTCAATTCCCTTCTGACAATAAGAACTGATCTTAAAGATTTAGTAAGTTAACCTTGCTTTTTAAATTGCTATTATTTTAAATGGAAAGATCATAACTGTATACATTTATGGAATACAACGTGATCTTTTAACATGCGTGTTCAATGTGGAATGCTTAAATCAAGTTAATTAACATATTGATCACCTAGCTTTTCATTTCTTATGATGAGACATTTAAAATTTACTCTTTGCTTTTTTGAAATATATAATATATTAGACTCTTGATTTTTTTAATATTCAGAAGTGGACTTGCTCAATTGAAGTTGAAGTAACTCTCCTGTACAGTCAGGAGGAATGAAGGAACATATTTGACATGGAGGAAAGAAAATTACGAAAAATACAGTGGAGGGGGCTGCATAAATATCTGTTCTAGCAATGACAGCAGTCTGCCGTGATTACTAAGCATAAATTCCAACCTCCGTACTGGCCATTCCAACTTTGCTGATCTCGAGGCTTTACCAGTTGAAAATACATCAACATTTGAAGGGCTAGTAAGAAAGAACATTTCAAGATTTATGGACTCAAAGTCATAGCTACGCAAGATGGCTTAATGCTTAGAGCAGTAAATCACCCTCTGTCTCTTGGGGTGTCCCTTTTTCGTAGTACGTATTGAGTTGTGTGTCATACTGTATTGGAATTCCAGTTAAAATACAATTCGAGTTTATGACTTTAAGTTACTAAGGAAAATGACAGTACTTTGGTTCGAATCTCTGAGGAAAATTTTGGGTACATGCATTTAAATCGTAAACAAGTTAAACGAATAGATTTTTACACGTCACACTAAAAGGTTGTAAGTTGAATTGTTCAGAATTGTGTCTGATGTGCCATTGTAATTCTTAGTTTCTAAAACTCTGCATTACTAAAAGCAAGTTACCTCATTTTATACAGACATACATTTAATATACGAAGTTTTAAAATTTTACTTTAAGTATTTTCTTTTTCTTGGAAAATGTTTAGATCTTATATCCTTGATGGAACTGACGAGTGACTTCTAGGCCAACCACAGAATGAGCAAATTTAGAGATTCTCACCCTCCAAGAGAATTATAAAGCCTTATATCCAAAAGATTAGAAATTTCATTAAATGCCTTGAGCGTTTTCTTGCTACTCCTAAGACATTTTTTGTAGATTGAAAAATATTTTAGGCTCCAATCAGATCTTAGAACATGTACACGGCTTTGTTGATTTTAAATAGATTATCTAGAGTTCTTTGCCAACTTGACATCGAAAACCTTTACAAGTAAAGGATTTCAGCATCCACTGAGAAGGGCTGTAATTGCCCTGGCAGTGCCCATCAAGCAGACAGGCTAAAGCTCCGTCTTGGATGTTAATTCAAACAGTCACCCTGCCCCAGAATGAAGTTCAGGAGCAATTACAAGTCAGAGACGTCCCAAAGCACTAATGCTCTCGCTCCCGGTCTAACAGTTTGTAACCTCTGAGGAGATGCACTTGTGCGTTACTGCAAAACTTAGACGAAATCCTTCGAACCCTGGCCTGGACATCTGTCTAGCACAGGGACCTCGGGCATGATCCTCCATCCTTTGTCTCAGGGTGTTCAGGTGGTAGAAATGGGGTGTGACTAGAGGTTGTCATTATCGTTTTTTAGCCACAATTGAAGAACTCGTTCAAACAATATGCTCCGAGCAACCCCAATATCGAGTACCAATAACAGGGAAGTACCTCTGCTTCAAGGCAGGGTGAAGGCTCCATCCAGCCTGCCTCCTGGGGGCGCCAGCAGTTGACTCTGGGACACTGACTGGAACCGTAAGACTGAGGGCTACAGGCAGAAACCACAGGCCAGGTTGATGTCTCATTCTCCACGTCCGAGAGTCTACGGCATTGTGCACTATTTTTGAGAATGACATTTTTTTTGTACCCCTTTCAAGGAAAAGCATTTTCAAATGAAAAACATTCATATAGTTCTTCTTATTCCTCAAATATTTCCTCATTTGAACATCAAAACAGAGTTTTCTATCATATTCTCATTTCATGGATTCCAAAATGAAAAAGCCTAAAAATCAAATGAAATACCTAGGTCTACAAGATTAATAAATAATAGAATAAGATCTTAAATCTATGTTCTCTATCCCACAGATTCTACGCTCTTATGTGTAGCTCAAAATTTGAAGAAGTTTCTAAAGAACATCTGATTCTAGAAGTTTCTCACTGAATTTCTTCAGTATTCTTGTTTCAAAGAGGAGTAGGGGTATTTACTCTGAATAATTGTTCACATTATAAGATTTCTTTTCTTTTCTTTTTCTTTTGTTTTTATCAGCATATTTATTGTTCACTCCTAACCAATTACTTTGGGCCAAATTACTGTTGGTAGCTATTTATTAATAAAACCCAACAGAAAGTAATAGTTGAATTATGAACAACAACAACAACAAAAAGCATGAACCTAAGCTACTGGGTAACAGTTTCATAACCACCGTCCAATCTTTTAAAATTAAATTGTTTTATTTTGTCTGATTCCACTATTCTTCCTCAGTATACCTTTCAGACCATGGCAAGTAAATGTCGTTGTTGTTGTTAGGACTGTAAGTTGAATTTAACCCATCTTAGAATTGATCTTCAGCTTAATTTAGTTTCTGTCTTGAAATGAAAAACAAATAAATCTGAATGATAATACAAACACTAAAATGATTAAGTACTTAACTTTTGCAATAGCCTAGAAATCTGGAAAAAATATTATTGATATATGATTTAGTAATGAAACTTAAGGTCTGGAAGGCAAGCTTTGAGACTTAACAAAATTAACAAATGATTGTAAACTAAATCTGGTTGTGGATGTCATGTTTTGTATAAGTTTTTCCAATAATATTTAAAAAATCAGGAAACACCAAGATGTGTATATAAGAAAATATTATTTGGGGAGGACATTTATTTTATGGGGGTATCAATATTTAATAATACTTTTTTTGAGGAATCCTTTTCAAAACCTTTGCAAGTCTCCACAGCTATGAGTCTCATTAGACAGTGCGATTTATTTGGTAACACATATTTTCTGCTTAAAAATCATCATTTTCTTAGATCTATTCCCTTTAATCATCAGAACTAGACTTCGGCATTCTTCTGGAGCCCATTTTCCTCAAAGCAGCACAGTTTCTGTCATTTCACCAGAGTGACTGCTATAGTGACACGGAGAAATGAACACAACAAAGTCATTTTGAGCTTGGGTTCCTGGGTGGCAGATTAGACTCACGCAAGCACATCTGCTTAGCCTTGACTCAGTGGAATTATTAATGGGATCGGCCGTAAACATTCTCAGTTACTCTGAAACAGGTAAAAATGCAAACTTTACACCTATGAGAGTCCAAAGCCCACTACATTTGTCTTTATTGGAGCCATGCAATACTTCAATTACTAACCTAGGCATGATCATTGTCTAATTTCCACATAAGTTTTTCAAATTCCCGTCTTCCTTTAGACTGGCTGGAAAGATGCATATTATCTACCTAAAATAAAATAGTCTTTGATTCTTCCTCGGGTAGAAGCAACCGGTTCAGCTGCCATGAGCAAGAATGTTGTGAAATGTGATGTAATAAATCAATGTCAGGAACAGAGAAATGCTGTTATGGCTGTGACTCCACAAGCCTCCATCTACCCCAAGTAGTTTGAGTAGACTGAGTAGCTCTTCCATGACGGGAGAAGATAACTAATTTACAGAAATAACTTGTTACCTACAGATTCATTGAATTATATTCTCACTTTCCTCCTCTTCTTCAACATGCAACGCATGCATGAAAGAGAAATTTTAATAATGGAACTACCGAGTAGTTGTACTTCTTCAGAAACACTGGTTGATATTTAATACTCACAATCTTTCTCATCATAGAGAGAATGATATTTCCCTCTTTATCTTAGTTCTTAGTTTTGCCTTTACGTTTCCCTTGGCTTAACCTAATTTCTGGCCTGATAATTCTTTTCTTCCCTGCTATCTTAAATGCCTTTGTAAAGAATCAATGGTTATCAATAAATACGTGCACACTTAACATTATTAAAACTTTTTACAGAAGTTCTTATTTCCAAATGGCTCAGTGGACATGCCTCAGTATTTCACATCTCTTGTGAATAGCTTATACACTTTTATGCATTTTCTGAGACTTGTTTGGAATTGCAAAGTTCAGAAAGTTTGAATTACCACATTGCGTATGTCCAGCTTTGCTGTTTACATAACTCCCGCTGTGTATAATAGCTACGTGGCTCATGAATCTGCTTGCTCACAAATGAAACCCATGTACTCTTAGGGTAAGCCTTACATTGAACTCTTACATTATGGGAACCTCTGCTCATTCTCAGACATTCATATGAAATTGTTATTATTATTTTTTCTAAGTCTCTGCGTTTCCAATGCCTATTACTTTCATCGGGTATGGAGACACTGTTTTAGGGACAGTTAAAATGAGTGACTCATCTAAATCAGCATTTTGTTTAATGTTTTCAGATCCACTTTGTAAAATCAATGTTTTGATCATTTGATTGCTCTAGATAGTAGCAGCAGTTAGATTTTGGGATATTTTATTTTATCTCAAGTTCCTTAACGTTTGCGTCTGAGTCATGGTTCAAGGAGTAAGCAGTTCCAGTGTTGTGTCTGAGTGAAGAAGCACCTTATTACTAAATCATTCCTGGAAGAAATGATGAACGTTTAGTAATTATTAAATGTGAAATACACGACTGGATTAAGTTACATATATTTCGGCATGTGGCAAGCACAATTGAGAATCTCTTGTGCTTTTGAGTCCAATTGCAAAACAAATCTGCTTTCATTTTGTAAACACTAAACTGAAACATATATATATATATATATATATATGTGTGTGTGTATATATACATAATCATGTTATATTTCTTTTATTTCCTAAAACATAATAGCTCTTAATCCGTAATAAAACACAACGGACTTGAAAATATCACTATTCGCAAAGAGTTAACTGTTTTAAAACTATTTCGTTTTTAGACACCTGATATAAATTTTAAAAACTTGAGGAATGATGTGATTCTAAGCATAGTAAAAGTTCAATATTACGTATGCTAATGTGCCATGTCACACAATTAAACAGTTAATATCTAGCTTGACATTCATAGGCTTATGTAATTGTGAAAACTACCTGTGAACACGCTCAGGGTACCCTTGTTTGTCTTGTTTGTCTCCTCTGTGTCAGCTTTGTGATGTTCTGTGAGATGCATCCACCTTATTTGTAAACTCTCTGCTCATTCGAAGTTTCAGAATTGTATTTTAGTGTATTTTCAGAGAAATGTTACTTCATCCTAGCTATGCTTTAGCTATTCCACGATGTCCACAGTGTGGGGGAATTTAATGAAATGTGATGTCAGGTCATATAGACAGGCATCTATGTAAGTGGGAAGAGGGCTGCAAAACCTAACTGAAGCTGTGTGTTATACCAACAGGCCATTAGGGATCCCCTAAGAAAATGTGATGTGTACGGCAGGGAGATTCTAGCAGGCAAGACCGGTTCATGATACAGGGAGATTCTTCCTCACTCAAGAAGCAGCTGGGTCCTGACACTTTGGAACTCATCTCCCTCTGTCTAGACAGTCTCCAATAATTCATATCCCAGACGTTTAGAGATTTATTTAAGAGTAAATCCTCTTGTCATTTACCTGCTTAACAATCTTTGGTGATTCTTGTTGCTTATTTTATAACCTATACTCTTGAACGATACAGATCTTGCTAGGAACACGCTTATCTAACTTAGACACGTATGCGCAGACACACAGACACATGGTCTACCAGGACAGGAATAACTCACTTTAACGTGGCCACGCCAGTTCCTTTCCCTCCGTTGGAATACTGCATGTGCGCTGGTCGGGCACACTCTCCACTCCTTGGCCTAGAGAATTCCTACGTACTGACCAGACACTAGTCCCAGGAAGAGAGGGTTGTTTCCTCCTCCTTGTACACTTAGCTCCATTATGTATTTTTAACTAAATTGCATTGTGGTAGAGAAAGAGGTCGGCATGACACCAGTCTTTTGAACATTGCTTCAGGGGCAGTGTGAAGTCAATCTTTGTGTTTCCTTGGAGAGAGCATGTATTTTTACTTGTTGGAAACCAGGTCTGATACATATTCATTGGTCAGGGTTGTTATTTCTACTGTTTTATTTTTCGTAATTTTCTATTTTGTTTGAAGTATAAATTGTGAAAGAGGTCTGTTATAATTTCCTGTCTTGACAGGTGCACTTACTTATTCTTCAAGAGGTCTCAGTGCCCATCTTGTCATCTGAGACTGCGTTTTAGGATATGTGTGTTTAGGACGGTTACATTTTCCCGGTGAATTGAGACTTATTTTTATGTGATGACACGATTTTAATCTCTGGTAATGACTTCAGCCCTAAAGTTTATTTGATCTGAATCTAATATAGCTAGACCAGCTTTCACAAACATCACTATCCCACTATTTAACTTTATTTTGGTTAATGTTCCTGGTATGTGTATGTTTTCATCCTTTTATTGTCAACAGTTTTGTATGCTTAGATTTTAGGTACGTTTTATGGGAACAGCACATAGATAAATTTTAGAAATTGAGAAATTCACTTAGGTAATGCTCTGCTTTTATTTATTGCATTTAGCTTTTAACATTTCCTATAAAGTCTAATACACTTGGACTTATTTCTGCCATTTATTTTTTAATTGCTAGAGGGTGTGTGCACTTACCAGGAAGAGATAAAGATGGGGAGAGGGAAAGGGAAACATCTCCCAGAGGGGCGTGGTCATGCCACAATCCCTTCTCTTCATTTCTTTCTGCTGCCAGGATTTTTGGATGTTTCAGGCCACCAGGACTAGAATTCAGGCTGTTTCAGCCATGTGGGATCTGAGTCCCTTAACCACTAGGCTACGGCACCAGCCCCCTTCGGCCATTTTAGTTTATGATTTTTCTTTATTCAAGAAATCACTTTCCTGCTATCTAAAGGCAAACTCAATTTTTGGACAGTCTCAGAAAATCTTTATTTACTTTTCTTTTTGAAATTTGTCTTCTGTGTGTACAACACCAGATGGACAGTCTCTCTTAGAGCATCGCAAGTCTTCCACTGTCGTTTTAATTACACCGTTCAGTGGACGAATCTGATCCTCGCCCAAATGTCGCGTCATCCAAGCCATGTTCCTTTCCCCTTCAGTCAGTTCGAGTGCTGTCATGTCTATTTGTGAATTAAAAAAAAAAAAAAATTCCAGCTTGGTGTTTTTGAAGCTTCTTGAATCTTTGTGAAAGAAGAACTGTAAAGCTCTGTTATAAATTCAATTTATCTGAGAATGACTATATTTATTATTTATTTTTTAAAATAAGGTTTCCCCAGGCAACTGTCACCCATAGTGACTGTGCTATATATATATATATATATATATACACACACACACACACATACACACACACACACGTGTATTTTTTTCCAGATTTTTGCCATAAGGCACATGTGTTTCTTGGAGGGAAACAGAGACAGAGAGACAGAGAGATGGAAAGTGAGAAATAATCCCCTGGAGGCAGGTGGCCACACCGCAATCCCTTCTCACAAACACGCACTGGAGCTTGAACAGTGGTTGGCCATGTGGGATCCAGCTGCCTTAATCACCATGCCACCCGCTGGCTCCAGTATGCTACACCTTAAAAAAAAAAACAACCTTATTCTTTTCTTATATATATTCTGCACTGAGTCTGTACTCTCCGAAATGAGTGAACGCTGAACGTTGTTGATGTGATTTATATGTTTTACTTATTTAATGTTATCTACCAAACCACCGTTGCGTGCTAGTTATTTAAATATATATTTAAATATATTTAGTAATATGTGATGATTGATCAGGATTTTATGTTGAGGGAAGAATGCTCTCTTTCTTAGTTTGCTTTTTGGGTCACTTGATCTAACACATGAAAATATGAATTAAATAATAAAGTAGAGGGTACCCAGTCTGTGTTTTTTTGTAAGTGTATTACCAGTTGAGGACAGCATAAGAAGTCATCTTTGGATCAGGTGGGAGATCTTTTCCCTTTGAATTTTTGCAGCGATACACCTAAACATTGTAGAAAGTACATTTTTTATAGCTGAGAGTTTCTTACTGCACACTTTCCATTACGCAGGTGATGTTTAGTGTTCTCTGCTCTGTGATGCTTAGCCTGGGGAGAGGTTTCTTTCCAGTCTCCCTAACTTTGATGTCTGGTTCCAGGAACGAGTGGCAGCAATCCTGATGTGGCTTGATTTCAGATTGGCTACCAAGTAGGAGATTCTTAGGCATCATTAGGTATGCGTTATGTGTTTGTGAAATAGCAAACAACCCATGTGCTATGATTTAAGATTTTCTAATCTCCTTACCCCCTGGAAAAATGTATTTCTCAAAGTGCCTGAAATTTCCATAATTTAAATTATTCCTTTGGATTAGGGGCGTGGTTCTCAAACTATGCTTTGATAAAATCTTAGTTATTTGCAACTAAAAGCTAATATTGTCAATTATCAATGTTGCATGTTCTTTTTTTAAATTTTTAGTTGGTGGATGCTACTGCTTCTCTGCACTAGAATAAGGTTTCTTTTTCCATTAGGCATACACACACACATAGGCATGCACACAGAAACTGCTTTTATTTTTGTTGTTTTCTTTTGTTTGTTTGTTTTTAGAGGGTGTATATATTTGCCAGAGAGACAGAGTAAGAGGGAGAAGAGGAAGCATCTCCCCTGGGGGATGGTCATGCCGCAATCCCTTTCCCTCCGTCTCTCCCTCCTTTCAGGATTTTGAGCATGCACACACGCATGTGTGTGTGCTCAGCATGTTTCTCAAACTGTTAGGTCTGAGACTTGAACCACATGGTTGACCATGTAGGATACAGCTACCTTAACCACCAGGTGATGGAGCCAGACCCAGATAAGTCTCTTATAACAATATTTATTTGCTTCACTTATAAAATGAAGATACAAAGAGGATTGCAAAAAAAAAAAAATCCCTTCTAATTCGTTAGTTGAGCCCAATTCATGCTTAATTGAATAATTTGTAAGTGTGCATATCTTAATGGATATAAATTTATCAGGTTTGCTAGCCAAGCAGGTCCCTTAAGGAATGTTTTTCATAGGCTAGGATATTCTCCATATCAGAACGAAAAGAAGTTCTTCCCTGTTAAACCCTGTCATTAAGAACAGACTCCATATTTAACTCCTTGAGTCTGGCTGTGTAGCCGTAACTAGTTGAAGCATGGTGAGACACTTGACCCGGCAGGGCTAGTTAGATCCTATCTCTCTAGTCTACGGAAGAAACAACCTTATTGCAAACCTGTTAAATCCAATATCCCTTTTTATGGCAAATAATTTTTATAAAGCCCCCAAAAGGATTTTTTTATAAAATGCTTTGATAATAAAACTTGCACAAAATTTTCAAAAAATCATGATGTAATTCCAATACAAAAGAGAAATACAAGAAATACGAAGAAGGCATTTTACGAGACTGTATGCATGTCAAGCTGTGTCAGGACAAGGTGGAGGCAAAATGTCAACTGGGAAGTGACAGAGGTGTGCTGTGGAGGCCACGCAGTTTCCGTGAGGGGGGCTCTTGGTGGTGACAGTCTGAATTAAAGTAGTGAACAATCCTTGGCAAAACCTGAGCAAAATAAAATACCACACTTCTTTCCATTTACCTGGGGGCTTTATTCTTTGGTGATTAACTTTTTTTTGTTTTTTTTGAGAGATTTTTTCGCTGTAGGGTGCATGTGCTCGCCAGACAGACAGAGAGAGACATAGAGACAGAAAGCGAGAAATCACCCCCCAGGGGGGATGGTCACGCCGCAATCCCTTCTCCTCCATTCTCCTCTCGGGTTCTTGGGCACGTACGCACACGTGCCCGGCGTGAGTTTTAAGCCACCGGGTCCAGGACGTGAACCGCGGTCGACTACATGGGAGTCCAGCGACATAGCCATTACGCTAACTGGTGGTTCCCTGGCGATTAACTTTTGTATTAAAAAAAAAAAAAAGTGCAAAACAACCTTAGGTGCAAGCACAATTGTGTGTAACTGTCTCACATGCGGCCTGGATTTTAGGGTCTGGAGCTTCCTCCCACTATGTGGTAATAGGCCCTTAAATTACTGTGTGACCAAAAATGTCTTCATAGATTTCAAATATTCTCTTAGGGGCGGTAGCACCATGGCTCGTATTTTTGAATTAACTGATACTAGAGTAAACTTTCTGTTTGTTTTTGCAATAGGGTGCACAGCTGGCTGGAGAGAGACAGGCAGGGAGTGAGAAGTCACTCCTCAGGAGACAGAGCCAAGCTGCAGCCCCTGCTCCTCCCTGCTCCTCTCGGGACTTGGGGCATGCATGCACACGCACCTGTCATGATTTTCAAGCTGCCAGGTCCAGCATTCAAACTGCAGTTGGCCACGTGGAAATACGGTGCCTTAACTACCCTGCCACCTGTTGGACCCCTAGACCTGCTTTTCAATGTTGCTAGATATTTTTTCTTTTTAAAATGAGAGAAAGAGATAGAGAATACAAGTAAGAGAGAGAGAGGTGTTTTCGTCGTCTCTCCATGTCCCGATCCTGCTGCCCCGGCTCATTGTCAGCTGGGATAGCACATGCACACCGCATCTGGCCTGGCGCCGCTGGGCTGGGCCAATCCTGGGCCTCCCAGGCAGCCTCAGCACTGCAGAGCCGCACCCTTCTATTTGTGCTACCTTGACTCTAGTGTCACTAGAATTTTTAAAAAATTATTTCATTTAACTTTGTTTATTTATTTAAATTTGACCATAGAAGGACAGAGCGTGCGAGAGGAAGTTAGAAAGCAAGCCACCAGGTCCAGGACTTGAACTGCAGTCGGCCACGTGGGTGTCCCATGCCCTTAACTACCATGTCACCTGCCAGCCCCTGTGTCACTTGAATTTTAAGTACAAGTTTGGAAATGAATCTTCCAGTCCACCAAGTGCAGTCACAACTGTTTTTGAAGGAGAATGAAGCAAAAAAAAAAGAGTGTTGCATTTGCCCCAGGGCCCTGTGGTATTTCCCTGAGAATGAATTTTAATCCTTAGTCCTTTTCAATTTGCTTCTTTTTCACATACACGTAAGTTTAGTTTGATTTCTCTGATTTGTGGTTAAGAGTGTCTCTTTTTTTTCTTTTTTCTCTCTTTCTTTTTTTTTTTAATTGAGGGTGTGTGAACTCTCCAGAGAGAGAGAAAGAGAGAAAGTACCCCACCGTGGGGCTCATCACATCACAGTCCATTTTTCACCATTTCTTGCTCCCCTCAGCATTTTGGACATGCACGTGCACTCGCGCACACACACACACGCACACGCACATGCACACACACACATGCACACGCACACACACACACACAATGTCGGGGAGGATGGCTCAGGAATGAGTTTTGAACAGCAGTTAGCCATGTGGGATCCAGCTCCTTAAATACTGTGCTATGGGGCTAGCCCAAGTCTGTTTTCATACCGTCTCTTCCTTCCCCAAATCCAAAGGAACTGCGAGATTTTCTCACTGATTTCAACTTCTTGGAACAAATGGAATTATTGCAACATGCTGTATGCAATTTTTCTTAAGAGATGTTTTTGCTATAGCGCAGGTGTGCTCACCAGAGAGACAGGGAAAGACAAAGAAAGTGAGAAGTCACCCCCCGGGGAGGATGGCCACTGCGGTCGCTTCTCCTCTGCCCTCCTCTCAGGACTTTGGGCAGGCAAGCTCACGCGCCCTG
This sequence comes from Tupaia belangeri chinensis, assembly GCF_000334495.1. Classification (NCBI taxonomy): domain Eukaryota; kingdom Metazoa; phylum Chordata; class Mammalia; order Scandentia; family Tupaiidae; genus Tupaia; species Tupaia belangeri. The sequence goes on from NW_006204918.1 coordinate 2,222,227, forward strand.
TGGGAGTTTCAAGCCACTGGGTCTGGAGCTCCAGTTGTGGTCTACTAATGTGAGTCCAACGCCATAACCACTGTGTCACCTGCTGTCCCCTCCTTTACATCCAGAAACTGGACCTTCGGCTTTGACTTTCCCTAATTGTAACAAGACTTTCCTGGATAATTGGAACTAGGGGACGGCGTGGCTTCATTTGGCAGGGTTTTAGCTTTGTCTCTATGGTCTCTCATTTTCGCTCCAGGTAACCACTGGCACACATAGCTAGCTGTTAGTAAGAAATATGCTTGCTAGTGATACTTAATGGAATCACGTTTATTAGAATAAAAATAGATATGGGGAAGCTTAGAGTAGGGGTTTATGAATGTAAATAAATTATCCAAAAGTAGCTATGTGACTGCCTTTCTAAATATTGTGTGTATATACATAGACACACACATATATATGTGTGTATATATATGTATAGACATATGTATATATAAATATATATGTATGTATAAGTGTGTGTGTGTGTGTGTGTGTGTGTAAATTACTGCAGAAACAGTGGTTTTAATACATAGTTGATCTTTTTTTTTTTTGAGAGGTTTTTGCTATAGGGCGCGTGCGTTCGCCAGACAGACAGACAGAGACATAGAGACAGAAAGTGAGAAATCATCCCCCAGGGGGGATGGTCGCGCCGCAATCCCTTCTCCTCCATTCTCCTCTCAGGATCTTGGGCACGCACGCACACGTGCCTGGCGTGAGTTTTAAGCCACCGGGTCCGGGACACGAACTGCGGTCGACTATGTGGGAATTCAGCGACATAGCTATTACGCTAACTGCTGGTTCCCTACATAGTTGATCTTGAGGCATGTGATTCTCCCTCATTATTTCAGTTGGTAAGTATGTTGGTAGGCAACACTTCTTGTTTGTTCCTCAGATTGTTTTAAGATCCGTGTCTGTTAGTTGTAAGTGTAGTTCAGACCAATGCATTTCAAAATCACTGTTAAAAACAGCTGTATGAAATATTTTTAACAAAATGAATGTCTTTGATTTCTATCTACATTTTTTTTTACAAGAATCATAAAAGTATGTTTTGCACTTAATTTTTTTTTTTGTTTTATTCCCAATGCCTAAAAAACAGTACTTTGCACATAGTGGGCACTTGATGACTATTCGTTGAATGAATCGAAGCAATTCAAATTTGAATGAGGCTGTTTTTCATGCTAATCTTACTGCCTTTTCCTCTTCGAAATTCATTGTGAGGCACAGATGACTGTGAGTGGAAGCAATCCAGATGCCCAGCACAAGCCTCTCCCTATTTAAACCTTCTGCTCCGTTCAGTACTCACGGAGGTGTGCAGAATTCACTGTTCAGGTCCACCTGTGCTGGACGCCAGCTCCTGAGCTCACTCGCACGATGGCATAATAAAACTCTTGGGATATGAAGCGTTACTGTCTCCTGGGGTCAAATGCCCAGCATAGTCTGATGGTTGTAAAAAGAAAAGCATGTCTTTCTCAGAGGACAGTTCTAACGAATTTGGCTTTTCTGATTCTTGACCAATACATAACAGGACAGAAATGATAATATAGACAGTAGAAGCTTCAGCCGAAGCTTTCCATCCCATGCATCGGGGTGGCTGGGTTGTACTGACTCGGCAGTACACTTTCACCCTCCGTGGGCTCACTGAGAGGGCTCCTTTGCGTCTTATCCAGGTCTCACTCACGTGTCTACATAAAGCAGATGAACGAAAAACTGCCTCGAAGAAATACAAGAGAAAGTTAAGAGAAAGCACATCTTGACAGTAACTCACACATATAACCTCTGAGAGAAGGAAATTAACAAAAATCAGTCTGAAAAGAAATTAATTTAAATAAGGATTGAGAAGTTAAAGTAGTATGATGATGGTCACCCACTACGTCCAAGTATTTTGCATCAAAATATTGAATACACAGGAATAGAACAGAGTGTGATTTGAGCGTCAGAGATCTTCACTTTCCTAATCCTGGAGAACTTGGAGTGAAGCGAGGTACAGCCTGCTCATTGAGGAGAGACAAAGGAATCTAACAGCCTTTGCCCAGCCAGTTAGAGCACCTGCTCTGCTCCTCCTTGCAGTCACAGAGCTGTGGATTCATGACCAGCTCCACTTGTGAGCAGTGTGACCTTGGGCAAGTTATTTAACTCTGCTAAATGCCAATTTTCTTAAATGGTAAAAGGAGATTAATAATTGTATCACCTGCACGTAGGTCGTGAGGCTGTTATGAGACCATTTGTGGGTACCGTGACCAGTGCTGAACGCGGAGTTACCCATCCGTATATCAATCATTGCTTCAGCGTGACTGGCAATGTGATCTTACGAGAGTGAAACATGACTGGGACATACAAAAATGAAAAGTGAGTGTATTCGCCTGGGTAAGGTGGCAGATTCACCTGGAACGGAGAGCCAATGAGCTGGCCGGCTGAGACCTTGGTTAGCAGGTACCTACATTAAAATCTGTCCTGTGATGAGACTTGAGCGTTGGTCTGTGCATGGGGCTCTAGGTAGAACTAAATGCAAGTGCTTGAGTTTAATAATATCAAAAGCTCTCTAAAGGTTCTTAACTGCCTAGAGGCAGCTTTTAATTTTAAACACCAAGAAAAGTCAATCAGCCTACACCTAAAAATATGCATTGGAGTGTGTTTTGCATGCATTAAAACCTAATTTCACATCTCACCAAGTTTAACTACTCTTTTGCTCAACTCGTCTCAGATTCTGGGTATTTTATTTATTTATAATAGAGCACAGAGATTGTTCTAACTCCCACAGGCCTCTGTTAAATAACTCTTTTATTTCTACATATACTTTCAGAAATGTTGATTCCTTGAGGTGTTTGAACATATAAAACCTTTTATGAAAACCTTAAGAAAGTGATCAGGTTGTCTCTGCTTGTCAGCGGTCTGCTGTCCACAGGTTTAGTTATCCATGATCAACTGCAGTCCAAGGACAGGTGAGTATAATAGAGTATCTTGAGAGAGAGAGATCACATTTAATAACTTTTACTATAGTTTGTTATGAAGTTTATTCTATGTGTCATTAGTTATTGCTATAAACCATTTCTTATTGTGCTTGATTTATAAGTTAAACTTTATCATAGGCATGAATGCATAAGAAAAACAGTATATATGGAAGGTTCAGTACTAATACAGTATATTTTTGATTTTGTGCTAACCTTAATTTCAGGCATCTATTAGGTCTTGAATCCACAGAGAATGGGGGGAGGGGCTATTGTACATGAAAAACAACTTCCCTCTAAACCCATAGGAAAATAAAACTCTAATAGAGTAGGAAAGCACAATTCTATTAAAATAGATGTGACATTACAGATGGGCTGTATATACATACACATATATGTATAGAGACATCATGTGTGTGCATTTACTGTGTGTGCATTCGCAAACATGACACGAAAATGATGCTGTTTATTTCTTCTGATGCGCAGACCTCTTTAATATGTAGAGTCCTTGTCTCTCGAGCCTTGTTGCTTTTGCTTTGCTTGAAGACTTCATGTGTTCAAGCATTTCTCCCCTCGGTTTGTGTAAGCAGGTAGGTTAGTGTGTCTGTGCGGATGTCTCAGAATGGTGGTGTGGGACACGGAGGGCTGGTAGGTCGAGAAAACAAAGGGAAGGCATGGCTGGTGGTGACCTTCATATCCTTCTTCGTAGGGATGGGGGCGATTGCGGACAAGAATCTTGGTTCTAGCCTTGGCTGGGTCTGGTGTAATTCATCAACACTGAGTCAGCCTTTCTGGTAATGGAACTCAAACCCAAACCATCATTGTGATTTTCAAAAAAGTACTTAGTTTCTTTCTTTACTGTACTTTGTGGGATTAATAAGAGTTGTTAAAACGTTCACTGTTTCGATCCTACCAATTTTGTAAAGAATATAAACACATAGGCAGGACATGTCTAAAGTTGAAGAGAAACTCTGTCAACCCTCTAGCAAGACTGCCTTCAACATATGGCAGGATCCTTTTTGATCTTCCCCCCTACCTTGATCCCCTTTGCTGATACAACTGTAGCTCAAAAGTTCCCCACAATTTCACTAGAGACTGGCATAGAAGGAAGAGATGCATTGTATTCAAGAAGAGATTAATTGCATCCTCTCCCCATCTCAGCATTCTGTCTGTGACTGTATTCCTACTACATTTGCAACTACACTATTTATGCTTCATGCTTGTATATGTCTTTAAAACACTGGATGTTTAGGAGATAGTTTCCAGAATGTAAAGTAACAAAGTGTTTTCTGTATTTTCTTTAAAAGTGAGTTGACAACAATAGTGACACCCACAAACTCTTCCTAACAGGCTTTTTGAAAGCTCTGTATTTACTCAGAACTTGCACAGGGTCTTTGTGAAGTCCAATCCCATTTAGAGAAATGCTGAAATATGCAGAAAAAGCATAAAGTACGTAAAACACCCTTTCCCCATGAAACCGGACATGGCTTTGCTTCCAATCTTCTTTCCAGAAAATGAAGTCAGTGGGTCTGGGCAGGTGTCTGCGGTCATGGTATCGAGATCGACGGCACCATAAGGGAGGTGTTCTGGATCTTGGTCGGCTGAGTCCCCCCGTTTCCCCTAACCTGGAAGGAGGTCTGAAAAGTGCACGGCTGATGAGGGCAGACTCAGGCCCTGGGCATGAGCATGCTCCAATATTCAAGCAGGAGAGGGGAAAACGGTATTCCAGAGAATACAAATTGATATTTCTACCTCTGGAGTAAAGTTTGTACTATCTTATTATCTCATTTTGCACATAGACCATCCTTCCCACAGTTCTTAAATTTTGAAAAAATGTGCTGTATCTGCTTTTTGTCAACACGAGTGCATATGGTGCTTTAAAGGTGACGGAGAGTGGGTTATTATTATTATAAGCATCAGCAAAACCTGGTCAGAGTTGGGTAGGATTGGACTGCTGCTTTAAAGTTTCCGTTCAGTGACAAAGTTTTGGAATTTGGACCAAGAAAGCTCATATTTACTATTCTTTCTATGCTAAAAAAGACCCACGGCATCAGCACAATCTCACATCCAGTTGACCCTGTTAACCCCGAGCTAACCTTTACGTGACTAAATGTACCTTAAACACCCACAGGCATTGCTGGAGTTGGATGTAGGTGCACTTGTGCTCCAGACGAAATCGGAAATGCAGACTTCCACTGAAGCAAGGAAAACACTGCTTCTACAGAGAAGTGCTGCAAGATTTCGATTGTTTGTGTTACAGTCAGGTAATGGAATTTTTCTGAGACTGTCAGTTTCTTCTCAGGGATACCATATACAATGCATGTTAGGAAAAAAACATGAAAAACAAAATATAGGCGGTCCACATAGAAGTACTTCTACAAAGCAGAAATGACTATACAAGGGTGAAGGATTCATGCATTAATATCTTGAAGAGCAGGGATTATCTTAATTGGAATTTTGATATCCCTAATTTAATGCCACAAGATGCTACATTCTATTTCAGTTAACTGAGAGAATTATAAACTAATTTCTTACACTGTTTTACATATTCAGCAATCTACATTGTCATTACTTAAAGATGAAAAGAGGGAGCTCTTTCAAGATGAAATGTTAAAAGATGCAAACTAACATGCTCATTTAATTAAAGACACATGCAGATGAGCATGTGGGAAGAATACCAACCTTAACATTGTGTTTTAGATATTGTATCTCCCACTAGTTTCTATCATAGTCGCATTATCTGAAACTTCTTTTGACTTTCTAATTGAAAGAACACCTGCTTTTCATTTCTTATTGCCTTTACTGTTTTCCTTTGCTCTTAGTAACACCTTTAGAGACCAGTTGCCAGATTATATCCTTAAAATTGCTCTTTTAGTAGCCTGGATAGCCTTGGAAAGGGGGAGTTAGGTCAATATGTTTGAAATCTGTGTCTGAGGTTTGTTCACTATGACTTCCCTGAGTGATGTGCCTCCCCAAGAAACAATCAACTATAACATCAGGACCAGCAGATGGTATAGTTGCTGTGTCACTGGACTCCCAAATGGCCAACTATGGTTTGAGTCCTGGATCCAGTGGCTTGAAACTCACGCTGGATGCGTGTGTGTGGGTGCCCAGGATCCCAGGAGGAGAATGGAGGAGAAGGGATTTTGCCATGGCTATCACTCCAAGATATGATTTCTCACTTTCCCTCTCACTGTCTCTGTCTCTCTCTCCAGCCAGTGTATGTGCTCTAAGGCAAAAACTTCTAAAAATAAAAAAAAAATGTTATAAATTATAACGCTAGCTCCCTGCTATTCAGGAAACCTCTCTGAAATTGTTCAGGAAGATGTGCATGTCTAGCATGACAAAATATTCTGACAAAACCTATGAAGCAATTAGAAATTGTAGTGAGGGTTTGGTTTTTAAATTTAATTTTGATTAGGTAGTAGACTGGATATTTTATAAGTGACTTACACTCACAGTTGTGTTAAAGTTAGATAGTTAAAGTCAAAAGAGTCAAATCTTAGTGAGTGTTAGCTTTCAAAACATTAATTAAAAGATCAGTATTGGGATTTTAGATTTCCCAATAAAATATAACACATTTTATTTTATTTATTTATTTATTTTGGAGAGATTTTTGGTATAGGGCACATATGCTTGCCAGAAAGACAGAGAGAGAGTGAGACAGAAAGCCGGAAATCACCTCCCGGGGGGGATGGCCATGCTGCAATCCCTTCTCCTCTATTCTCCTCTCGGGATCTTGGGCACGCACACACATGCGCCTGGCACGAGTTTAAACCATCGGGTCTGGGACTCGAACCATGGTTGACTACGTGGGAGTCCGGTGATATAGCCATTATGCCAACAGCTGGTCCTGAATATAATACTTTTTAAAGTGACTTAAATAATAAATATCTTTGCCAAACATCATACTTTGAAGAGTGTTATTTTGTGTGTTCCTTTATGATAAACAAAACAAACATGTACATTTCCTTACTTACAGTGACATTATGTTATATTTCCAAAAGAGAAAAAGAAAGAAAGAATGTTATATGATGGATCATTCATGTTCTAATGGGTTTTGTTTTATAATTACTAGAGGGCACATACCTTTGCCAGAAGAGAGAGCGCGATAGAAAGATAGAGAGGAAGCGCTTCCCACGGGGTAATGTCATGGCACAATCCCTTCTCCTTCATTTCTTTATCCTGCTGGGATTCAGGGCACATACGCACACCCATGTGTGCTCTTTAATCCCAGGGCCGGGATTTGAAATGTGATTATCCATGTGGGATCCAGCTCCCTTAACCACTAGGCTATGGGACTGATCCTAGAAGAGATGTTTCTAATGCCACTTTTGGTGCCTAACTTTTTATGTAACAGTAAATGTCTTATTAGATGACTGCCCACCAGTTAGTATTAATATTTTATTATAGCCACATAACAATTACAAAGGGGTGGGACCAGCAGTTGGCATGGTGGCTAAGGTGCAGAATCCCACATAACTGACTCTATAGTTCAAGTCCCAGACCCGGCAGCTTGAAAAACATGCATTGATGTCCAAAATACCAAGTAGAAAATGGAGAAGGAATTGCGGCATGGCCATCCCCCCTCCCGGGAGGAAGTGATTTCTCACTTTTCCTCTTTCTGCTTCTTTCTTTTTAAAAAATTATTTATTTAATTCCATTTTTTTATTATTTTTTATTTTGACCAGAGAGAGAGAGAAAATGCAGAAACAATAAGGCAAGCCGCGGATGCGTGTGTGTGGGTGCCCAGGATCCCAGGAGGAGAATGGAGGAGAAGGGATTTTGCCATGGCTATCACTCCAAGATATGATTTCTCACTTTCCCTCTCACTGTCTCTGTCTCTCTCTCCAGCCAGTGTATGTGCTCTAAGGCAAAAACTTCTAAAAAAAAAAAATGTTATAAATTATAACGCTAGCTCCCTGCTATTCAGGAAACCTCTCTGAAATTGTTCAGGAAGATGTGCATGTCTAGCATGACAAAATATTCTGACAAAACCTATGAAGCAATTAGAAATTGTAGTGAGGGTTTGGTTTTTAAATTTAATTTTGATTAGGTAGTAGACTGGATATTTTATAAGTGACTTACACTCACAGTTGTGTTAAAGTTAGATAGTTAAAGTCAAAAGAGTCAAATCTTAGTGAGTGTTAGCTTTCAAAACATTAATTAAAAGATCAGTATTGGGATTTTAGATTTCCCAATAAAATATAACACATTTTATTTTATTTATTTATTTATTTTGGAGAGATTTTTGGTATAGGGCACATATGCTTGCCAGAAAGACAGAGAGAGAGTGAGACAGAAAGCCGGAAATCACCTCCCGGGGGGGATGGCCATGCTGCAATCCCTTCTCCTCTATTCTCCTCTCGGGATCTTGGGCACGCACACCCATGCGCCTGGCACGAGTTTAAACCATCGGGTCTGGGACTCGAACCATGGTTGACTACGTGGGAGTCCGGTGATATAGCCATTATGCCAACAGCTGGTCCTGAATATAATACTTTTTAAAGTGACTTAAATAATAAATATCTTTGCCAAACATCATACTTTGAAGAGTGTTATTTTGTGTGTTCCTTTATGATAAACAAAACAAACATGTACATTTCCTTACTTACAGTGACATTATGTTATATTTCCAAAAGAGAAAAAGAAAGAAAGAATGTTATATGATGGATCATTCATGTTCTAATGGGTTTTGTTTTATAATTACTAGAGGGCACATACCTTTGCCAGAAGAGAGAGCGCGATAGAAAGATAGAGAGGAAGCGCTTCCCACGGGGTAATGTCATGGCACAATCCCTTCTCCTTCATTTCTTTATCCTGCTGGGATTCAGGGCACATACGCACACCCATGTGTGCTCTTTAATCCCAGGGCCGGGATTTGAAATGTGATTATCCATGTGGGATCCAGCTCCCTTAACCACTAGGCTATGGGACTGATCCTAGAAGAGATGTTTCTAATGCCACTTTTGGTGCCTAACTTTTTATGTAACAGTAAATGTCTTATTAGATGACTGCCCACCAGTTAGTATTAATATTTTATTATAGCCACATAACAATTACAAAGGGGTGGGACCAGCAGTTGGCATGGTGGCTAAGGTGCAGAATCCCACATAACTGACTCTATAGTTCAAGTCCCAGACCCGGCAGCTTGAAAAACATGCATTGATGTCCAAAATACCAAGTAGAAAATGGAGAAGGAATTGCGGCATGGCCATCCCCCCTCCCGGGAGGAAGTGATTTCTCACTTTTCCTCTTTCTGCTTCTTTCTTTTTAAAAAATTATTTATTTAATTCCATTTTTTTATTATTTTTTATTTTGACCAGAGAGAGAGAGAAAATGCAGAAACAATAAGGCAAGCCGCCAGGTCTGGGACTCGAACCACAGTTGGCCCTGTGGGAATCCAGCACCACCACACCACTTGCCTGCCCCTCGCTCCTTCATATTTCTGTCTCTCTTGGGGTGAGTATAAGTGTCCTGTAGCAAAAACCTAAAAAACAAAAACAAAAACAAAAAGCAAATACAAAAACAAAAAACAAATAAGGCTAAAATTAAAGTGCAAAAGCTTCTGTTAGCTGAAGGATTTAAACAGGCACACATTCTAAAACCAGTGAGAACTTAGACAAATTTAAAATGATCTGTGTGCTTAAAGTTTATAGAATATAGCTGAATAAAAATGTATCATTTTATATTATTAATAGCCTTCCTAGCTGCAAGACTAAAATTGTCTAGTTCTTCTCCCCCACCCCCGGAGGGTGCATGCATTCACAGGGAGGTAGCAAGAGAGGGTGAGGGTGATGAGCCTCCCCTCGGGACATGGTCACGCCACAACCCTTTCTCCTCCCTTTCTCCACCCTTTAGGATTTCGGGCATAAACGCACATGTGCCCAGTAATGTTTCCTTTTCTTTATTTTTGAGAGATTTTTTTCTATAGGCTGTGTGCACTGGCCAAAGAAGCAGAGAGGGACAGAGAGACAGAAAACGAGAAATCACTCCCCGGTAGGATGGGCATGGTGTATGTAATCCCTTCTCCATTCTTCTCTGTCAGGTTTTTGGGCGTGTGCACACACACACACGCGCGCGCGCGCACACACACACACACACACACACACACACATGTATACTCTCTCTCCTGGGGTGGGTTTCAAGCTGCCAGGCCCAGGACTTCAACCATGGTCGACCATGTGGGAGTCCAGCACCTGAACCACTGAGCCACCTTCCGGCCCCACCCATGTTTCCTAAGCCTCTGGTTCTGGGCTCAAAACACATAGCCATGTAGGATTCAGCTCCTGTAACCACCAGGCCACAGGCTGGCTCCTTTAATTTTTTGAAAGAAATTTCATCCTGGGGTATTATTAGAAAATATTTTCTCCCTTTTTGTTGAAGATTGTTTCGGTAAGTACAAATAGCAAGTTTACAGTCTTTTCAAAACACGTAGTGTTGGGACCAGCAGATGGCGTGATGGCTACATTGCTGGACTCTCATAGAGTGGACCTTCCCAGACCCGGTGGGTGGTTTAAACTCACGCTGGGCGCATGTGCGTGCGTGCCCAAGATCCTGAGAGAGAATGGAAGCAATTGCGGTGTGGCCATCCCCCGGGGGGGGAGGTGATTTCTCGCTTTCTATCTCTCTGTCTCTCTCTGTCTTTGTGGAGAGCACACACACCCTATAGCAAAAACCTCTCAAAACAAACAAGTAAAATGTAGTGTTATCTCTTATAAAAAGAGAAATGGAAAGGGTTCACTTTAAGTGAAAAATTTTCGGAATTTTTTCCTCCCAGAATCCTCTGAAAATTATTTTCAAATGTACAGAGATTTCTGTATTCCATAAAATTTATAAAATTCCTATGTAGGAATGGGGGCATTTAGTATATCTTGTAAAATTAATTTGGATTTGTAACTTTTCTTGATGTAGACTGATACTGTACAACAAATGGAGACATTCTTGAGAAGCTTTTCGTTAATATTTAATGTTACTACTGTTACTGGCATTGAAGTCTATACTGGAAAACTACTTTTTCACAAATAGAACTTCTAAAAAATTTGGCTCTTCAAATGATTCATATATAGAAATATCAATTTCTAATACAATAAACTTCTGCAAAGCATCTGTTTCTATCATTTTCTTATTTGTAAGAAAAATATCCTTTCGTGTATATTTTACATCTGCATGCTATAACATTTAAAAAAACAAAACCTCTGTAGATACTTAACAGATTCTCTGAAGTAGGGTCATTCTTGTTGCAATTACATGGTTAAAACTCTAGAACTTATAAACATTTATTTTCCTTAAAATTTAGGTAAGCTTATCTCCACTTAAAAGGAAATAATTTAAAAATACATTTTATATACAATTATGTTTGATAGACTCTGTCTTCCATTTTTATATTACCACTCAATGGTGAAAATACAACTATTACACACATATTAAAGGTATGTTTAGTTAAAATGTTGATTTTGCCAGTTTTTATTCATTAAAATTCTAATTTTTAGTAGTATTTAGTTTGTTATTTCATTCCACCCGAGCTATATCTTTGGGAGTAGTTGTATATTTTGCCCCAAAGAGATGTGCATAATACCATCTGTTTTTAAAATAATGATGTTGAAGTCATTAGTATATTTTTCCTTTTTGTGGCTGTATGCAGTTCTTCAGTTTCTTGAGAAAAATCTACCTAAAGTCATTACTTTTATCATTTAAATAGATTGTCTAGCTCAAACTCTGCTTTACCTCTGGGACATTTTTAAGCCTATGATTAAGATATTGAGACAGTTTTGTTCTCTTGTGTCTGGATTAATCAGTTCTCATGGGAAACCCATACGTTTAAAAACATCGATAACATGCTTTTCTAGCTTTGGCCGTTCTTTCAATCTGTCTCATAATGTATCAAAATGGTGGGAAGATGGAAAATTTCCCTAAAGAGATCATCAATAAAATTCTTCCCCAAGTTTAATTAAAAAAAATAGCCTAATGATTTTTTTTTAAGAAAGATATTTGCTATAGGGTGTGTGCACACACAGGAGAGACAGAGACAGACAGAAAAGGAGAAACCATCCCCCCTCCCAGGGGGGATGGCCACGTCGAAACCCTTCTCTTCTCAGGATCTTGGGCATGAATGCACACACGCCCGGCGTGAGTTTTGAGATGCTGGGTCCAGGACTCACACTGTGTTCAATTACGTAGAAGTCCAGTGACGTAATCATTTTGCCATTTGCTGGTGCCAGCCTAATGATTTTAATGCATTCTATAAACTCTTTAAATTCATGATAGCATAAGAATCCAAACTCTTAAGGTCTTGTATCTTGGAGTGATTATAAAATAGAAGTGGTCAAATAGAGTTAATCCAACAATATGTGGCTTCAAAAGTGTTTTATTCATGTATAATTCTATACAATGTACTGTTTTCTGGAAATGGGTAAGCTAGTATTAGTACCAGTACAAAGAATTCTTGTTAAGAACAATGGACCTTAAGAGACTCAGGGAACCAGCCACGCGCCCGGCGTGAGTTTTGAGATGCTGGGTCCAGGACTCACACTGTGTTCAATTACGTAGAAGTCCAGTGACGTAATCATTTTGCCATTTGCTGGTGCCAGCCTAATGATTTTAATGCATTCTATAAACTCTTTAAATTCATGATAGCATAAGAATCCAAACTCTTAAGGTCTTGTATCTTGGAGTGATTATAAAATAGAAGTGGTCAAATAGAGTTAATCCAACAATATGTGGCTTCAAAAGTGTTTTATTCATGTATAATTCTATACAATGTACTGTTTTCTGGAAATGGGTAAGCTAGTATTAGTACCAGTACAAAGAATTCTTGTTAAGAACAATGGACCTTAAGAGACTCAGGGAACCAGCAGTTAGTGTAATGGCTATGTCACTGGACTCCCATGTAGTTGACAGCAGTTCAAGTCCTGGACCTGGTGGCTTAAACTCACACCGGGCACGTGTGTGTGCATGCCCAAGATCCTGAGAGGAGAATGGAGGAGAAGGGATTGTGGCATGGCCATTCCCCCTGGGGGGTGATTTCTTGCTTTCCGTCTCTCTGTCTCTTTCTGTCTTTCTGGCAAGCGCATGTACCCTATAGCAAAAACCTCTCCAAAAAAAAAAAAAAAAAAGAGAGAGAGAATCAAGGAGCTCCTTGAGAACATGAGACCTGGAACTAATTTTGAAGATAGTTTATTTAGCCATCCTTGAATTCAGTTCTTGCGATCCAATATTCAGCCTAGGAGAAACTTTTAAGATTTTATATACTTGTTCTATGCATGAAAATGTGACTGTTAAGAGCAACTTGACCAATACCCATACTCAAAATCTGATTCGACAACATTTAATTTGTTCCTTTTCCTAATCAGTCTGCTTTTCTCAAAAATCGAGTTAAATCTTGAATACTCACACCAGTAGAAGCTTATCCTTAAAATGAAGATTCTCTATTAAAAGAAAATAGATCTAGGGCCTGCCCCATGGCCAAGTGGGTAAGAATGTTAGACCCTACTCGGTAACCAAACAGCTAGAGACTCAGATCCATTGGCTTGAAGAACAGGCGAGGTGAGTATGAGTGTGTACTTGGAATCCTGAAAGGATGGAGAAAGGAAGAAGGGATTTCGGCCTGTCAACACTCCATTTGGGGGTGTTTTCTCCCTCCCTCTCTGTTTCTCTATCTTTCTCTGGCAAGTACAGTCCCCTCTATTGAGTTAAAAAAAAAAAAAAACAAATAGAAAAAACAAAAACAGACGGTAGTTCCTAGTAATTTACTGAAACAGAAATGTGATGCCTATAATTTATACAAAGTAATGGGTTTATGCTATCTTGGCCCAGCTGATAAAAAGGATCTAGCAAAAAGGGAGAAGTGGATTTTCTTATAAAAATTAGGAAATAGTCACTAGAGCCAGCCCCCCTAGTGGGCTAAGAGGATGGCATCTAGAGAACTAGTGCACGGGTTCTCACCTAGGAGAGGCTAGGGCAGTTTGCAAGAGAACAGACAAAACCAGTAGAGTTATGAGTGAATACGTATTATAGTAGGTATTTTGGCAAGATGCCCCAGGCTTCCTGTCTGAGTGCTTCTTCCGGCTGCTACATTAGAACCAGGTGTTTTGCACTCAGTAAGGAGACGGTAGTGAGGTGGGAGATTCAGAGAGGTTGCAGGTGATGTGAAATAGGTGTAAAGACAATGGGAAAAAGAACAGGCTTAGGAAACACAGAAGGCACGTTGGAAAAGGAGAGAGAACCCTATTGATACTGAAGATTGTGATCTTATCACCGTCGTTCCTGGAATTTTACTATAAATATAGTCAGAAGCCTGGATATTGTCAGGGAAATGAAGATAGTTGAGTTGATTCAAGATTTCTAGACAGAGGCACTGAAGCCCGAGGAACTGAGGGAGATAAAGATATTGAAATGATAGTATTAGGCTCTATACTGGATGGGAAATAGGTAAGGAAAGGATTAGTGGGAGTGACCCAATGAAGGAGGGAAAAAAGGATTCATTGACAGGGAGCAGGAGGCTTAATTAGACTTCAAGAGCTAGAAGAGTTTCAGTTGAGTCTGGGCTCAGGGGTGGGATTCTGAAAGAGACTGATGATAAAGGGTTCTTGAGATGAGTACAAGTTGATGAGAGAGTGTTGGCTTGTTCATTGCTCACATAGTTAAGCCATTGAGGAAGATCGAAGGACTCAGGTCTAGAGGACTGAAGTGAAAGTGAGTAGTTACAAAGTTGGCTGTTGGAGTAACTCCCTTGGAAGAGAGCCAAGAGTCAAGTTGCAACTAAGGCAAAGATGCAAAGGGTAACATTGATAGGCAGATTGTGACTACAGGGGAGTTAGTTACAGAACAGAGTTTCAAGGACAGAGGCAAGGTTGAGAAAGAACACTATGACAGGACAATGGGGTAGACAGAAGGAATCCCAGGAAGTTCTTGTGGGGTAATGCTGTGGGAGAACAGAGCTCCATGGATGACCTCATGCTGTGGATCGTACCGTAATGTGCTTGTGGCTGAAAATAGCAATAAATTTCTCCTACAGGGGGCTACCACTTTATGGGGATTTGCCCGTTTTCATAGACAGACACCCATGCTTTGTGCAGTTCCGGATTTAATTTAGCCGCTCGGTGATGGTAGGGTTCAGATTCTATCTTCTTGAATAGAAGTCCTCTCTATTTCCGTCTTTTGTTGAAGCGTGTCCCCAGACAAGCATTGCATTATTGGCATTCAACACTAATGAGAAAGAGAAGATTTTGAAAATGTGAACCTTCTAGAAAGTCCACAGATGGAATCTCTTAAAGTATAGTTGGCTAAAATGATATCACGTGGACTGGAGTAAACTCACGAGGTGGCAAGGTGAGAGAAGCCACTGTGGTTACTAAGGACATGCATAGCTACTTCACAGGGTTGGAGGAGCTACAACGTACCCTGAAGCAAGGACAGCGAAGACTTCTTTAGGCACTCAACAGCTTTGTCACTCAAGGATAAGAAAGTCTTGAAGCGTGTAGGTTTGCATTGTATTTTGTTGGTCTCTATGCAGGCTGGGGTAATTACTTAGGCTTTTTAAACTTAAACTTCTCATCTTTAAAAATTACAATTTAAGGGAACCAGCAGTTAGCGTAATGGCTATGTCGCTGGACTCCCACGTACTCGACCGCGGTTCGTGTCCCGGACCCGGTGGCTTGAAACTCACGCCAGGCACGTGTGCGTGCGTGCCCAAGACCCTGAGAGGAGAATGGAGGAGAAGGGATTGCGGCGTGACCATCTCCCCTGGGGGGAGATTTCTCGCTTTCTGTCTCTATGTCTCTCTCTGTCTGTCTGGCGAGCGCACGCGCCCTACAGTGAAAATCTCTCCAAAAAAAAAAAAATTACAATTTAACTTATGCAATAGTAAAAAACTGCTCGACATTAGCTTCTTTTTTTTACATTTTTTCCTTTTACTCTTTCTTCTTTCTCCCTTCATTCCTCCCTTCCTTTTCATTGTTTGAGATAAGAATATTAACACAAACTAAAACCACTTTTCTTTTACTGTTATGTTGACCTTTATCATCACTGTTTCTGTGTCTGATCATAAAAATAAATCAGAGAATTGATCGTGGGACTAAAAAGTGAAGATTGAGTATGAATCTCTCCAATTTCAGAGACTAATTTTTAACACTTCTTTCAACCAGGCTCAGAAGTAACTTAGAAGAGAGTTATCTACCCACAGTCTGTGTGAAAGTGAAAGAACTTAGGTGCTTTATAATACAAACATTTCACATTCCTTAACAATCTATGTAAAATAATGCTACATAAACTGATCATAAAGTCCTATAGTGTTGGTTCTAAAATGTGGTGTGTAAGTCAATTATTGGAAACCATTGCTTTTCAGATGAAGAAATCAAAGATATTTGTGGTCTTTCAGTTCTGAGTGAGTGTGAAGGTGAGACATCAAGTCATTGCTTTGATCTCTAAGTCAAGAATGAAGGTGAGACGTCAAGTCATTGCTTTGATCTCTAAGTCAAGAATCCTTTTAACTCTACCACACCATTCTGAAAAACTCACGTTTTTCCTTAACATTAAAAATACAGAGATTGGGAACCAGCAGTTAGCGTAATGGCTATGGCGCTGGATTCCCACGTAGTTGACCGCGGTTCGCGTCCCAGACCCGGTGGCTTAAAGCTCACGCCGGGCGCGTGTGCATGCGTGCCCAAGATCCCGAGAGGAGAATGGAGGAGAAGGGACTGCAGCGTGACCATCCCCCCTGGGGGGTGATTTCTCGCTTTCTATCTCTATGTCTCTCTCTCTCTCTGTCTGTCTGGCGAGCGCACGTGCCCTATAGCGAAAACCTCTCAAAAAAAAAAAATACAGCGATTTATTAAAAACAATTGTGTCCCTCTAGATAGTTTCAAGAACAATCCCCTGGTAGAGATTATTAGTGCCTTCAGTGTGTGAACTGTGTCATTACAAATTAGCTTGCACCAGGTCCCACGTAATAGGACATGCAAGGAAAACCAGCTTGGAAGCTGGAAATGGTCTCAGCTGTCTCCATCAATACATTGACGATGCGAGCTACTACTGATCCCTACCTTACAGAGTTCTTCAGAGTTTTTAATGAGGTAATTATAGGTAAAAATGCACCTTTCTTTAGATGCACTGTGGGATTAATTGGCTTCTGTAGGTTATACTGGGAATAGAATCACTATTTTCATATTAGCTAGCATCACAAAAAGTTCCATGAAAAATACATTCTGAGATTCTTACAAGTACTTTCTGCACACATTTCTGGAAAACAGCCTATTTATGAGGAAGAAATGGCTCATAATTAAATATAAAACAAACTTCTGAACAGGATATAGCAAACTCGTTGGATAGGTAGCTGACACTATGTCTGAAACGATGTACGGGTGATAACTATTTGCTGTGGTATGCCCTGTTGTGTTGGGAATGATCGTAACCTCACTGGCCTGATGCCGTGATTCCCGCCGACTTCCCTGCAAACTGAGAACCGCTGCCTCTGACCCCCTAACACACACCTCATGGGACTTCTTTTGGCCTTGGGAGGAATTGTTTTTCATTGTCTCTATCTACCCAGGTGGCTTTGCTGTTACATTACTCTTCCTTAATCAACAAAGTGAATAGTATTTAGCAGACACTTGAAACTATGTAATAGAGTAAGAAGTTTAACATATTTCAAAGATGTAGAAGAAATGTGAAAGTAGACTAGGCAACCAAAGAAAATCCAAGGTTTTCACCAATGTATATTCTTTAATATTTGTAGAGCTTTGAGGAACTAATTATGAAACTACTAAATATACATTTTCTGTTAGAACAACTGTATTTTCTGTATGAAACTTCCTTTTACACTTAGCTAGAATTTTTCAGAATCTCCTTCATGTTCTCCCTTCCCTCTCTATGTGAAAATACTCTGGTTTCTTCTATCTTAAGCCTCACTTTAAATCTTTTTGATCTTTCTCTGGCTACCTTTTCTTTCTTTTTTTTTTTTTTTCACTTCCAAATTTTCTAATCAGATGATAGAAAAGGCCTTCATTTCCTCCTCACCACCAGCCCTTCTCCCCGAGTCCTGGGTCCTGGTGATGCTGCCGTGCTCGTCGTCTCTAGGCTTCCTGACCTCCTGAGTGTCACACGATGACCTTGGTGTTGTGCCCCTCCTTGTCTCCTGGCTATCCCCGAGCTCTCTGCCCTCCAGCCCCTCTGCCTGGACACCCACTCCCTGATTTCTGTGACCCAGCTCTTCTCATTCTTCTGCTCCTCTCTCCAGTCCCTCTCTGACCCCCATCTTTAAACATGGGTTCTTTGTCAATTTCACTTCTGGTCTTATAGTCATCTAATTTTTATTGATTTTTGTTTTTGAGAGGTTTTTGCTATAGGGCATGTGCACTCCCTGGAAAGACAGAGAGAGACAGAGAGACAGAAAGCAAGAAATCACCCCCCAGGGGATGGTCACGCCACAATCCCTTCTCCTCCATTCTCTTCTTGGGATCGTGGGCACACATGCACACTTGCCAGGTATGAGTTTAAGCTGCCTGGTCTGGGATTCAAGCCCTGGTTGACTACATGGGAGTCCAGCGATGTAGCCATTATGCCACCTGCTGGCCCCAGTTTTTCTTTCTGCATACCTCATCTAGTTTCAAGATTTAAACCTTCATCCCAGAACACAATTCCACAAATGCTCTAGCTTGTCTTCTCCCAAAGATCCAATTCTTCCCATTGTTTTCCCAGCGTTTCTGCTTGATTGATCTGACCTCAGCTCAAACTTAGTGTGTCTGGAATAATTTAGCTTTCTCTTCCTCTAAAGCTCGTGTATCCTCTTGACTTCTCTGTATATTTTAGTGACTAAAGGTTGTTCACTTTGCAAAGGCTTGACCACTATCAAGTATCCTTTCATGCTCTCAAGGCCCTTATTGTTTTAGTCTTGTCATTTCTACCAGTTCTTTCTTTTCTTTTTTTTTTTTTTTTTTTTCAAGGGAGTTTTTTTTTTTTTTTTTTTTTTGGAGAGATTTTCACTGTAGGGCACGTGCGCTCGCCAGACAGACAGAAAGCAAGAAATCACCCCCCAGGAGGGATAGCCATGCCGTAATCCCTTCTCCATTCTCCTCTCAGAATCCTGGGCACGTGTGCACATGCACCCGGCGTGAGTTTTAAGGTGCCGGGTCCGGGACGCAAACTGCGGTCAACTACATGGGAGTCCAATGACATAGCCATTACGCTAACTGCTGGTCCCATCTACCAGTTATTTCTTGATGATGTTGCGTGCGTTTAATTTTTTCCCTGGGAGTGATTCTACTTCAGGCCTTTATTAGATAATATTGGTCTCAGAACAGCAATGTTTAGCTCATTCTTCCATCTTTCACTCCCAGTTCTTACTCTGTTTGCACACTAAAGGTAAATTCATCTTGCCAAGTCACTCTAATTATGCTACTATAAGCAAAATCTTCGATGACACCTATATTAGGAAAACAAATCTCTTTAGTCACTCATTAAAGACTCCCTACCAGGTAAAATCAGTGTACTTTCTTGGCCTTGATTTTCTTCTTAAAAAGGACCCTGTATCCAGGCTACGGACCAGTCACTCACTCCTTTTATAAGATGCTGATGCCCCTGCTGGTGTCCTTCCCAGGACCCTTCCTGTGACCACAACCAGCCCAGCCAGTACCGTGGAGCTCGCCCTCGGGTCTGCAAAGCCGTGGAGCACCCTGGCACCACGTCATCCTTGCTTTCAGAACCTTTGATAGCGTTTTCACTGAATAATTTAATTTGCAGAGAGTCCTACACTGTCATGGCAACTTACCTCATTGTTACCTTGAAGTTTTTGTTAAAAATGTCTTTCCATGAAATAAATCTATTTTAAACTTTACAATAGGTGTGCCTATTTCTATTCACTTAATTAGAATAAATGATCTCAAAGACAAGGGCCCTGCTCATTCATTTAACTTTTTAACTTTTACCCGTGTGTGTGTGTGTGTGTGTGTGTGTGTGTGTGTGTAATGTTTCAATCTATGGGGCTGAATCAAACATTATTCTGTCTGCAGATAATGTCATGCTGGTGGGGCAGACTGATATATAAACAAAGAATTGCTGCAGCTTGTTTTAAATGTTATCATTGAAGTATGTGTGGGATACAGTTAGTATAAAAAAAAGAGGGATGACTTACACTATGGGGGGAATTCGATCAGGATATGAGATGAGTCTCAAAAGGTTTACAGAAAAGTCAGTACTTAAGAAAAGTCTGTTATCTCATATTGCTTTTATTCTTTAAGTTATTTATTATTTTGTACATGGGGCGGTAGAGGAAGCCACACCAGCAGTCTCTGCTCCCATCCAACCCGTCTGAGCCAGCCTCAATTATGGGTACACTTGCACCCGGCATGCCCATAGAGGTCCCAGGGGGCATACCCAGAACCTTTCCATGTGGGTACAGTTGTGTTAGCATTCTGTCACCACCTGATCCTATATGTTGCATTTAAAAAAAAATTCTTTTAAAAAGATTTCTTCCATAGGGCAAGTGCACTTACCAGAGAAAGAGAGAGAGAGGCAGTGAGAGAGGAAGTGAGAAATCACCTTCCAAGAAGGAGGACCACACTGCAGTCCTTTCTCCTCCACTCTCTTCTTTGGATTTTGGGCATGCACACACATGCACCTGGAGTTATTCTCAAGCGTGCAGGTCCGGGACTCAAGCTGTGGTCGGCCATGTGGAAGTTCAGCTCCTTGACCACCATGCCTCCTGCTGGACCCTGTACGTTGCATTCTTATGAAGTGCTATGATCATTCCAAAGGAAGGGAAGACCAAAACTGAGTGAAGGAAGGTTTACAAGAAATTTCCCAGCATGGCAGAATGCTCAAATGCATGGAAACAAAGGAAACAGTCCAGTTTGGAGCTTAAAAGGGCATTTTGTTGTGATGATAAACATAAAAATAATTTTGGGTCATTGCGAAAGTCATGATGTGTTTTTGTAGGCAAAAATGTGTCATTGTCCAACAACCCAATAAATATAAATTTAATTCATATTATTTTCTTATTCTTATTTAAAATATCTTTTTTTTTTTTTAGATTGCTAGTGGGCATGTGTGCTCACATGTGTGTGAAAAGGAGAGAGAGAAAGAGATAAAACACCTCCTATAGGGCATGGTCATGCCATAATTCCATCTCCTCCGTTTATCCATCCTGCTAGAATTTGGGATATAAACACACACATGCCTGGCATGCTTTGCAAGTCCCGAGGCCTGAATTCGAACCTTGGTCAGTCACGTGGAATCCTCTTCTCTTAAGCACTGTGCTAAGGGGCCAGTCATAAAGTATCATTTAAATTCATTTCCTTCTACAAACAACTGTGAAGATAAAACCTTACGTACACTATTTGAATTTTTTTTTGTAAAGGTATTATTTGACTTTAACTTTTTAAAAATTAATTATTATTATTATTATTTATATATGCAATGGCTATACATCATTTAGATTGTAGAGACTTTGCCCAGCATGGTACACATCTCAGCCCAGTTAAGACTGCTATACACACCCTCATCAGCAGATAACAAACTTTATCTGTGTCCCCCAAATATCTTCTCTCTCCATTTTTCCCCCCTAATTTCCTTTTCTGCACTCTCCCCCTCCCAACTCACCTTCCACTTTGTCTCTAGTGTTCATAACAATTTTTAATGCTTTTTGGGGCCAGCAGGTGGTGTGGTGGTTAAGGTGCTGGCCTGGCACAGGGCTGACTTTGACTTTTCTAACGAATAAATTGTGAACTCTGCCTGGCAGCTCCACCTCCACACAATTAGTATGAAACAGTCCGAAACTGACCAGTGTCTTTGCCTACCTCACAAGAGAGAACGTTGTCACCCACAGTTTTAAAGGAACCAAGAAATGGCGGATGAGTGAGAGAAGTGCTCTTTAAAGGTGGGAGTAAGCTACTATCATTGTTTATGACTTGAAAAAATAATAATTCGGGTCACAAATGCTTTCTAACGCATGATAAGTTTTAAAAGAAAGCAACAATAAAATGAGAAATATTTTTATTATGTTACCTAAAGGTAGCCTAAAAGAAATTTTACTGAATAAATAAAACTTTAATTTGGGGGCGAAAGCCACATGACACACAGAGTAAATAAACCAGCCTGAATTCTGTTTGCATAGCATGTGAATAAACTGAAAAATGAGTTATCTCACTTACTTTTAAACTATTGCCTTGACTTGGATAGTTCCTTAAGTGGAAAAGGAAGTCATCGATCCTAAGTACTGGCTTTATTTCTTGTGATGGACCAGCTAAACTTTATATATTCTTTTCTTTTTATTTTTAGGTTTTTGCTATAGGGCACATGCACTTGGCAGAGGAGAAAGAGAGAGCTAGTGAAGGGGAGAGAGAAAAATCACCCCCTGGAGGATGGCCACACCGAATGCTTTCTCCTCCGTTCTCCTCCTCAGATTTCGGGCATATACGCAGACACGCCTAGCATGATATTTAAGTCACCAAGTTCAATACTTGAACCACAGTTGGCCTTGTGGGGTTCCACAGTTGGCCCTATGGGGTTCCAGAAGCCTTAACCATTACACCACCTGCTCATCCCAAATCTTGTATTATTTTTGAGAATTTCTTTCCGGATGATAGGCCTTTCAAGGTCTTGGCAATTAATTTATTCTCCCTTTCTTAACATCTTTTTTGTGTGTGTGTGTGTCACATGTTTTAATAACTATCAATACCATATTTCTCTATTAAAAAAATCTATTTAGTCTCCTAAACCTAAATCAATTTAGGCTTTAAGTAGCAATTGTTTTTTGCTACGTAGTTAAATAGACAAGATCATGTTTTTGTTTCATATCAGCCTTGCGTATTCTACTTGAGCCGAGCCTGAGAAAAACATCCAGAACAAAATTGCAGTTCCGACAAGGGGTTTATACACTCCAGCTTGACCGTGGTGTCATCGAGAAGTCAAACACGAGTCCCATCACCCTAGAGTTAGTTATCCCCAGTGACAACAGAGATAAAAGGCAAAATAATGTTTGGGATCTTTCAGAGTATATATTTGTATTTCGATTTTGATTGAGACACTTACAATAATAAGCAAGCATCACTTCTGAGAGCAGAATGGAACGTAAACTTCCAGAAAGAGGACCGATGTGGAACGTAACAGGACAAACAGCTCGTTTGAAGCTCTGTGATCCTAGCTGGGTCTTCTTAATTTCTCTCATCTCCCATTGATACCGATAGTTCCTACAGCTCATGAAAATATGTAAAATATCTGGCTACAGAAGGTACTTCACAAATATCCTCGTCAAAGATCCCATAAATTAAGACGGAAGTTAACAGAGGTAAAATAGTACATTCGGAGTTCTCCTTTGCTTTGAGGTTTCTGTCCCAGGACCTCAGTTGTGAAATTGTCATCCAGTTGATTATACAGCGTGTTAACCACAAAACGCTGTCTTTCTAATCTTAGCGTGGGCTCCTCGAGGTCAGGAGTGGATGCTCCTGTGAAGCAAGAGGAGAGCATGTCTCTGTCGTTTATTTATTTATTTTTTTAGAGGTTTTTGCCTTAGGGTGAGTGCACTTGCTCGAGAGACAGAGAGAGACAGACACAGTGAGAGAGAAAGTGAGAAATCTCCCCCCCAGGGGGGATGGCCACACCGTAATCCCTTCTCCTCCATTCTCCTCCTAGGATTTCGGGCATGCACTCACATGTGGGGGGACGATTTTCAAGCCACTGGGTCTGGGACTCAAACCACAGTTGGCTATTGGCAGTCCAGTGATGTAACCACTACGCCATCTTCTGGCCCCTGTCTCTAACTATCTCAATCATGCTTTAAGAATGAAGACTGAAACTAGGTTACTAATGGATAATTCAATTACAAGCACCATGAGTAACAATAGAAAGAGCATTGGTTTTAGTACGGTTGACCTACAGATTTGATTTTTTTGCACATGTGTAAACACACACATGTATACATACAGGTACACAGGTACACATAAGTGTACACACATGATATATGCATGTTATCATGTGCATGTATATCATATACAGTGCATATACACAATATTTATGTATATGTATGTATGTGTATATACATATAGTATATACTCATAAACATATATATATATATATGTGTGTGTGTGTGTATATATATATACTCATAAACTCTTACTGAAAAAGTGAGATTTTTGGGGTAAACAAATATTTGATTCTGCCTTGAAAAATATTCTGTGTAGCAGTGTTCTGTTTTTCAAGTAAGTTACCCAAAGGAAACAAAAATGTCCAAGTCTTGTAGACCACAAGATGTCTTCCTTTACCGTGTGCAGTCCCAGTGGCTGAACTTGGTTTTCCGTGTGAGCTGGGGGAGGTGGCGTGGCAGAAAGTGTGGATGCAGAATCGGAGACCGTGGCATCGAGACTGTGAACTCGGCATCTCTTGCGGTCCCAGCACTCACAGAAGCTCAGGCTTGGCCTTGAACTAATACTTACTCATTGAGTGTCCTTTGGCACATTGCAACTCTCCAAGGTACCACTCCGTGTGAAGTCACATGATGGTAATACTTCCCCTGCTGGATTGTGGTAAGATGCCATTATAGATGATCAAATATCCAGAAAACTACAAGTCCTTGGCAGGTGTCTGGTGTAACTTGTTCCCGTCTCTAAAACTGTTTCAGTTGGGACATTTGGTGGTGGGGGAGGGAAGGGAGTTTATTTTTCCTACTGACAATAGAAATTCAAAGGGATAAGAATGTTTAGAAGCTTCTAGAGTGTGCATTTATACTTAAATTTTGAGTACAACTCTTATAATAAGCAAGTATTGTCTCTAAGAATGGGATGAGATTAAGACAGCAGGTAAGGGGGATGAGGGGTCAGGCAGACAAGGACAAGTGTCCCCGTCTAGCTTTCAAATCCTCTCATTTCTAAATGATAATGATAGCTTCTGCAACTCAGGAGCATTGTTAAGGAAACTTCAGTCTCTGACCTACTTGTTTTGTTCTCTAACCACCATTCCGGTGACAACATGTAGCAGTAATAAAGACTGAGGAGACAGCCATGAAAGCCTAGTTTCAGAATGCTGACTGTCCTCCAGGTAGGCCCAGACATCCGCTGCTAGACTTTCTAGCTTTATTCAGCTCACAGAAGTCAGGACATGGCGCTCCCTTACAGGAAGGACCAGCAATTACCAGGAGGCAGATGGGAAAGCGGAGGCTGGACAAATCCTGGAGACATTCTGATGAAATTGTTCTGAAGTTTTCAGAATTTTGGAACCAGTAGCAAAAGCTAGTGTGTTTAAATCTGAAGCCACAAACATAAATCTGCCTTTGTGCCCTCAGAATTGACTTCAGTTTTCAAAGATTTGGTTCAGCAACTCAAGAAAACACCAGGCAGGTACTGAGGTGGATAACGCGGCCGAGCAAATCGGTCGAGTTAGCCCTTTCAATGGAAGAATTTCCCCAAATACAATTGGTTTGCTTGACTTTGGCCCTTTACAACCAAGGAGAATGGGGAGTGTGGACCTTGGCAAATATACCACCTAATCTCACTCTTCCTGGCAAGTCCTATCCGTTGTTGCAGTTGGCGGTTACACCGGGCTCGTGTCAAGAATGAGTACAGACAAGGGAAATGATGTGTGTAAGAAATGCTTATCCTAGTCCACCCAGTAAAAATCACCAAGAAAAATATATGCCCACAAATCTGACACTTTTTGCAAGGATTTAATAACCATCATTTTTATTTTATTTTTATTTTTTATTTTATATATTTATTTGGAGAAGTTTTTGCTATAGGGCGCTGGCCAGACAGAGAGACAGAAAGTGAGAAATTACCCTCGAGGGGGATGGCCACGCCACAATCCCTTCTCCTCCATTCTCCTCTCAGGATCTTGGGCACGCACGCACACGCCCCCGGCATGAGTTTTAAGCCACCGGGTCCGGGATGCGAACCGCAGTCGACTACGTGGGAGTCCAGCGACATAGCCATTACACTAACTGCTGGTCCCATCATTTATATTCTAATTGAAGCTTACTTATTGAAGTATATCCTTTGGTCCCCACAGAAATAGTTTATATGGTAATGACTAAGTTCTGCTTCGATAATATTGACAGGTATCAGCAAACGGTGGGTTTATATGTTCTTGTCCTGTGAGGGTATCTGCTGCTTTATTTCTTGTTTATGGAGATGATCTATTAATTTGTCTTCTAATTTTAAATAGAAACCATAATTTCCTCTCCGTCTTCCTCCTGGCTAAAAATCATAATTAGTTATGACTCTGGAATATGCAGAGTGACAACCACTACGCCATCTTCTGGCCCCTGTCTCTAACTATCTCAATCATGCTTTAAGAATGAAGACTGAAACTAGGTTACTAATGGATAATTCAATTACAAGCACCATGAGTAACAATAGAAAGAGCATTGGTTTTAGTACGGTTGACCTACAGATTTGATTTTTTTGCACATGTGTAAACACACACATGTATACATACAGGTACACAGGTACACATAAGTGTACACACATGATATATGCATGTTATCATGTGCATGTATATCATATACAGTGCATATACACAATATTTATGTATATGTATGTATGTGTATATACATATAGTATATACTCATAAACATATATATATATATATGTGTGTGTGTGTGTATATATATATACTCATAAACTCTTACTGAAAAAGTGAGATTTTTGGGGTAAACAAATATTTGATTCTGCCTTGAAAAATATTCTGTGTAGCAGTGTTCTGTTTTTCAAGTAAGTTACCCAAAGGAAACAAAAATGTCCAAGTCTTGTAGACCACAAGATGTCTTCCTTTACCATGTGCAGTCCCAGTGGCTGAACTTGGTTTTCCGTGTGAGCTGGGGGAGGTGGCGTGGCAGAAAGTGTGGATGCAGAATCGGAGACCGTGGCATCGAGACTGTGAACTCGGCATCTCTTGCGGTCCCAGCACTCACAGAAGCTCAGGCTTGGCCTTGAACTAATACTTACTCATTGAGTGTCCTTTGGCACATTGCAACTCTCCAAGGTACCACTCCGTGTGAAGTCACATGATGGTAATACTTCCCCTGCTGGATTGTGGTAAGATGCCATTATAGATGATCAAATATCCAGAAAACTACAAGTCCTTGGCAGGTGTCTGGTGTAACTTGTTCCCGTCTCTAAAACTGTTTCAGTTGGGACATTTGGTGGTGGGGGAGGGAAGGGAGTTTATTTTTCCTACTGACAATAGAAATTCAAAGGGATAAGAATGTTTAGAAGCTTCTAGAGTGTGCATTTATACTTAAATTTTGAGTACAACTCTTATAATAAGCAAGTATTGTCTCTAAGAATGGGATGAGATTAAGACAGCAGGTAAGGGGGATGAGGGGTCAGGCAGACAAGGACAAGTGTCCCCGTCTAGCTTTCAAATCCTCTCATTTCTAAATGATAATGATAGCTTCTGCAACTCAGGAGCATTGTTAAGGAAACTTCAGTCTCTGACCTACTTGTTTTGTTCTCTAACCACCATTCCGGTGACAACATGTAGCAGTAATAAAGACTGAGGAGACAGCCATGAAAGCCTAGTTTCAGAATGCTGACTGTCCTCCAGGTAGGCCCAGACATCCGCTGCTAGACTTTCTAGCTTTATTCAGCTCACAAAAGTCAGGACATGGC
This sequence comes from Tupaia belangeri chinensis, assembly GCF_000334495.1. Lineage (NCBI taxonomy): Eukaryota > Metazoa > Chordata > Mammalia > Scandentia > Tupaiidae > Tupaia > Tupaia belangeri. The sequence continues at coordinate 2,249,786 of NW_006204918.1, forward strand.
GCTCCCTTACAGGAAGGACCAGCAATTACCAGGAGGCAGATGGGAAAGCGGAGGCTGGACAAATCCTGGAGACATTCTGATGAAATTGTTCTGAAGTTTTCAGAATTTTGGAACCAGTAGCAAAAGCTAGTGTGTTTAAATCTGAAGCCACAAACATAAATCTGCCTTTGTGCCCTCAGAATTGACTTCAGTTTTCAAAGATTTGGTTCAGCAACTCAAGAAAACACCAGGCAGGTACTGAGGTGGATAACGCGGCCGAGCAAATCGGTCGAGTTAGCCCTTTCAATGGAAGAATTTCCCCAAATACAATTGGTTTGCTTGACTTTGGCCCTTTACAACCAAGGAGAATGGGGAGTGTGGACCTTGGCAAATATACCACCTAATCTCACTCTTCCTGGCAAGTCCTATCCGTTGTTGCAGTTGGCGGTTACACCGGGCTCGTGTCAAGAATGAGTACAGACAAGGGAAATGATGTGTGTAAGAAATGCTTATCCTAGTCCACCCAGTAAAAATCACCAAGAAAAATATATGCCCACAAATCTGACACTTTTTGCAAGGATTTAATAACCATCATTTTTATTTTATTTTTATTTTTTATTTTATATATTTATTTGGAGAAGTTTTTGCTATAGGGCGCTGGCCAGACAGAGAGACAGAAAGTGAGAAATTACCCTCGAGGGGGATGGCCACGCCACAATCCCTTCTCCTCCATTCTCCTCTCAGGATCTTGGGCACGCACGCACACGCCCCCGGCATGAGTTTTAAGCCACCGGGTCCGGGATGCGAACCGCAGTCGACTACGTGGGAGTCCAGCGACATAGCCATTACACTAACTGCTGGTCCCATCATTTATATTCTAATTGAAGCTTACTTATTGAAGTATATCCTTTGGTCCCCACAGAAATAGTTTATATGGTAATGACTAAGTTCTGCTTCGATAATATTGACAGGTATCAGCAAACGGTGGGTTTATATGTTCTTGTCCTGTGAGGGTATCTGCTGCTTTATTTCTTGTTTATGGAGATGATCTATTAATTTGTCTTCTAATTTTAAATAGAAACCATAATTTCCTCTCCGTCTTCCTCCTGGCTAAAAATCATAATTAGTTATGACTCTGGAATATGCAGAGTGACAATGATTTTGCGAACATATACTTCATTTCAATCTTATAACTAATGGTATTGCTCAGCTTTATTACCTAAATTTAAAAGATTAAAAAAATCAAACATTAATCAGAAATAAATTTTGTGCTTAATGGGAATTAAATTACTTTAATGGTTGAGAGAACTTCATGTATGATCTAAAGTGAAAAAGAGCTTAAATTTTTGCTGATTTCTGCTATCACTGACATATTACAAATTGTTTTATTCTCCTTCCTTTTCTTTTTTTATTTCTCAGAGGGTGTGTGTGTTTGCAAGGGAGAGAGGAAGGGAGAAAGCACACCCTACTGGAATTGGTCACATCGTAACCTCTTCTCTTCTGTCTTTCCCTCCTTTCAGAGTTTTGGGCAGGCACACATATGTGTCTGGCATGTTTCTGAAGCCACCTGACATAGGACTCCAGCCATGTGGTTGGCCATGTGGGATCCAGGAATTTCAACCATAGGGCCACAAGTGGCCCCAGTACACTATTTTTTTTTTTAGAGAGTTTTTTGCTATAAGGAGTGTGCGCTTTCCAGAAAGACAGAGAGAGAGAGAGAGAGAGAGAGAGAGAGAGAGACAGAAAGTGAGAAATCACCCCCAGGGGGAATGGTCAGCAGAAGGCAGTAGGTAGGAGTCGCAGAGTCACACTGACCGGAACCTTGCAGTGATGGTGACACAGCACTGACCGCGGGCTTCACTCCTGCTCAGTGCTGTGTGGAGTGAAGCCGACTGGCGGAGACTGGCTGAGGGCCTCCCAGTAAAGGGCAGCCATTTCTGTGGTGGCCATCATTGTCCCTGCTGTCACCAGGGGTGTACGGTGAGCACGCCTTTTAGAGCACCATTCAGTGACATCCACGGGAGACTGTCATGCAGTCATTCGGGTTCTTTTTTACTTCACGGTACTTTTTCCCAAACCTGTGAATGTAGCAAGTACCTCAGAGTAATGTGGTATTTTTGAGAATTATTGTTTTCCAATTTAATTGTCAAAAGCTTCCTGTTAGATGAGTAGTAAAGAGTCGGTTAGAAGAAGGATAACCAGAAAGCCCTGTGAGGCTTAATACGGCTATGTGTGATGTAGAGAAGCCATGAGAAACCCTGGTTTCAAGTTAATTGAGATAGACAATACCAGTTCAATGACAAATTTATAATCACTCTCGCATTTGTAGTCCAATATAAAATCATAATTTGGTGTAAAATATGCAATTCCATTATGATTCTTAGCTCCATTTGCTTAAATTTACATTTTTAATCAGCCCACTCAGTAATGCTGAAGATATAGACAAAATAAGGTATATAGTCTCTCTCTGTTTCTATCTGCATACATATAGAGATTATTATTTATATAAATAGATAAAGTATGTTTACTATATATATATATATATATATATACACACACACACACACACACACGCACACAAACACACACCTATATTGTACTATATGTGTGTATATTAATATTCCCCTCGGTAGAAGATGAGGTGAAATAGCTAAGAACTGACAAGTTATCCAATCTAGCTATACTATCATATTTATGGTAAAGGATTCTGCAGGAGTCGGTATTTTTAGTCACTTGTCCCTTTTGAGGCAGAGTCTTTTAATCCAGCCCTGGGGTGAGGACACTGCTCGTCCTGTACCGACAGCTCTGGCGTGAGCGGTTCTGCCCTTCACGTTCTGGCTCATGCCTGTCTTTCAGGCACGCTCAGCTCATTCTCAGTGGTTCTGTGAGCTCACAGCCCTCCAATGGAGCACTGTCCTGCTTCAGTTTCTACTGCTCGCAGCTGAGAATTTTATCCGACATACACTAATGCCTCTTACATCACTCCTTTATCTTCACGAAATTATGCCTTCAATTTGTGCTTTTTTTAAAAAAAAAAAAGTGTATTGTTATTGTTATTATTATTTTTGCTGTAGGGTACATGTGGTCACCAGAGAGAAGGAAAGAGAAATCTTCCCCTAGCAGGAAT
>NW_006204918.1:2252987-2260130 GCF_000334495.1 Tupaia belangeri chinensis
GCTAAGGCCAGGACTCGAACTGCAGTCGGCCTTGTGGGAGTCCAGTGCCTTAACTAACCGCCATGCACTTGCTATCCCCCTCAAATAAAAATGAACTTTTTAGTATTTTCCCTTCCGCATTCTGAAATGAAACTTCTTTTGATTTGAAAGTATGTGTTTTGGTTGGATTAGTGGTCCATGCTCAGAAGTGTATGCATGGGAAGTTGGTCCCCAGTGTGATGGTGTTGGGAGGTGGTGAGGCCTAGCGGGCTGTGATTAGACCATGTGATTGGGTCATGGAGAAAATTTGCCTCCTGAATGGGTTAGTGAGACTCAGTGAGTTTAGCCTGGAGAGAAGGGGTTTGTTCTCAGGGAAGTGGAGTGTTCTAAAGGAAGATGGCTGCTCCAGGTTGCTCTCTGCACACACTTGCCATCCTCTCTGCTTCTGTCACCTGCCCTGTGACTTAGAACATCCTGATGCCAGCTCTGTGCTTTGGACTACCCAACCACCAGAATCCGCAGTCAAAAACTTCTGGTTTTTTTTATTTTTTATTTTTTTGGAAATCACCCAGTCTCAGATATTTCTGTTAGCATTTTTTTATTTTAATATTTTTTAGAAATCACCCAGTCTCAGATATTTCTGTTAGCAATGCCGTGATGGGCTTATGTAATATTACTCTCTTTCTTTTCCTCAAAAGAAGTCATCCATCTTGACGAACAGGAAAAGAAATAGTTAGAAATAGTTAACATAGACACTACCTTAAATGTTTAATATGAGGGACCAGTAGTTGGCATAATGGCTATGTCACTAGACTCCCATGTAGTCAACAGTGGTTCAAGTCCCAGACCTGGTGGCTTAAACTCAAGCAGGGCGCAAGTGCGTGCATGCCCAATATCCTGAGAAGAGAATGGAGGAGAAGAGATTGCAGCATGGCCATCTCCCTGGGGGGCGATTTCTCGCTATCTGTCTCTCTGTCTCCCTCTGTTTCTCTGGTGACCTATAGCAAAAATCTCTCTCTCAAAAACAAAAACAAAAATAAAAAATGTTTAATATGAGGTTTGTGTCCAGACTTTGAACCTGGGCCGGCTTCTTGATCTACTTCGAGTAACAGGCTGTGGTGAAGACAGCATCGTGTCAGTGCTGAGCTTGCCTTCAGGACGGTTTGACTGCCAAGTAAGGGTGCTGTAGTTCTCCACAGACACAGTTTCATGTTCCTGGTTTTAGTCACCCGTGGTCAGCTGCAGTCCAGAAGTATTACATGGAAATGTTCAGAAATAGACGACTTGTAAGTAGCATGAAGAGCTCGGTGCCTTTCTTGCTGCGATGCGGATGGTGCTTTTGAACAGCAGGTCTGCAGTGTATATGATGCCCCCTCTAGTCACACAGTCATGTCGGTTAGCAGGTGAAAGCACATAGAACACATCGAGGTCTCTAAGACGTTCATGGAAAAGGCATCTTATGAGGAGCACTTCTCATAGATTTCTACATCTTTGCACCACAATAAACCTGAACTTTTATTCCATTTTCCATGAACTTTTTGAAGTGCTCTTGTGTGGGATTCCACACCATGCACTGTTTCTGGCATGTACTTGGGGGTCTTGGTACACGTAACCCATGAATAAAGGGGTCCACTACACTATCTGTCCTACGAGAGGTGGAGAGGCCACATGGAGGATAAGAGTGCTCTGGCTGCCCCAGCAACAACAGTGGGGTGTGGGTCTTGGAGCCTGTGTGACTTCGTACCTGAAAGCAGCAATATGGGTGAGCCAGGGCACCCAGCAGAGAGACCACCCCAGAGCTCAAAGAATGATGAGAAATCAGAAATATTTGCATTCACTACATTTGGAAGTGGTTTGTTACAGTTTGTAGTTATATAGTAACAGTTATATAGTAACAGTCACATAGTAACAGTTCTATAGTAACAGTTATGTAATAACAGTTCTATAGTAACAGTCACAGTAACAGTTATGTAGTAACAGTTCTATAGTAACAGTCACATATTAACAGTCATATAGTAAGAGCCACAAAGTCACAGTTATACAGTAACAGTCACATAGTAACAGTCACATAGTAATAGATATATAGTAACAGTTATATGATAACAGTTATATAGTAACAGTCACATAGTAACAGTTACATAGCAATAGTTATATAATAACAGTCATATAGTAACAGTCTGTGGGAGGCTGTGCACCAGCGAATATTGCCAGTTTCTCAGAAAGCAAACAATTACACAATGCCAAAAGCCATGATTGGCTTCCCTTCAAAACCTGACCTTCGAAACCTTGCTCTGATTGGCCACTAGAATCCCTCAGATTTGCATATCTGGGACCTCATGATTGGTCCCAAAGCAACCAACCATAACCCACCGTTTACAACCAATCATGGCCCACTAGCATGTATATAACCATGATGCCTGGTCCACAGTAGCCAGAAGATGACCAGGAAGACAACACAGATTACCAGGAAGATGACACAGACGACCAGGAAGAAGACGATGACCAGGAAAGCCTGAAGAGCTGAAACACTGCACAGTCTCCAGACAACCCTGAAGACCCTGAAGAATTGTAACACTACATCATCCCCGGACGACCCTGAAGAGCTGTGACACCGTGTCGTCTCCATGCTGCTCACAATAGATGACGCGACCCTTAAGAGTTGTAACATTGCGTTGTCTCTGTGCTGTACCTTGCTGCCCACAATAAACACCTTGCTGCCCACAATAAACAGACGACACTGAAGACATTGTGTTGTCTCCGTGCTGTAAGACTACGTTGCTTATCCCGGCTCTCACGCCTTCACTCAGGAAACCTGTTCGACTGTTTCCCCCCCCCCCAGCAGGACAACAGTCACACACATGGTAACAGTTATATAGTAACAGTCACATAGTAACAGTTTTATAGTAATAGTCACATAGTAACAGTCATATAGTAATAGTTATATAGTAACAGTCATATACTAACAGTCACATAGTAACAATCACATAGTAACAGTTTTATAGCAATAGTCACATAGTAACAGCCACAGAGTAACAGTTATATAGTAACAGCCACAGAGTAACAATTACCTAGGAACAATGTGCTGAACATGTCAGGTCTCAATGTCCCAATATAATAAAGCCCTGATTCTGACATAATGAGGTAAAATGAATGACCCTAGACTATCACATGCATCATCATTTGCAAGATGACAACATTTCCTGTACCCCTGGATTTACACAGTGATCCTTAAATGATTGGACCTTTGATGCTGTGTAATTTCACTGGGGTATTTTGGTCACATGCACTTTCTTCACACACTCCCTCTCAGAGTGCTGTATGACTTATATGTATGTCTTGCATATTTTAAGTTATTATATAATATTGAATAATAAATTAGCATTTAAAACATTTTCATTTAATCATTTTGGCACCATTTGGGGACATGCCTTTCCCTTTTACAAACATTTCTTTCTTTCTTTGATGAGTGAGAGACACAGAGCGGGAGAGAGCAAGAGAGAGGCAGTGTTGCCAGCAGGGTCTAAGTGCTGTGATTCACCCAGACTCCAGCCAGTCCTGGATCATGAGCACATGTGTGCCTGGGACTCCCAGGGAGGTCTCTGGACCTGAGCCAGACACTTTGCCATGTCGGACTGCCGTGCAGACTGTCACAGTTTAGAAGGAATGGTCCCAAGAAGGTATCTCTTTAGCTGAATGAAAGCAATAGGATATTTTCAAGGTTAATTTTTGAACTAAATAGATTTTGCATTATGAAAATAATGAGACTTTTGTATTTAAAATAGAGGCTCTAATTGATAATGTGGCATTTGTGGGAGTTCTTGAATTAAAAAAAAAAAAAAAAAAAACCCAAGTGTATTTGTATCTGAAAACCACTACAGGGCCAGAAGGTATGCAATGGTAAAAGGCATTCACAGCAGGATCGTGTTGGAAGGTGGCTGTTTCCTGACTGGGCTTCCCTGAGGGTGCTGGGCCCATGTGTGCCCATGGTCCAGATGAGCCAATCTGGGAATGAGTTGCAGTGCTAATACTCTATGGGGGTGTTTTCTCTCTGTTTCTATATCTTTCACTCAGAGAATGAATAAATAAACTTAAATCAAAATGAAATATCATCAGTTGAAAAGTGTATAACTCTTAGCTCTTTTTTGTTCTATTTTGGAGAGGTTTTTGCTATACGGCACATGTGCTTGACAAACAGAGAGACAGAGAGACAGAAAGTGAGAAATCACCCCCCGGGGGGATGGCCACACCACAATCCCTTCTCCTCCATTCTCCTCTCGGGATCCTGGGCACAGACGCACACGGCCCCGGCATGAGTTTAAGCCACCAGGTCAGGGACTTGAACCGCTGTCGACTACATGGGAGTCCAGCGACATAGCCATTACTGCTGGTTCCACTACTAGTTCTTTTCAAGTTGTAGTATCAACCTACAGTTTAAATGACTTGTTACATATGCACATTGCAAAGTGGGAGGTAACATTTTTGAGATGTAAAATGGGTTGTGGTCACAGGCTCCACATTGTATGTAAACATACCCAGCAGCGCCATTTCAGAGTGCTCTTGTACAGAGACATTCAGGTGCTTTCCAGAAGAATTTCCCTGGGTTGGCATGCCGATGAGGTCAGAGCTCCCATCGAGTACGGGCTCCTGTCACTGAAGGAATAAAAAATCTAGCCCTTCATTTTTGTTGCCCAGGGAGAGGCTGAAGACAGCAAGAAACAAAGTTGCGGAAAACAAAAGGATGTTCAGTTAGAGAGAGCTGAGATTTGGGGGTGGAAGGGAGAGTGCTGAGGCCAGAACCACAGGCAGACTGGTCCCTGCCTTAGCAAACAGAGCTAGCAGCCAGCTTTCTGCAGTGGACGGGCGTTCTGAGAAATCAGTTGCCAGGTTCTGTATGAGACATCTCTTACCCAGGTCCCCACCTGATCTTCAAAGACTGAGCAGGATCCCGGTAGAAGAACCGAGCCTCCCAGAGAATGACTAGTAGGACAGTGTAAGAGGTGGGGTCTCCATCGAGTTCACAGACTGTTTTCTTAGTGTCAGTGTTCTCACCGGTTCCATCATCGAGAAAGCTCAATCCTGATCTGTGGACTTCACTCTATAGCTTTTATAGTTTACTGGATGGAAATGGATTCTTAGGAAAACAAGATGGCAGGGACCAGTAGTTGGTGTAATGGCTATGTCTCTGGACTCCCATGCAGTTGACCACGGTTTAAGTCCTGGACCGAGTGGGTTAAACTCAAGTTAGGTGCATGTGTGTGTGCGTGCCTAGGATCCCGAGAGGAGAATAGAGGAGAAAGGATTGCGGCGTGGCCATCCCCCATGGGGGTGATTTCTCCATTTCTGTCTCTCTGTCTCTATCTTTCTGGTAAGCGCACACGCCCTATAGAAAAACAAAACAAAACAAAACAAAACAAAACAAAACAAAAACAATAAAGCAAAACATAAACTCTTTAAAAAAAGAAAACAAGATGGCATTTTAATTCTAAAGTAAATAACAGTCATTTGAAACATTTGTTTTTGCATTTATCATTAACACTCTCTCCCTAATTATTGAGACTTTTCAAATGTATTGGTTTCCTATTGCTGCTAAAACCGATTGTCACAGACTGCCTGAAACAACAGAAATGTATTATCTTCCACTTTAGGAGGTCAGAAGTCCAAGATGGCTTTCACTGGCTAAAAGCATCCACCAGTGGGGCTGGATTCCTTCCGGAGGCTCCCGGGGGGTCTGTGTCCTCGCCTTGTGCAGCTTTGACCCCTGCCATCGTCAAAAGCAGCAACGTGGTGCCTTCAGGTCTCTCCCAGCTGCTTACATCTGCACCTCTTCCTTGACTGGCCCTCTCACAAGGACCCTGTGATTGTGCTGGACCCCTCTGCATAATTCAAGCTAGTCCCCACCTCAGTACTGTTGGTGTAAGCAACAGTTTTTATAGTTAAGGTGACATACCCGGACGTCCCGGGGGTAAGCAGTTGGGTTTCCTCGGGTAAGAGATGAGGACAGAAGGAAAGGAAGAGCTTTGTTACCTAAGCCGCACAAATTAGGTAGCAATATTATTTGTTTCATATTAGAACTTCCTGACCTTAATTTAGATCGGGTCCGGTGCCCACCAGGGCCTCCTAGCAAGTGTTTTCTAACAAGGCCGATTTCGTTCTGGGTGAGTTACATCAATGGGAGTGGCTGTGTGTGTGGCGTTGGTGTTTAGGGATGGGGCAGGGGGTAGGCCAACAGCTTCCTGGATAAGAGGATGTACTGGGGGCTGGATGACGGTTCATGGTAAAACTGGGCCAGCCAGTGCTGTCATGGTTAAGGACAAGGCTAGAGCCCACATGTGCGTGCACTCTGTAACGAATTAAACAACAGCAGGAAAAAACCTGATGCTCTGGGAGTCTGACCCAATGAGAGGGTGCTGAGTGTTTTCTGGAGACCTCCCTGAGTCCACCAGGCAGGCTGGGCCCAGGGCCCAGGGCCCAGGGAGGGTTGGCTGAGGCCGAGGACGGACTACTGTGTGGGGACTCTGTGAAGCCTCTCTCTGTCTCTCTCCCTCTCTCTCTGTCTCTCTCTCCCTCTATCTCTTTTCCTCTCTTACAGAAGAAACAAACTTTAAAAGAAGTACTAAAACTACATAAAAAATCTACGCTTATAGAAACATAAGTAACTCTATGGTTTGTTTAGTACTCTGTTATTTAAGAAAAATGTTTCTGCATAAGGGTCAACTTGGAAAACATGAAATGTTAACAGGCCTGATTTCACGGTAGGCAAAGAGAAGATAGCTTCATCAAGTTTTGTAAGTGGAAGACTGTTGTGCTGACAAGTGATATTGTCTGGCTATAGAGCGGAAGAATGCCACTGAAAATTTTGGCCCAGCTTTTTAGCTGCTGGGGCATTAACATAGGAACGTGTTCAAGAAGTAGCAATTTGAAAGTAATTGCTTATATTTTGCCTTAAAATGAGGTCTTTCTTTATAAATGCCAAATTTAAGTAGGACTTGGCTTATTCTCTGTTTTAACTAAATTGTTGATTTCATATGGCCAAATGGTGCAGAAAATTGTATTTTCATATAGAAGCGTTCTACTATAGATTCGTCACAACTCAATACTAGCTACTGATATTTCGTCCTCAGGTGGGATATTGGCGAATTCTTTTTTTTTTTTTTTTTTTTTTTT
>NW_006204918.1:2260319-2291766 GCF_000334495.1 Tupaia belangeri chinensis
GACTCAAACCGTGGTCGGCTACATAGGAGTCCAGTGACATAGCCATTATGCCATCTGCTGGTCCCCGAGGGATTATGGTGAATTCTAAGAGATTGGCGTTATCAGAGAATGGTGCCAGAGAACATGGGCTCTGCTGGCAGGCCACGGAGTTCAGTCTTCCCTCTGCAGTCTCTCCGTGTGGACCTTAGGCACGGCATTTCACTATTCTGCTTCTTAGTTTTGTTTTATTCATCGTATGCAAAGCAGTGTTTCATAGCACCTGTTATAGAGAGTTAAGTGAGTGACTAGGAGGAAAATGCTTAAAGCAGTGCTCAACACAAAGAAAGAACTCAACAAATGTCGAAATAAATCGTATGTCAGTTCAAAGCTGTCAGTAATCTGCCATATGTCAGTTCCGAAGGCATCATCTCAAAGATTTTGGACCTGAATGCTTCAGCATTCTCGGCTACATACACATTATATTCCACCATGTGGTCAAACAGTCTTCCGACTCCTGCTAACAACACCCTTATACCCAAAGTCTTCAGTGAATGTGATTCTGGCCTCTATTCCTAGTCACGGTGGAGAATCAGAGGAAACACACATCCGTCTACTGCAATGAAGGAGACCTACCCAGAGGTTATGAGCTAACCAGCCACATGCTTCTTCTGGGTGGGTCTACTGTTGAATAAGTTCCGGGCAACCCTGTCTTATTTCTGTTTTCCTGGTATTTACCATTTTATGTGGCAGAATATTAGTGGCAGTCGGTCTCCAGTAAATGGGCAAATGGGCTCAGTTTTATGTCATATTAAAACACTATGTGGGATCAGCAGATGGTATAAAGGTTACATCAGTAGAATCTCATGTAGGTGACCGCAGTTTGAATCCCGGATCCGGCAGCTTGAAAGTCATGCTGGGAGTGTGTACATGTGTGCCCAAGATCCTGAGAGGAGAATTGAGGAGATGTGATTGCAGCACGGGCATCCTCCTGGGGAGTGATTTCTTACTTTCTGTCTCTCTGGCGAGTGCATGCTTCCTATAGTAAACATCTCTCCAAAAACCCCCCACAAAAACTCATGCTGGGTGCATGTGCGTGCATATCCAAAATCCTGAGAGGAGAATGGAGGAGAAGGGATTGTCGCATGGCCATCTCCCCTGGGGGGTGATTTCTCACCTTCTGTCTCTCTGTTTCTCTCTCTCTCTCTCCAGCTAGTACATGCACCCTATAGCAAAAGTCTGTCCAAAACAAACAAAACAAACAAACAAAAACACCCCTATTTTGTATGAGCTATTTCCTTTTCTGGGAATCTTTATTTTTTAGTATATTTTTAGAAAGGCATCATAGCAAAAGTCTATCCAAAACAAACAAACAAATAAACTAACAAACAAAAACACCCCTATTTTGTATGAGCTATTTCCTTTTCTGGGAATCTTTATTTTTTAGTATATTTTTAGAAAGACATCTTTATATTATCTAGCTTTACAAAGCAAACAGTTTAGGCTGCTTTTGCTTTCCTGGAATGACCAAATATAATGACTCCAAATCCAGCAGAATTTCCTCAAAGCAGCTGAAAATTCTCTCTAAAGTTAACTGCAAGGAAACAAAAGACTTAGCAGAAATGATACTTTTAGGAGCTGTGCAACTGAAACTAAGAAACCGGCAGAGACCATCATGGCTGTGAAGCTGGGTTGTTTTAGGGATGGTATGTGATCTGTTGATGTGTTTGGCGTTGGTGCCAGTAAGCCATTCAGCATCGATTCTGGAACATTAAATTCGCGTGAGTGGCTCTTTCTCCAAATACCAAAGAGATGAAAATCAAAATTTCCAAGTTGCAGAACAGAGTAAAGAATGAATATTTTCAATGAATGCTTAGTCACAATGACTAGGTGATATTTAAATCAAATGATATGGTTCTCCCTTTAAGGTATTTTCTAGAATATTTGATTTACTAAAATGAAATACATTATTATAGTCGAGCATTTTCAGGTTGATTTTGGAAGTTCAGGTTTATTTTCAGAGAAATTAGTATTCATGTTTATACTTTCTCCTCACATTACTCATCAACGCCATGTTCTCAAGTGGCCAGAGCTGTGTTTACATTACCTTCAGGGGGTCCAGCTATTGACAGAAATGAACAACAGGAGATTTTAGGACAGACATTTCACATAGGCAAAAATAATACAAAAGCCAGTTGTATTTGGTGTGAAAACTATTGCCACTGTGGGAAGGGGTATCAGGACAGTTAAGAGCGTTGGAATATAACATTTTTTTTTTCATGGGTAACGATACTTTTAATGATCGCCAACACTGTACAGAGTTCCAAGGGCGTTATGCATATTAACCCAGTTAATCTTCACCCCAGTTCTTCCATGGTGTGCTACTTCGGTGCACTTTTTCAGATGAGAAGACTGAAAGGTAATTCTTCCCAGGGTTGTTGAGGTGAATTTCAAATCCACCAATCTGGCCCTTCAAGTATCCTCACTTAGGGTATAGAGAGATGGAGGTATATAAATTTTTTTCTGAAAGATTTAATATTTCAGAGTCATTATGTATAATTACATGGGTAGGGCTCATTGATACTGAAATCTTTAAACAAAGACTTTACTCCTCTTGCAAAAAGAACACAATACTTTTTCGACTCCTGATTAGTCACATGATATTATTAGTTTTATCTATAGATAAAACTCATGTGATTTATTGCTTACATTATATTTATTTTTATATTCCTTTCTGCCTTTTTTCCCTAAGTCACATATCCCCAACTTTTGCATAATGATAAATTATAAATATTTTTGAAAACAATATTAAATAATAGAAACATATTATCTAAGGGAAATTTGCTCTCTAATATCTCTGGTTTAAAAATATTGAGGATTTGGGCTGACAGGTGTGTGTAGTTGGGGTGATAGACTTCCACACGGTTGACAATGTTTCAAGCCCCAGACTTAGTGCCTTGCTTTCTCAGTTTACCTCTCTCTCTCTCTCTCTCTCTCTCTCTGTCCATTTAAAAAAAAAATGATAAAGGACCAGCAGACGGCCAATGGTTATATCGCTGGACTCCCACAGTTCAAGTACCAGACCTGGTGATTTAAAACTCATGCTGGCCGCATGTGTGTGCATGCCTCAAATCCCAAGAGAAGAATGAATTAAGGATTCTTAAAAAAAAAATTATTAAAAAAATAAAAATGATAAGTTTTTTTTTGATTTTGAGATTTTAAAATGAGGTATTTTTATTTATTTATTTATTTATTTATTTAAAAATTTATTTATCATCATAATCTTGTTTATATTACATTGAATAGCATATAACTTTACAATGTATTACATTGCTTTTTCAAAAGGGAAGGCCATGCATGTCAGTCAATACAGAGACACTAAAATCCCACTTCATCATGCAATATCTTTTCATTGTTTTCCTGATCATTATTATTATTATTCCAATTATTTTTTTAACCAGTCAATCACCATTTCTCATTTTGCTTGTAAAAAGACTTTACCCATCATGAAATGCTTCTCAGACCAATCCAGTTGAGAATACTACACACGTCATCATCAACAGGTAATAAGCCATATCTGTGTCCCACTAATGTCATGCCCTTCTATTTGTTCTCTTGCTATCTTTCTCTATCCTCTTCTTGTCACCCCTCCCCATTCCACACTGTTTTATTCTTATTAAGTATTTTCACTGCTTTTAGGTCCTCCAGTATTTTGCTCTCTACCATAGAGTGCGGATAGTCGGTATATATTGAGTGGATACATACAATATCTTTCTTTCATAGCCTGGCTTACTTCACTCAGCAATAGATCCTCCATATCTGACCACTTTCTATCAAATTCCAGGGTCTCCTAAGTCACATATCCCCAACTTTTGCATAATGATAAATTATAAATATTTTTGAAAACAATATTAAATAATAGAAACATATTATCTAAGGGAAATTTGCTCTCTAATATCTCTGGTTTAAAAATATTGAGGATTTGGGCTGACAGGTGTGTGTAGTTGGGGTGATAGACTTCCACACGGTTGACAATGTTTCAAGCCCCAGACTTAGTGCCTTGCTTTCTCAGTTTACCTCTCTCTCTCTCTCTCTCTCTCTCTCTGTCCATTTAAAAAAAAAATGATAAAGGACCAGCAGACGGCACAATGGTTATATCGCTGGACTCCCACAGTTCAAGTACCAGACCTGGTGATTTAAAACTCATGCTGGCCGCATGTGTGTGCATGCCTCAAATCCCAAGAGAAGAATGAATTAAGGATTCTTAAAAAAAAAATTATTAAAAAAATAAAAATGATAAGTTTTTTTTTGATTTTGAGATTTTAAAATGAGGTATTTTTATTTATTTATTTATTTATTTATTTAAAAATTTATTTATCATCATAATCTTGTTTATATTACATTGAATAGCATATAACTTTACAATGTATTACATTGCTTTTTCAAAAGGGAAGGCCATGCATGTCAGTCAATACAGAGACACTAAAATCCCACTTCATCATGCAATATCTTTTCATTGTTTTCCTGATCATTATTATTATTATTCCAATTATTTTTTTAACCAGTCAATCACCATTTCTCATTTTGCTTGTAAAAAGACTTTACCCATCATGAAATGCTTCTCAGACCAATCCAGTTGAGAATACTACACACGTCATCATCAACAGGTAATAAGCCATATCTGTGTCCCACTAATGTCATGCCCTTCTATTTGTTCTCTTGCTATCTTTCTCTATCCTCTTCTTGTCACCCCTCCCCATTCCACACTGTTTTATTCTTATTAAGTATTTTCACTGCTTTTAGGTCCTCCAGTATTTTGCTCTCTACCATAGAGTGCGGATAGTCGGTATATATTGAGTGGATACATACAATATCTTTCTTTCATAGCCTGGCTTACTTCACTCAGCAATAGATCCTCCATATCTGACCACTTTCTATCAAATTCCAGGGTCTAGTTTACATTCCCACCAACAGTGGAGGAGGGTTCCCTTTTCACCACATCCCCGCCAACACTTATCACTTTTTATATTCTTAATCTTTGCCATTCTGACAGGGGTTAGGTGGTATCTCATTGTGGTTTTTATCTGCATTTCCCTTATGATGAGGGATGTCGAGCATTTCCTCATATGCTTTTTGGCTGTTCGTATGTCTTCCTTAGAGAGACTTTTGTTCAGCTCACTTTCCCATCTTTTAATCGGGTTAATCATTTTTTTTCGCATAAGGCACTTGAGTTCCCTATGTATTCTCGTTATCAGTCCCTTGTCTGAGGCATATTTAACAAAAATATTTTCCCATTCTGAGGGTTGTCGGTTCACACTTGTTACTGTGTCCTTTGCTGTGCAGAAACTTCTTAGTCTGATATAGTCCCACTTGTCTATTTTAGGGATTATTGCCTGTGCTTTGGGAGTCTTATTTAAGAGGTCTTTGCCTACTCCAATGTCTCCCAGAGTTTCCCCAGCATTTTCCACCAGTAGTTTTTATTGTTTGAGGTCTTAGGTTCAGATCTTTGATCCATTTTGAGTTGATTGTTGTTAATGGTGAAAGATGGGGGTTCAGTTTCATCTTTCTGCAGGTGGATACCCAGTTTTCCCAGCACCATTTATTAAAGAGGTTTTCCTTTTCCCAATGGATTGACTGATATCCTTTGTTAAAGATCAGTTGGCTGTAAGCTTTGGGGGTTATTTCTGGAGTCTCTATTCTATTCCATTGGTCCACATGTCCGTTTTTGTGCCAATACCATGCTGTTTTGATGATCACAGCTTAATAGTATATCTTGGGATCAGGGAGTGATATGCCTCCTACTCCGTTTTTTGTGCACAGTATTGCTTTTGCAATACGAGGTCTTTTATGATTCCAGACAAATTCTATGATTTTTTTTCTAGATATGTGAAGAATATTTCTGGTAGTTTGATTGGAATTGCATTAAACATGTAGATTAATAAGGTGTTTTTTAATAAAAGCATTAAAATTTCAGCTCAAATTATTTTCAAGGTTAAATATGATTTATAACCTAAAATGTATAGTTTAGTTTAGATCCTTTAAGCAGTGACATTCAACTTGGTCAAAAATATTTTCCACATCATTTGTTATGGTAAGTTTACCTGCCTAAGCTAGGTATACTTGCAAATATGAAATGAATACAAAATATTTTCTTTTGGAGAACACATGTATTGAATGTGAAATAGATCACAAGAAATTATTATTTCTTACTTGTGAACAAGGGATATAATTTAGACTCTTGTAATTCATTAGATGAATTTTACAGGAATAATAATCCTGGACAAATAAACTGGAAGACTTTGTTAGATCATTTACACAGGCTACATACTTATGAGGCTTTTAAATTCATCTAAATGATGATTATTACTGCTATACTAAATTATATTTGGAATTTTTATTATTTTGTGACACTCTCTCCTTGGTTTTTACAGAAGAGCATCATAAGAGAGTAAAATAATAGGAATCAGATTAGGTCATTAGAGAGCTAAATCCATTGATGGTTTACCCTGGGAGAAGAAATTAATTATTTTCAAATCACTGAAATTTTAAATAAATAATTATGCACCTTTTCTCGCTGCAATTGAATTAAAGATGTAGTCATCATTTAGCTGTTACAAACTGCTTTCGGAAACACTATTTGTCATGTTGTTGTTAGTAAAAATGTCTTTTTTTAAACTTGCAAATCTTTGTTGATAATTTTTTGGCTCCAAAGCAAGAGCTCTTGATTGCTAACAAACACGCACACACACACACGCAAACATGCACGCACACACACACACACACACGGGAATGCAATTTAAAATATTAGTTTATGCAAAAAAGTTGAGAGCTTCAAAAGTATCTGAAAAGCATCTGAATAGCCCCAACTATTGACATTACTCTTTTTTGCTATAGGGTACATGTGCTTGCCAAAGAGACAGAGACAGAAAGCAAATCACCCCCGGGGGGGTATGACCATGCCACAGTCCTTCTCCTCCACTCTCCTCTTGGGATTTTGAGCATGCACACACACGTGTCCAGCATGAGTTATAAGCCACAGGGTCTAGGATACGAACCTTGGTTGACTGTGTGAGGGTCCAGTTACGTGACCATTACGCCCTCTGCTGGTTGCTATACATTATTGTTTGTACTCACTGACCTACAGAGATAATCTGGGCTACTTTTTCCAGAGATCCTTATTGTTACTAGGCAGTGTCCGATTTCTAATCTTTGACTTAATTGTTCTCTGATTGAACCACCAGTTCAAGACTGGGACTGCATCTTGTTTACCACTGTGTTTTTTCTTTTTACCCCGAAAAAAGTTTATTTATTTCTTCTATGAGAAAGAGAGAGAATGAGACATATGGAGAGTGTATCTTCAAGTTGTGATTCACCCCCAATCTCAGTAGCTTGAATCTAGAGTACACACCCCAAACATACCCAGGAAGTCCCTGGGCCATGAACCCAGGGGCCTTTCTTACCTAGGGTCCTGTTGGGTTCCCACTGGGCCACCATCTACCACTCCTAGTATTGTTTTTTCTAAGCCCGGGCACATCTAGTGCATGGCAGGTGCGTTCTATATGTTGGATAATGAATGAATGAGCACGCGAGTCAGCAGTCCTTTCCTCTCACCTTCCCTGATTTGCTCTGAAGTAGTGTACAAAGACTGTTCTAAAAGGGGAGGACAGACTGGTGTCAGGGTTACATAAAGCCAGAGCAAGCCTGAACATAAGAGGTACACAGAAAAACAAGCCAAGGGTCTTGCCTTTGGGCACGCGATTGTGGGTGTAGGGACTGACCGTAAAGGGGATCAGAGTAGGCCTTGGATTTGTGAAAGGGCCCAGCGTGTGCATGACTGGATGACAAAGAGAGTCCATTTGGCTGAACAAAAGCTTTATGGAAAGGGTCAAAAAACCAGACAGGTGACTGAGGATAGGTTATTGTGGGTCTGAAATGCTGGGGTGAGCTTTTGGGCTGTGGAACACAGGAAGTCAATGAAGAGGCGAGGAGGAGATGAAATAAAGACTGTTCAGAAGTCTGCAGGAGGTGCTACTTGAGAAACATAATGTATCTTGCCAATATGGTATTTTGAAATGAGAAACGCACGTCTTAAGCTTAATAGGAAATAACTGTTAAGACTAGTTTTGGAATTATGATTCGGATACCGGCAAACTTTGGAATAGACTGCTTTCCTTAGAAAAACTGAGAATGATCACTTGAAGGAGATGGTTCAAGCAAAATTCTGCCAGGAAGTCTTGTGTCCTGTAATGAAACATGGATGGATGTCCTTTTGTATGATAAATGCGTATTAACCCAATGAAGAGATTAAGTCGTTGTAAAGCTTGATCAAATTCTCCATTCTTAGTTCATTTCACTGTCTCACAGAACTGATCTTCTAAATTGATTTCCCATTAAAATGTAACAGAAAATGTCTCCCATATAAAATTCTTACTGCGGAACTGAAGGAAATGCAGACTGTTTTGTATCAAAGCAACAAACATCTTCATGAAACTATAGCCAATGTGATGAGTCTCTTTCAAATCACAAATACATGTGTGTGCCTTAATTGCTTAATTATTTCCATCTGTAAGAGCGTATCTTTCTGATATTAATTATTATTGATTGTTGATTATTTCCTTGATAATGAGCATTTGACTGAAAGGATGGTTCATATAGCTACTGAAAAAAAAAGAAATAAAAAGATAGCACCATATTATCTTCCCGCATCTTTCTCTTCTCCACCCCGCCTTCCCTTTCTCCCCCCCTTCCTTCCTTCCTTCCTTCCTTCCTTCCTTCCTTTCTTTTTCTTCTTTCTTCCTTCCTTCCTTTCTTTTTCTTCTTTCTTTCTTTCTTTCTTTCTTTCTTTCTTTCTTTCTTTCTTTCTTTCCTCCTTCACTTTTGAAATGAACACCTTTTGATGTGACAATACGTAAAAGGCGGAAGATTTATACGATCTGAAGAGAAGCCAGAGTATGACAATATGAATCTTAGGAAAAACAAATAACAATGCAAATAAAATTTCAAAGTGTGTATTTATTACTCTTCATGTGAAAATGGCAGATTGAAAAACTTTAACACGTTGCTTGTTTATATACAAATACATTCTGCTAAGTACAAATGATCCTTATCTGTTTCTTCAAACAAGCACAACAGGACTTTAACTTGGAAAGTGTTTTTGGTATTTAGAGCTATTCTTCAGGGAAATGCTAAGTGAGTCATACCAAAGGAGTGCAAACAAAACAAAACAATCCCAACATATTTCACAGCTTCTGAATAGAAAGACGAAGACCAAAATTTTCCTTAATGAAATCGATTTCTTATACCGGTGTCTACCAATACATTTTAGGGTAATTTAGACCTATAGATACAATAATAGGGACATTTAAAAATATGTCAGAGAATAACTCTGGTTATTCTACTCGGCAATTTTTTTAAAGAATTTTTTTTTGAATTTAACTTTATTTATTTATGCATTCATTTCAATTTGACCAGAGAGGGAGAGAGTGAGAGTGAGAGTGAGAGAGAGAGGGAAAGTGAGGAAGCAAGCCGCCAGGTCTGGGACTTGATTCACGGTTAGCCATGTGAGAGTCCAGAGTTCTTAACCTCCTCACCCACTAGCCAGCCCCTCTAGTCAGCAATTTCTCAAGTAATAGATGCTCTGAGAATGAATTCAACTGACAAACTCATGGGGATAAAAAAGAGAGAACATGTAGTCTGTTGATCATGTTAATTTTGGGAACCTATTTTTCTTAATTTATTGTATTATAATTATAGACATCTCGCATCATTTAATATTTAGATGAATAAATTATAATGCTTAGGAAGGTATAGTGGGATCAAATTCTCAAGAAAAATGTTTGAATGTATTAGAAAATGTAAAATGTTATTATGTGGCATAGTTAAAATTAAATATGCACACATTAACATATGAAAATATATTTATAAATATGCATTTCCCCTCATGGTCACAGAAAAGCTGCAGTTGCTCTCTTCAGCCTTTAGGTATCTACTGGACAAAAAGAGCTTTCTCTTCCTTCTGAGGAGGGAGAAAACTTACCCATAGTTCTTTTCACCCAAGCCCTCCTTCTAGTCTCATCTCAGTAGTGAGTCACCCACCCCTTCACGTCTGATCAGACCCTGACGAGACACTTTGCAAAGGGCTTAGCTTAAACAAAATTGGAAATTTACCATGTTGCTAACAGGGGAAAACAAAAACGATTGTTGGATAAGTTGTGAAAATATCTGCTACAGGCTTTTTAAAAAAATATCAAGAGAGAAATTAAGCAAAGAGGCATACCTTTAACAATAGAGTGGGAAATATTTAAATTTGCATGTATTTAATGTAGAGGATAATAATTAAAGTTCCGATAGATCAGAAGTTTAAGAATGACGATAAACCGGAATACCACAGGGCTCTGACAAGTAGTTACTGAGTAATACCTGTGCTCCAGGTAGTCACAGAGAAGAGAGATTGACATAACTGCAGGTAAGTTTCTCAATTGCTAAAAAGAAAAGATAATGAAATAGATATCATGACACATGTGTTGGAACTTCAAAAAGTGTGCAGGAAATACTTCGCTGCAGGAACAGCAGTTGGCGTAATGGGCTCCCACGTAGTCGACTGCAGTCTGAGTCCCAGACTTGGTGGCTTAAAACTCACGCCGGGCATGTGTGCGTGCGTGCCCAAGGTGCCAAGAGGAGAATGGAGGAGAAGGGGTTACAGCATGGCCATCTACCCTGGAGGGATGATTTCTCACTTTTTGTCTCTCTGTCTCTCTGGTGAGCACTGTGCCCTATAGCAAAAAAAAAAAAAAAGAAAGAAAGAAAAGAAAAGTAAAAAAAAAATACTGTGGTACAAAAAAATTTCAAAATCTATGCATAGTTTCTTATAATACTTATTTTCCATGAACTTTTTGAACATAATGTATATAAATGTAATTTATGTCATTTTTATCTCATTCCTTTATATTTAATTTTAAGATTTTTTTAAAAACTTGAAACCTAAGTCTCATATATCATATCTCATTGACCTTGCAAAACTATAGTTCTTGAAAATAAATGGGTCCCATTCTTAAAGCATTGTACTGGAAAAGTAATCTTAGCTCCCTTCAAACTACCCAGAACATTCACAATATGCAATCTATCTGTTTAAATCTGAAGTCATGGACAGCTGAATACTCAGCAATAGGACCAGTAAGACCTGCTTACGTGCTTAAAAGCCCAGTTGCCAAAAAACAAGTGTTCAAGGTTAAGATTTTGGGCAAAGTCAGTGTTCTAGGCTTTTTGGCCTTATTACCTGTAGACAGAAGTCTTATATGATTGTTCATTCCTGATTGAAATCAGGTAGAATTCAAATGCTGTGAAACATCTTTTCATGCCCTCGATAAATATTTATTGGTTGCTTACCAGCTGCAACTTTTAGGAAGTACAGGATGTTTTATATTTAGAGTACAATTCTATTGCCACCTTTTGAGGATCAATTATAATATGTGACTTAACAGATAGATATCATTCCAAAATTCAAATAGTAATACTTCATGTACACTGATGATGTATGCTTAGAAAGGAGTGTGTTCACCTCTGATTGAAAAAGCCCACTTCTATTTTTGAAATAAGGAAGAACTGCAAGTAAAGGTCGCCCCTACAGTAATGAGCCACACCTGGTGTTTTTCTCTGAACGCGGGTGGGGAGTCCAGCGTCTTAACCAGCGGCACTTTGACTGCTCTGTTAGTTACTTCTCCCACGTGCTCTAAACTACTTATTTTTTCCCATCTTCTCCTGCCTTATGGCTACAATGTTGGCACAAAACTAACCTTCAATGAATTAAAAGGTCTACGTGGATTAAAAGTCCTCAAACTTTGCTTTCGGATTGCTTGATCAGAAATGCTGGGACTTACTCAGGACTGCGGACAAATAAAAGGCAAAGCCTAAATGAGCCTTGTTTCCAGACACAGGACGCCCAGCAAAACAATTAAGGAAGCAAAAGTTTGTTGCTTAAGGGAAGAAATAAATAAAGCTCCAGGGCTGGCGCTGTAGCCTGGTGACTGAAGGAGCTGCATCCTACCAGACCCATGGCGGTTCGAATCCTGGCCTCATCTTGAAAAACACGCCAAGCATGAGCTTTGCTTGTTCCCCAAATCTCAACAAAATGGAGAAAGGATTGCATCATGACCGTGCTCCACTGTAGGGGGGTACTTTTTCCCTCTTTGACTATCTTTTGACATCTAAGCCGCTTTTATGCATTATTCTTATATTCTGTTTTTCATGGGCCTTTATCACTTTTTATAGTATAGAGCTGTTCTGCTTGATTTCATGGAAGCATTTTGACAGTAAATACTAGCTAGTAAAGATCATTTTTGAAAAGTGTGAATAGATTTTGTGAGAACAGACAGTACTTTGTAACTAATTACCACTATAATGTCCAATAAAACAAGCTTTCTTTTGTTTGGAATCAAAATCCCCGGTAAATAAATCTAAGTATTTGGGAAAACTACCTGGTATATTTTATCTTATATTTTCATAAGAATCGTGATGGCAAGTAAAGAAGAAGATTTTTGTGTTGTTTTCCCCCTTACATGGCCTTTTATAGAATATGGCATAGAATATTTGACTTAACCTCATCCCTTGAAAATTTCAAGTCTTAAACTGAAGCCCTCTTGTGATTTTCACACATAACCCACAAGATCACATGGCATCTCTGAGTTTTCAAATTTAGTATGTTATATTTAATATAATGTTCATCTCTATTACAGCATATTCTTTTATAGCTTGATGATCTAGGTTCATACACACACACACATATATATATATTTTTTTTTTTTTTTGAGAGAGAGATTTTTGCTATAGGGTGCATGCGCTCACCAGAAAGACCCACAACTCAATACTAGCTACTGATATTTCATCCTCAGGTGGGTATATGGCGAATTCTTCTTTTTTTTTTTTTTTTTTTTTTGTTGAGAAGTTTTTTGCTATAGGGTGCGTGCGCTCACCAGAAAGACAGAGAGAGACATAGAAAGTGAGAAATCACCCCCCAGGGGAGATGGACACGCTGCAGTCCCTTTTCCCTGATTCCCAAGATTTATTGTTTCTGATATCAGTATTGTGACTCCAGCCTTTTTTTAAATTTCTGTTCACTGAGAATACCTTTTCCAGCCCTTCACTTTCAGTGGATGTTTGTCTTCACCCGTGAGGTGCATTTCTTGTAGGCAGCATAGAGAGGGCTCCAGTTTTTTCATCCATTCAGACAGTCTGTGTCTTTTGATTGGCGAATTTAATTCATAAGCTATTGAATCTAAAAAAGAAAAAAAGAAGAAGAAAGAAAGAAAGAAGAGAGAAAGGAAGGAGAGAAGAGAGAGAGAGAAGGGAACCAGCAGTTAGTGTAATGGCTATGTCGCTGGACTCCCACGTGGTTGACCGTGGTTCGTGTCCCAGACCCGGTGGCTTAAAACTCACGCCAGGCGCGTGTGTGTGCATGCCCAAGATCCCGAGAGGAGAATGGAGGAGAATGGAGGAGAAGGGATTGCCACGTAACCATCTCCCCTGGGGGTTGATTTCTCGCTTTCTGTCTCTATGTCTCTCTCTGTCTGTCTGGTGAGCGCACACACCCTATAGCAAAAATCTCTCCAAAAAAAAAAAAAAAAAAAGAGAGAGAGAGAAGAAAGAAAGAGAAAGAAAAGTATGAGTTTATTTTGGTGCATTTTTTTGGAAATCTCTGCACAGGTTTTTTATAATTTACATGTTTCCTGAATTGCTTTGAAGACCCCTTGTACTTTGGGATCAGTTGGTTGCTGTTCCAGTCCCTTCAGAATGAATGAAGTGGTTTCCTCCCTGTGAGTAAGAGGCAAGCTTGGAGCGCATATCAGCAGGGTCTACCTTTCCGTGTCTCACCCTCATCCTGGGAGGACTTCTTGCCCTGGTGGAGGGTTTGCTGGAGATTCAAATACCAGAAGCTGAAATGTTAGAAAGAAGTAGAGTATTTGGAGAGTGAACAAAACAAAACACAGCTCTCCAAATAATCCTGTTTGATTTTTTTTTCCCTTTAACACTAAATCTAATGGTTCATCTTACAGACTTCTGTCCTTTCTTAGCGGAGTTACGAGTTATGCAGAAACACATAAGTGAGTGGATACACAGCTTCATGTGGTTGCTTAAATAAGCGCTTCTTACTCTAACAACTCTTGAAAAATTATTGCTTTTATGACATTTTTCAGCATATCATAACTTTTAAAATGTACATTAAAAAGTATATTTGATGGGAACCAGCAGTTAGCGTAATGGCTATGTCGCTGGACTCCCACGTAGTCGACCACAGTTCGCGGCCCAGACTCGGTGGCTTAAACGCACACCGGGCGCGTGTGCGTGTGTGCCCAAGATCCCGAGAGGAGAATGGAGGAGAAGGGATTGCGGCATGGCCATCCCCCCTGGGGGGTGATTTCTCGCTTTCTGTCTCTCTGTCTCTCTCTGTCTGTCTGGCAAGTGCACGTGCCCTATAACAAAAAAAGTCTCAAAAAAAAAAAGTGAAAAAAAGTATATTTGATGAAGCAATATTTCAACATTATGGTTTTAGGCGAAAAACAAACAAACAAACAAAAAACAACAAAAAAACAACAAAAACAAGAAAAACAAACTCCAATTTACCCAACACCATGACCACTCCTCAGAGCTTAATCTGTGGAATGTGTTTCTATGTGTGTATGAGCCAAAGCATTTGGGTTTGGCCAGGCATGGTCAGAGAAGGGTCTCAATTTTGTGGGCACACACACTGTGTTCTCTGGCGTCTACGCTCTCTAGTATTTAGTCTTTATTTTGGACTGGACAGATTTTTTTCTGTGATGTATCTTTATTCTTAAGTATAATTTGAACCTAAAATACTTATAAACTCCCAAAAGGTTGAAAAATAGGTGAATGTAGAGTATAGATGTAAAAAGAATAGATCTGAACTTTATTTTACATAAAACTGTCTACTTTCGAGGCCAGCAGGTGGCAGGAAAGTTCAGGCTCCAAATCCTCCTGGCTCACTTTGCCCTTTGAGTCCTGGATCCAGCAACTTGAAAATCACTCGGTGCCCGTTTGTGGGAGCACAAGATCCTGAGAGGAGACTGGAGGAGAAGGGACTATGGTGTGGCCATTCCCTGGGGATAATGTCTTACTCTCTCTGCTGAGTGCATGCACCCTACAGTAAAACCAAAACAAAATGAATTACTTTTACATTTTTATTTATCACCTATGTGACTTGTTTTTATTATTTAATGTATATGCCTTTTCTGTCTGAAATTTGCTGGATATTTGAGATTGAAACGAAACAAGTCATTGTTTGTCTCTATTAAAATTAGTGAAAAGCATTTTCATGTAACCATGTTTTATTAAGTGACGTGTCATGCTGTTTAGGAGTAAATGAACATGCTCGTCGAGAGCAGCCATGTTTGTGTGGAGGTGTGTGTGCACACGTAAGTCTCTCTTCATCTAGGCATACGTATTCCTTACTCTTTTCTTGTTTTAACATTATCATGAGCTGTGTGTCTATGCAGGCAGCCTGTCTTGCTCACTCTCTATTTTAACTTGTTCTTTGCATCCGTGCTAAATTTGGGCCTACTCTAATGCCTAGGTCAGATTGAGCATTACTTTTGATCAAAGACAGCATTACATAAAATAAAATAAAAGAGTAGACGTAGGGTAATTTTTAGACAAAGTCTTACTTTCAGGAAATATTGCAGAGGATGTAATATTGCAAATAATTTTCATAAAGGGTCTATCAAATCACTGTGTCCAAATGTTGGTTTAACTAATGGATCTACAATCGCTTTGTACTAGAGCTTTGAAATAGCCAGTGAAGAAGATGATAAAAACGTCTTATCTGTCTATGCCGGCGACAGCTCTCACACCTTTGAAACACTCACAGTGGGAAGCAGGAAGTGTGGGTTTTCCCCCTCTTTGTAGTGACATCATAATATTGGCTGTGCTGGACTAGATAGAGGCTCATGGCTTTTCCTCGTGCTCGTAAACAGGGCTATTTTTCTTTCTTTCTTTTTGAATTATTTATCTTATTTTATTTTATTTATTTATTATTGTTATTATTTTTAATCTGCTCTAGGGCAAATGTCTTCACCAGAGAGAGACAGAGAGGTGGGGAGAATGAGAAAGCGAGCTCCCAGATCTGGGACCTGAACCATGATCGGCCATGTGGGAGTCAGATTCCCCAACTATCGCAACACCTGCTTGTCTGGAAGGGTTATTTTTCTTGCAATGATTTGCATAAAGGCTTTTTTTTTTTTTTCTGAGAGGTTTTTGCAATAGGGCACCTGTGCTCACCAGCCAGCCAGACAGACAGAGACAGAGATACAGAAAGTGAGAAATCACCCCCCAGGGGGGATGGCCATGCCGCAATCCCATGTCCTCCATTCTCCTCTCGGGATCTTGGGCACGCACACACATGCACCTGGCATGAGTTTTAAGCCACCGGGTCCGGGACATGAACCACAGTCGACTACGTGGGAGTTCAGAGACATAGCCATTATGCTAACTGCTGGTCCCCATAAAGACTTGTTCAGATATAAGAATGAAAAGAGGGATCTGGAAAAGTGATCTTATGTAATCACTTTTAGTTCTTTTTTTTTTTTTTAAAGTTTATTTTTTAATGTCACAAAGTCAGGTAGAGACAGAAAGAGGAGAGGCATCCCCAGCGGGGTCTTCACACTGTGGTCTCCCCAGCCGACAGCTCTCCCCCATCATGGGCATGCATGTGAGTAGCTGGTGTGCTGAGGGGGGTCTTGGAACTCGGACTCAGGACTTCCCGTGTCCAGTTGCACTACCACAGCAGCATGATCCGCCCCACTTTCAATTTGTTTAGACCATGTAGAGAAGAACATGTTCATAACCTAGCCAGCCTATTAAACAGGCCACTTTGACCTAAATTCTGCTTCTGGAACCTAGGCAGATCCAATGACCCACCTGTTCAGTCTGGTCCAAAGTAACCCGGTTGTTCTGCCCCGTGCAGGGCTGTCGTAGTTCAGGTCAGACCTTCTTCCAACCTTCCACTGTGTTTGAGAAAGGCACCTTCCCTGCTCCCGCTGATGATCCGATTGTGTGCTTTGCAAACGTGTTTTTATTTCGCCACTCCTGTCTGATTTTTTGTCAATCTCCCTTGATTAAATTGGCAGATTTATGTTGTGGAGGCTGTCACTTATTTTGTTTTCCCTTGGGAGGAACACCAAAACAGTACTCATTTTCTCTTTCAGTCATAAATTACTTTCAGAAATAATGAGTGTGTACACACTTCACATCATTTAGAATGTGGAATAATGCATTTCCCAGCAGGGACTGCAAACCGTTCAGATGACCGAAACAATGAAAATGACTTGTCACTTTGGTAGCCTGGTTTATGGTTACCAGAACACGGTGCGATCCTGAGAACCCTTTCACGCTTGCTTTGGGGTGGCTCCTCGTTGAACACCATGGACACTATTACGTCAGACGGAGGAGTGCTGTATGATGTCCTAGAAGACACGCCATCTGTGACATTATTGCTTACTGTTCCTCTGCGGTTCGGTGTCAGTTGACGGGAATGTGCTAGTGAAAAGTGGAAGATGCAGTTGACTATTCACACATAACTTACTCCTTTTTTAAAAATATTTTGCTTTAGGGCATGTATGCTCACCGGAGAGACAGCGAGTGACAGAGACATAAAGTGAGAAGTCACTTCCTGAGGGCATGGCCACATCACAATCCCTTCTCCTCCATTCCCCTCTTGGGATTTTGGGCAAGCACACACATGTGCCCAGTGTAAAGTTTTCCGGGCCCAGGACTCAAACTTCCCCATGGTTGATCACAGGGAAGTCCAGCACCTTAACCACTAAGCCACCTGCTTGTCCCTTACTCATCTCTTCTACCTGAAAAGAAAGAAAAAAGTTGTGATTATATTTCATTATTTTATTATTTGATCTTCACCAAATTTATGTCATAAAAATACTTTCTTAAAGAAATAAATTTTTCATTAAATGATATCTAAAGATTGTTAAAGTTTACTGTTTTTCTGAGTGTTTCTATCAAAACAAAATGAAAAGAAACAATTCTTTATACTTTTATGTCCATGGTTCACAATGTATCCAAATGCAAAATAGTGTCTAAAACGTGCTGTCATCGTTTTCAAGTGGATGTCACCGTGCTATGTGATACTGAGATTCCTTTATTGGATGTGGAGTTTTCTTTATATTCTAGGGTTAAATATAATTTGTAGAAAATGTATGTGTCTCCCTCTCTTTTTCTTCCTTCCCTGCATTTGATACTCTTGGTCAGACTTGGAACTTGCTTCGTCGGGGATTTGGGCTGTGTGAAATGCAGAAATGTCTGAAGTCGGTGGCTTTCTCAGTCTTTGGTTAGAACACTAAAGTGCTGAAATAATTGCACAGATTGTCATGGATGTGTAGGGGGAAGGAAAGTGCTCCTAGGTTCAGGAGAAGTGTCCTGGGGATGTGGGGGCCTGCGGAAGGGAGGGGTTATACAGAGCAGGGAACAAAGCTAGGTCCGAAGCCCAGCGCTTCCAGGCAGATGTTGTCAGAAGTGGAGGGACCTATGGGGTCTGTGCTGGGAACGTAGGGAGGTTGAACTTCAGGGCAGAGTAGAGAGATTACAACGTCCACAGGTAGGTGGTATGGAAGCAGGAAAGCCTCCACACTTTCAGGTCGCATACCGACTGGTATTAGGGTGCCTCAGGAAATCACTAGGAGAGACTAATGTCTTGCAACTGGAGATCTTTTAACTCTTTGCTTTTAGATCATATGCCAAAGTGATATATTATGTCAGAACTCGCCCTAGATGTGGATCACTGGGGGCTTTGTACATTATACGTTTTATATCTTGATTGTGCATTAAATGTTGACCTTCACTGTTGCTTCAGTTTCTCCCTCCCTTCCTTCTTCTGTCCTTATTAATCGGTCTATGGTATTATCAAAATTTTTCTATCCTTTTCTTCTTTTTAGGACGATTATTTATGAACCAATCAGTGGCATGGTGATTAAGGCGTTTGGTTCCCACATGGCTGGCACCTGGTTAGAGTTCTGGGCCCAGCAGCTTGACAAACATATTGGGAGTGTGTGTGTGTGTGTGTGCATACAACCCCAAATCCCAAAGGACAAATGGAGAAGGGATTGAGGTTGGTCATCCCTCCTGGGAGATGCTTTCTCACTTTCTTTTCCTCTCTTTCTCTGACGAGCATATGTACCTTCTAGAAAATTTTCTTAAATAGTAATTCATAATGCCATGATTGTGAGAGTCAGTGTCTGTAATTTCCCTTGTCAACTAGTTGATATTATCAACATTTATAATTAAGACAAAATAAAACCATGTATTCCGGAATGGCACTGGTCATGGAAAATCGCTGGAATATCTGTAGTTAATCTCTCAGTCGTGCCCTGCCAGGATGTCCGGTGACAGCATCACCTTCCTCGTGTAGAACAGGTATTGACCCACCTGCTGGCCTGGACTCTTTTCTTACCCACCACCTGAGAAGGACGCCCCCGTCGCCCACTTCATGACATATTTTTCGTTATGAGTCTCATTGAAGTGCCCTTTGTCATGATGGATCCCTTATTCTAGACACATGTTCATAATTTTGCATTATCACTTGATGTCAATTATGGCTCACATTTTATTTAATGAGGCTTTTCAAGAACTTTGAATTGGCTATTCATGGATAGGAAAATAATTACATCCATGTTATTCCCTAGAGGGAGCCTCACGGATCATAAAGAACGATTAACATACAGTATCTTTCGATAAGTTCATTTACCTGAAAAAAAAAATTCTACTTCTGTGTGCAGAGAAAAATTACTTTATATTTGCTATTTTTTCTACAAATATTTTATCGATCATTTGCTTTAAATTGTTCACTAAGGTAAGGTATATCTCATAAATAATTCTTCCATAAAATATTACTTTTGATTTTCCATGGGTTTATGAACACAAAGCTAATATGTTTACAGCTTACTCTTTGAAGAAGAGTTAGGCATAGTTATATGTTGTGCTTTAACATTTTTTTCCTGGAGTTTTTGCCACAGGGTGCATACACTTGTGAGAGACAAAGAAAGAGAGAGAGGTTAAGTGGGAAACCATCCTCCAAGGGGGATGGCCACACCACAGTTGTTCTCCTCCTTTCTCCCCTCGGGATTTTAAGCAGTCACACACATGAGCCTAGTGTGATTCTTAGCCCACCAGGTCCAGAACTCGAACCATGATCATCGCTGTGGGAATCTAGCACTTTAATTACATCCCCTGCTGGCCCCAAATTACTAGATCTTTTTAAAAGAATTAATTTATTATTATTATTATTACCATTTTTAAAATTTGATATAGGGCATGTGAGTTCACCAGAGAAAGAGAGAGAGCAAGGGAGTGAGAGGGAGGGAAAGCGAGAAGACAAGCCACAAGTTCAGGGTCTTGTATTGGAGTCAACCATGTAGGAGTCCAGGGCCTTAAGCACAATGCCGCCTACTGGCCCTGTTACCAGACTTTTTAAATTAAGCTTTAAATATGACTTATGAGAGTTTTCCCCTAGCTAAAACTGTGATAGCTTAAATATTTATTTTATTGTTGGCGTAAGAAACTTTATAATGATAGAATTTCATCACTTTCGTTATTTATTTAAAACATTTTCAAAGTTCCTGTCAATAGTATACTTTAGAAAGTATGAACTCCTCATTTTAGTACTTCCTATTGCTTAAAATAAAACTTCAAATGACCTCTTCATCTTACCCTGCAGTGATCCAATCTTCCTACGAAGTTGACTGCTTTGTGTTTCTGCTGTGAGTCTTCTCCCTGTTAACTTTTTCTGATTTTGCAATTTCTTGTGACTTGTAGTCATTTTCCTTTTTCATTTATCTAAATTCTGCAAGTGTTTAAATATTTATTTAAGAGACTTATCCAAATCTTTAAGCACCACCTAAATATAATTTGATTAATTTGTTTATTTTTATAGAAACCTAGAATGTTAATGTTTATAAAAACGAATTGGTCACTATTAGTCATAAAAACCATGTAGGAGTCCAGGGCCTTAAGCACAATGCCGCCTACTGGCCCTGTTACCAGACTTTTTAAATTAAGCTTTAAATATGACTTATGAGAGTTTTCCCCTAGCTAAAACTGATAGCTTAAATATTTATTTTATTGTTGGCGTAAGAAACTTTATAATGATAGAATTTCATCACTTTCGTTATTTATTTAAAACATTTTCAAAGTTCCTGTCAATAGTATACTTTAGAAAGTATGAACTCCTCATTTTAGTACTTCCTATTGCTTAAAATAAAACTTCAAATGACCTCTTCATCTTACCCTGCAGTGATCCAATCTTCCTACGAAGTTGACTGCTTTGTGTTTCTGCTGTGAGTCTTCTCCCTGTTAACTTTTTCTGATTTTGCAATTTCTTGTGACTTGTAGTCATTTTCCTTTTTCATTTATCTAAATTCTGCAAGTGTTTAAATATTTATTTAAGAGACTTATCCAAATCTTTAAGCACCACCTAAATATAATTTGATTAATTTGTTTATTTTTATAGAAACCTAGAATGTTAATGTTTATAAAAACGAATTGGTCACTATTAGTCATAAAAATGCCAATAAAGACCAGGATAAGATTCAGTTTTACACTATTCAGTTGATAGTAGTTAAGAATTCTGTTGGGAACCAGCAGTTAACATAATGGCTATGTCACTGGACTCCCACGTAGTCGACTGCGGTTAGCGTCCCCGACCCGGTGGCTTAAAACTCACGCCGGGCGCGTGTGTGTGTGTGTGCCCAAGATCTCAAGAGGGGAATGGAGGAGAAGGGATTGCGGCGTGACCATCCCCCCTGGGGGGTGATTTCTCGCTTTTTGTCTCTCTGTCTGTCTGGCGAGCGCTCACGCCCAATAGTGAAAATCTCTCAAAAAAAAAAAAAAAAAAGAATTTTGTTTAAATCAAATGTTGGAGAGGATGCAGATACTTAGACTATGCTACATACTGCTAGGGAAGGGATACAACATGGTAAAGAGAGCTGGGAAAGCTATTTAGTATCGTGTTATTAAACATTTACTTAACTTCAACCAGAAATTTAAGAAAAATTTTTACACATTTCCATATACATTTGTGTTTGTGTATGTGTATACACACACATACACACACACACGGAGTCTTCAGAAAGTTCATGAAAATGTGTACTATGAAAAAAATCTACGCATGGATTTCAAAAATGTCTCACTTCACAATAAACTTGTCCTTTCATTCCCATTTTCCCATGCTTTTAAAGCCCTCTCATATATACACACATCTGTACTCACATATGTCTGTATGTGTATATATATACATGCATCTGTACTCATCTTATCATATGCATTGTGTCTTTTGTCCTCTATCTATAAAAGATCAATAATGTAGCATGTTTTAGATGTCTCATAGCAACACTATTGGTCATAGCAAATATGGAAATGAGGCAAATGTTCAACCCAACTCACCAAGGAGTGGATTATAAGCTGCAATAGAGTCACACAATGAAATATTTACCTGCTTTCTATTCTCTCTTAGCACCTGGCCTACTTAACCCAGTAGCTTAGTCATTGGTAAATTTTGTTAATCTTTCTGCTAAAACTTTTAGTGTTAGGACACTGCCCTATACAACTGTAACTGCTGAGGCATGCCCATGGTGTTTTGTGCTATTCCCATGGATTAAATTAGATCCGTTTGTAGAATGATGAATGATGACCCTTAACTGAAGTGCATACAAAAAGGATAATCGCATAACATATTTATTAACAGGGTCCGAAAATAAATATAAATTCCACTTAAAATTGCCTAGTCAAAATTTCAAATTTACAAGACATAAAAGATAGGGAAAGTTCTGTGTACTATCAGGAATTGCTCTTGAATTAATCTTTAAGAATGCCATTTGAAAAAATCAAATTTTTAAAAGTACTTTGATTTACATACTCCTTTATGAAGACATATAAGGACAGAAGTCTGACCACTTTTTCATACTTTTCAAAGTCCCTTCCAGTGGGCCTGAGGTGATTGATGAACACAAACATTAACAGAGCATTTTGACCCATTTGTTAACAGGACTCTTTCTACATCCTGTCTTCGGGAAAGTATCTTGTGATGTATCAAACTCTCTTATTTTTGTTAAAGTACGCTCTTTGCCAATGCCTTCATGGAACACAAACCTCTTTTTCTAATGACCAACCTAAGAATTTAAAAAACTATGGCCTATAAGCCCCCACTTCCAGATGCCCCCACCTTTTTTGGAGTCAGATCAGTGGAAAATTCTTTTCGATAAATTCCAAACTTTGTCCCTCACTCTGAAAACCAAGTGAAAGGAATCCCTGTATCTGATCACCACAAGAAAAGTTTGTTGGCCTTTCTCAGGGTCTGGTCACATACATTTGTGTTTAGAAATAAACCACACTAATTATTTCTACAGAGCTGATTATTTCCATTGACACATACTACATATTATAATACATAAGGTACTTCTCTATTCAGTGTGCAATTAAAGAAACTTAAATAATAATTTGTGATATTATTGGGTTCTAGATACATGTCAAATATTTGGCTAGTACTTAGAGACTTTCATTTTTTCATCACAGAAACATTACATGATTTTATCACTTCTATTTTATAGATAAGAACATTGTGGCAAATAGATTTAAAATTTTACTTGAATTGGCATAGAGTTTCATATTTGCAAGATAAAAAGTTCTGAAGATCAGTTTCACAACAATATGAATATATTTAATGCTATTGAAATCTACCCTTAAAAATGGTTAAGATGGTAAATTTCTGCCTGTGTATTTTTTATCACAATAAAAAACTGAGAATAAAATAGGCTTGAAATGTAGAACTAGCAGGTGGCATAATGGGTACATTGCTGGACTCCCATGTAGTCAACCGTGGTTTGAGTCCCAGACCTGGTGGCTTAAAATCCACAACAGCTGCATGTGTGTGCATGCCCAAAATCTCAGGAGGAGAATGGAGGAGAAGGGATTTACCCATGACCGTCTCTCCCGGCGGGGGTAGGGGCAGGGTTCTTGCTGTTTCTCTGTCTCTCTGGTGAGTGCACATGCTCGGTAGCAAAAGT
The DNA here is from genome assembly GCF_000334495.1 of Tupaia belangeri chinensis. Lineage (NCBI taxonomy): Eukaryota > Metazoa > Chordata > Mammalia > Scandentia > Tupaiidae > Tupaia > Tupaia belangeri. The sequence continues at coordinate 2,284,370 of NW_006204918.1, forward strand.
CTCTCTAAAAAAAATAATTAAAAACAGGTTTAAACTGAAACTTCATAATGACTTCTTTGACTATACATGCTAATAATAAGTTTTTATTAATAAATGGTTCTTTTACTTTCTGTGTGCACATCCTTGCAATAAAACTACACATTTATATTTTGCTATGAATAAGTAAAATCTGTTTGTGATATTGAATTTTTTATATTTATTTATTTATTTTGTATTGGGCATGTGCACTTGCCAGAGAGAGATACAAAGAGAGAAAGAGAGAAAAGTAAAGTGAGAAATCACCCCCCAGAGGGAATGGCCATGCTAGAGGAGAAGGTAATCCCACCTCCTCTTGGGATTTGGGGTCTCCATGCACCCATGCCCAGCATATTTTCCAAGTCACCAGGTCCAAAATTTGAACTGCGTAACTGGCCATGTGGGACCCAGCACCTTAACCACTATGCAACTTATCTGGTTCAGTATATCATGATTTTTAAAAGTATCCACTTCTGCCAAATGTTCTGAAACATAAAACGCCTAGTGAAAATGCTTCTACAGATTTCAGTGAAGGTAAAATTCTATACCAGAAAGATGTTTTAATAAATTCCAAGAACAAATGTATTCGTCAGGAACAGGTGGTCCTTCTGAGATCTGACAGGTGTTTCGTTGGTATTTCAATAGCCATGTGTACACTAGGGCTGTGTGCATAAACAGAATTAAAAGATTTAGATTAAAAATATTTTCCAAATGAATATGCTGATAGTTAGAGTGATATTTCTAAGTCCTAGGAACAAACGTCATTGCTACAGAAAAATATAAACTTAACCCAACTTCTCTGTGATACCAAACTGGACACTCCAACTGAAAAGAGAGACAGCTTTCAGACTTTGAGAGATTATCTCAGCATGGAGGCCTTAAGGACTTGGGTCTTTTTTTTTTTCTTTTTATTTATTTATCATTATTATTCATACATTAAATCACTATAGATCACTTAAGATTGTGAAGAGACTTTACCCAGCATGATATACACCTCGGTCCAGCCCAGTTGAGATCATCCTACACGTCCTTATCAACAGATAATAAACCTTTCAAGAGATGTTTTTCCCTTAGAAGGAGATTAACCTGTTATCTTCTGTGCCTGGAAAAATGAGACCAGGGGCAAGAAAAGGGTAGTTATGTTTCTAGATCTGTTTTCAGCTCCTTAAATAGGAGGTACTATATATTTCTCAAGGAAACCGAGACTGGGTTCTCTTACCCTACAAAGTCTGTTTTTACTTTAGGTTTTTAAAATACATATCTTTTATTATTATAATGCAGAAAAACTAATTACCTCAGATACCACTTTATCTTTTTTCAATGGAAACAATAGGTAAGAGGTAAGAGATCTTTTCTGTATTCAAAGTAGGCTCCAACAGGGAAGCAGAGGTCTTTCTCCTTATCTGTCTTAAGTGAAATTGGTTTCTGTTGTGGCTGTTGTTTCTTAATTCTTTGTATTTCAGAGAACCTTACAACTTTCTTGCTAGTCTAAATATCTCCTGGATAATGCTTTTCTTCCTCTAGAGGGTACATATGCTTGCACAAGAGAAACAGAAAAAGAGACTGAGGGAAAGTAAAAAAATAAAATAAACCCCTACCCCGCCCCACCTTGGGGCATGGACACTCCTCAGCCCCTTCTCATCTCTTTCTCCTTTCGGGATTTGGGCTCACACATGTACCTGACGTGTTTTTCAAACTGCAGGTCTGGGACTTGAAGTTGGCTATGTGGGATCCACAATTACCTGTCCAGATAATTAATTCAACATTTACAGTGTTAGAATACAGATTGCCTCCAAATAATACAAATTTCGTTATTTTCATTTCTCTAAAGCATTTCACAGGAATACAGTTTAAATAGTATATATCTTTTTATTGTATTAAGTGGTGCATAGACGTTTCGTGATTTATTAATCATGTCTTCATTTTGTGTAGTCACTATTTAATCTCTAGTTGATTTCTTTTATTGCTTTTAAGAATTCTTTTAAGGATCAGCAGTCGGCATGATGGCTAAATGTCGCTGGATTCCCATGTAGTCAACCACCGCTCGAGTCCTGGCCCCAGTGGCTTAAACTCACACTGGGCGCATGTGCGCGCATGCCCAAGATCCCAAGAGGAGAATGGAGGAGAAGGGATTGTGGTGTGACCATCCCTCCTGGGGATGATTTCTCGCTCTCTGTCTCTCTGTCTCTCTGTCTTTCTGCCGAGCACGCACACCCTATAGCAAAAACCTCTCAAAAAAGAATTCTTTTAAATTTGTTCATATTACTCACAATAGTATGTGTACATGTATAAGAGAGAGGGAATGAGAGAGAGAAACCTTCGATAGAGTCTTGTCTCATTGCGGTACCCTTCCCATGGCTGTCCAGACTAGGGTCTCAGGAATGTGCACAGGGACCTGGTGTGCTGACACAGGATCTGGGGATCTGAACCTGCAGTCAGCCACGTGACTCCCAGTGCCGTAGTTCAGCTTACTCGCTGAACTAGTCAGCTATAGTTAACCAACCGAACAGTTCAGTTTACTGTGCTGCCAAACTGGGCCACCTATATTTTATTCTTGCAGGGAATTTAAAATGTCCTATAGATACTTTATAGGCCTATATATGGATACTTTTTTTAAAGTTGTGTAGTTCAGATGAAAGAACTATCGAATATCTGCTCTGTATTAACCACTTTACTAGTTGCTTCTAAAAAAAGTGGGTAGAACGATAAACAAGGGTATCTTGATTCCAGGGAAGCAGGATCTAATGGATTCTTCTGTTTATATGGTGGTGTAAAATTCCTTGGTGCATTTAATAAGAAAACAGTACAGATGGGGTCAGCAGGTGGCATGGTGGTTAAGGTGCTGGACTCCCACATGACTAATGGCGGCTCAAGTCTCAGACCCAGTGGCTTCAGAATCACCCTAGGCACATGTGCGTGCGTGCCCCAAATCCCAAGGGGAGAATGAAGGAGAAGGGATTGCAGAGTAATTACCTCCCCCCCTGCCTCCTGAGGGATTGATTTCTCAATTTCCCTCTCTCTGTCTCTCTTTGGTGAGTGCATGATCCCCATGGCAAGCAATCTAAAAAAAGAGAACAGTTCCAGAGCTGGGGCACCAAGAAAGAATTTTAGCTCTGGTGACAGAATGGTCTCTGACAGTGGGTGAAGTTTTTTTCTTATGTGTGTTTTCCTATTGGATGTGATTTCCTCAAGGCTGGGAAAGCCTGTGTCTCCCTTTTGTCTCGTTCTGGGGAAGAGGAGGTGCTCAATAATTGACTTATGGGCAGATGCATACATAAAGCGGAAGGTCCAGATCAAAGGTGTTGCTGGGCAGAAGGGAAAGCCATGTATAGACTATGTACAAGCTTCAGATTCTCACGCCAGGCATAGACACAGTCAGCCAGAGAGCAGGTGTATAATATTAGGGAAAATTCACCCCAGTCTACACACGGAGAAATTTGTTTGTTTATCTATTTATTTATTTATTTATTTATTTATTAAGCTGTTTTTGCTACAGGGCGCATGTGCTCACCAGAGAGACAGAGAGATACTGAGAGACAGAAAGCAGGAAATCACCTCCTGGGGGAATGGCCATGTCGCAATCCTTTCTCCTCCATTCTCCTCTCGGGATCTTGGGCACACATGCACACACGCCCAGCGTGAGTTTAAGCCACCGGGTCCAGGACTTGAACTGTGGTCGGCCTACATGGGAGTCCAGCGACATAGCCATTACGCTAACTGCTGGTCCCCACATGGAGAAATTTATTTACTGATTTTCAGTTACGTACATTGACAGAAAGCTTTTCAGTTGCCCTTTAAGTCTTGTTTGGAATTGTGACCTTAGGAGTTATTCAGCTGAACTGTACTGGTTAGCCATTACTCCCGACCACAATTTGAATTGAAGATTTTTAAATTGGAAACAAAAATCCGTTACTAAGAAAATAGCTTACTTGTTTACTAAATATGAATCAGGTATTTCAGTCATAACAGTGGTGAGCCATGACTAATGGACCGAGAATCTGTGTCTCTCAAGTTTACATGTTGGCAACCTTGAGGGTATTAGGAGAGGGGCCTTTGGGGGGCCAGTAGGGCATGAGGGTGGAGGCCTTAGAGGGGGATGGTGCCCTTACGGGAGACTCTGGAAGCCCACTCACTGGCTTTCCATCTTGAGGGATACAACAGGAAATAGGCAATCTGAAACCCAGAAGATGGCCCGCTCCAGACCCCAGCCATGCTGGCACCCCGATCCCAACATTGAAGCCTCCAGGATGGCGAGAACTAGATTCTGTCGTTTTTAAGTCCTAAAGACTAAGATACTTTGACAGTAGTCCAAACTAAGACAGCGTGGTATAGGAAATTAAATTTTTCTTGGACAATGGAACCTAGAACATTAAACCTCTGTTCACCTGTTGCTGGTGGAGGGGAGAAGTGGTGTAAGCAGGGGTGTAGAGATTAACAGGATGAAGGTGTGCAGTTAGACGTAGCTGTAGCCAATGACATTGACAGGAATTACATGTGATGGTCATTTACTTAGGATCTCTACTTACAGCATGGCTAGTAGACCTTTTTCTTTAAGAAACAATAGTAAAATATTTTAATATTTTAATTATGATGTCAAGATGAATAAGGAGAAAAGAAACCACAAAATCAACGAAAATAAGAGAAAGGAAGTCGGTGAAGACGGATTCAGTATCTACATCTCTTCCCTGAGTGTACACAAATGCAGCTCATTGTAAATAGGGAAGAACACGGTTTCTGAAAGAGACGGCGTTGAGGCCCAGCCCTGAACCTGCCATCTCATGGCCTTGCCTCAGCATCCTCTGCCCTGAGACCAGTAAGGGTCTTCCTCACAGGGTGCTGTGTAGACACAGTGTGTTAATGCTGTGAACTGCCTAGAACAGGCTGGTAGGGGGCCAAGGCAGCAAGTGTGAAACACTAACAAGTGTGAGACACAGTCTAATGGTAGCTCTTCAACCATGACCCTGAGGAAAGACTGTTAAGTGTAACTTCATGTTTGTAACAAAAGGGCCCAAGTTTTTAGTCATCTTTCTGCACTCCTAGTTGAAGCCTGCCTCAGAGATATAACTGAGCGTGAAATGGTTCTAAAATAACACATCAGTGGGCCAACAGGTGGCATGGTGGTTAAGGTGCTGGACATGACTGACTACGGTTTGAGTCCCGGACCTGGAGACTTGCTTTCTTAATTTCTTTCTCTCTCTCTGTGTCTATGTGTGTGTGTGAGTGTGTGTGTCTGGTGAGTGCCAAAATAATAATAATAATAGTAATAAATAAAATTATATGAACAATTATTTAAATGAACTGGCCAGCAGATGGCATGGATGTGAAGCTGGTGAATTTGAATGGCTCACTGCACGGTTCAAGTCCCTAACCTGGCAAATTGAAAATCAAACTGGATACACGTGCCGGCATGCTCAAAATCCCAAGAGGAGAATGGAGGAGAAGGGATTGTAGTGTGGCCATCACCCATGGGGGGTAATTCTTCACTTTTCCTATCTTCCTCCCTCTCTCTCTCTCTCTCTCTGTGTGTGTGTGTGCTCTGTGTGTGTGTGTGTGTGTGTGTGTCTGGTGAGCTCAGGTGTCCTATGGTAAAGAATAATAAAGAGACTTATTATGCAAATTTCCTGCCACTTCCTCTCACCATTTTTGGTTCTCTGCTTTAATCTTCCTTCCCCATCGTAGTTGTTTAGGCTCTTGAAATGATACCATTGGAGCATAATGCTTAGGAAAGGCTTTTAAGGTTTTGCTGCTAAAAACTTTCCATGTAATGTTTGAACTCTTTAGACGTAAGATGCTCTAAAAAATCTAATAAACAATTAAAAGATGACAGAGATATGAGAGGAGAAAAACAGAAGTGGTGTGCTTAGAGGATGACAAGGAGTCCTGGGTATGATCCGTTTGGGAGAGCCAGGATTTTCCGAACTCGCATAAAAAGTGCAGTGCAATTCTGCACTGAAGACACGATTTCGAAGGCTGCTGGCCTTTAAGACAGGGCTTGTGAAAGGTTGCGGAGCCAGCTCTCCCCTTGTATTAATATTACCTGAGCATCAAAACACTTTGGACACACGAAGCTGAATCATTAAAAAAATTCTGCCCATGTGCTTTGAAGCTCACAGATGGACTCCTGCGGTTATCCTGCAAAGTAACGTACGCGCAGCTTGCACTCAAGGAAAGGCTCGATTGAGTAAAATGTGAGTGCCGTTTTCCCCACTGACTCTATTTACAATGTTCCTTCTGGTCAGCACTGGGACAGATGCTGGCCCCAAGGCTTTCGAAGTCCTGGTTCCCTTTCATTTCTCTACTGGTTTAGTGATTAATGTAAAAGCTATGAACATTCCTGAATCATTTGTTCACCGTCTTGCCAGAGCTAAGAAAACTGCTCTTGTGTGGTGTGTTCATAAAATAAGATGCTTACAATGTCATAGATGTCTTTGTTCAACTGGTCCTTTGTTGAAAGTGAAAGATGAATTATTTTTCCCCCTTTATTTTTAACAGAGATTTTTGCTAAAGGGTGAATGTGCTCTCCAAAGACACAGAGAGAGTCAGAACAAGAGAAAGTGAGACATCACTCCCCAAGGTGGGTGGCCACCCTGCAATCCCTTCTCCTCTATTTTCCTCGTGAGGTCTTGGGCATGCATGCACATGGCCCAGTGTGTTTCAAGTTACCAGGCACAGGGCTCAAACTGCAGCCAACTATGTGGGAGTCTAGTGCCTTAGCCACTATGCCAGCTCCTGGTCCCAAGATTAAAATTCTTTACGAAACTGATTCTGTTTATGGTAAGTATCTACCACCACAGAGTCAAAGCAGTTTGTCTCTACTCTTTTTTCATTTATTTCTTTTTAGATTTTGGCCATAGGATGTATATGCTTGCTGGAGAGAGACAGAGAGACATAGAGGGGGAAAGAAAGAAGTCAACCCTAAGAGGGGATGGCCATGCTGCAGTTCTTTCTCCTTCATTCTCTTGGGATTTGGGGCATACATACACATGGCGTGATTTTCAACTGCCAGGTCTGAGACTCAAACTGCAGTTGGCCAAGTAAAAGTCCAGCGCCTTAACCATCTTGCTAACTGCTGGTCTCTTTTCATGATTTCTTAATTGCCAACAATTTGAGATAACAGTTATATTTTGGCAACTCAGTAAGATGCAAGAATCCTTTGTTGCATTTGTTGGTTTCCACTGTTTACTTTTCCTCTGACCTTTTGGTTGCTCAAACTGTATTGTTTGCTTTCATTGATTACTTCATACATTCATTCCTTTACACATATTCAATTCAATTCATTAAAAAAATCTACTAAACACCTACTAGGCACTAGACACTGTTAACCACTGAGGATACAGGAGTGGACACACAGATAACGCCTGACTCACATAAAGAGTGTTCTG
>NW_006204918.1:2292204-2323209 GCF_000334495.1 Tupaia belangeri chinensis
AAGGAGTCCTGGGTATGATCCGTTTGGGAGAGCCAGGATTTTCCGAACTCGCATAAAAAGTGCAGTGCAATTCTGCACTGAAGACACGATTTCGAAGGCTGCTGGCCTTTAAGACAGGGCTTGTGAAAGGTTGCGGAGCCAGCTCTCCCCTTGTATTAATATTACCTGAGCATCAAAACACTTTGGACACACGAAGCTGAATCATTAAAAAAAATTCTGCCCATGTGCTTTGAAGCTCACAGATGGACTCCTGCGGTTATCCTGCAAAGTAACGTACGCGCAGCTTGCACTCAAGGAAAGGCTCGATTGAGTAAAATGTGAGTGCCGTTTTCCCCACTGACTCTATTTACAATGTTCCTTCTGGTCAGCACTGGGACAGATGCTGGCCCCAAGGCTTTCGAAGTCCTGGTTCCCTTTCATTTCTCTACTGGTTTAGTGATTAATGTAAAAGCTATGAACATTCCTGAATCATTTGTTCACCGTCTTGCCAGAGCTAAGAAAACTGCTCTTGTGTGGTGTGTTCATAAAATAAGATGCTTACAATGTCATAGATGTCTTTGTTCAACTGGTCCTTTGTTGAAAGTGAAAGATGAATTATTTTTCCCCTTTATTTTTAACAGAGATTTTTGCTAAAGGGTGAATGTGCTCTCCAAAGACACAGAGAGAGTCAGAACAAGAGAAAGTGAGACATCACTCCCCAAGGTGGGTGGCCACCCTGCAATCCCTTCTCCTCTATTTTCCTCGTGAGGTCTTGGGCATGCATGCACATGGCCCAGTGTGTTTCAAGTTACCAGGCACAGGGCTCAAACTGCAGCCAACTATGTGGGAGTCTAGTGCCTTAGCCACCAGGCACAGGGCTCAAACTGCAGCTGACTATGTGGGAGTCTAGTGCCTTAGCCACTATGCCAGCTCCTGGTCCCAAGATTAAAATTCTTTACGAAACTGATTCTGTTTATGGTAAGTATCTACCACCACAGAGTCAAAGCAGTTTGTCTCTACTCTTTTTTCATTTATTTCTTTTTAGATTTTGGCCATAGGATGTATATGCTTGCTGGAGAGAGACAGAGAGACATAGAGGGGGAAAGAAAGAAGTCAACCCTAAGAGGGGATGGCCATGCTGCAGTTCTTTCTCCTTCATTCTCTTGGGATTTGGGGCATACATACACATGGCGTGATTTTCAACTGCCAGGTCTGAGACTCAAACTGCAGTTGGCCAAGTAAAAGTCCAGCGCCTTAACCATCTTGCTAACTGCTGGTCTCTTTTCATGATTTCTTAATTGCCAACAATTTGAGATAACAGTTATATTTTGGCAACTCAGTAAGATGCAAGAATCCTTTGTTGCATTTGTTGGTTTCCACTGTTTACTTTTCCTCTGACCTTTTGGTTGCTCAAACTGTATTGTTTGCTTTCATTGATTACTTCATACATTCATTCCTTTACACATATTCAATTCAATTCATTAAAAAAATCTACTAAACACCTACTAGGCACTAGACACTGTTAACCACTGAGGATACAGGAGTGGACACACAGATAACGCCTGACTCACATAAAGAGTGTTCTGGTGGAAGGCAGACAGTATCCAAGAACAAGAAGCAAAATGTCTAATATGTGGACTGGTGGCAAGTGAGATGGAGAAAGAGAAAGCACGGAAGAGGAATGGGGAGTGTCCTAGGCAATCACAGTTTTAAATTTTATTTGGGTGAATAAACTTACTGGGAAAGTTGACAATAAGAGAAGTGAGAAAGGGAGCTGTGGATGATTGGGGAGGGGAGTGTTCAGGGTGAATGTCACATGGTTGGCGTGAGCTAGCAAATTCAAAGGGCAGAAGAGGTGGCAGTGCAGTGCATGCACGTGAGCAGGGTGGAGAGTAGAAGGAAGGGAACTGCAAGAGGGAACAGGGAACCGGATCATGGAGGGCTCGGGTGCCTTTGCAAGGTCTTTGGATTCTGCACAGAGACAGTTGAAGGACGGAGGAGGGGGGCATCGTGATTTGACTTAGGTTGAAAAGAGATGCCTCCACCTGTAGTGAGAACAAGAGACAGAAGAGGAGCAGGAGCAGTGACAGGCAGGCAGGAGGCTGCTGCAAAGACCCAGGTGAGAGGCGTTAGACTTCGACTAGTGGACATGGCTGGGAGGAGGAAATTTGAAAGTGCAATAGAACGATTTGCCAGCAAAGAAAGAAAAGAAGAGCCAAAGGGGATAGTACAGCTTTCGGCATATGGGAAGGTAACATTGTCCTCAATTGACGAGAGCAGGGCAGCATTGGGAGCCAAAATTCTCACCTCCCGGCCATGTTCTTGGAAGAGTCAGGAGGTGGGATCCATCACGGTTATAGAGGGAGGAACGGATAAACAAAACGTGATCTATGCACACAATGGAATAGTAATATTATTAAATATTATTATTTGACACATGCTATCACTCGGATGTACCCTGAGGACATCATTCCAAGTGAAATAAGCCAGTCGCACAGAGGTAAATACCCCGTATAATGGTGTCTTGGTCTATGAACGGCCTGTATTTGGGATGGCGGGTCTCATAATGTCACAGGTAGTACCGTATAGCCTTGGTGTGCAGTGCACCGCACCGGCTAGGGTTAAGTACACCTGAGTATATTTGCATGTGATGGGGTCTCCTAACAATACCTTTCTCGGAGTATCTTCCGGTCCCTTAGCCATGCGTGCCCGCCTGGATGGTTTCACCTACATGAGGTGCCCAAAGGAGTCCAACTCACAGAAACACAAAGTTTAGTACATTTTTGGGGGCTGCTGTTCTCTCTGACTGGCCTCTGATGGACACCTGTTCTCTTCTTTCATTCCTACCATTTACAGAATTGAAGGCTTGCAGATGGAGAGAGGGAGGAGTCCGGGAGAGGAGGCACCTCAAATTCAGTGACAGCCAGCCCTGGGCCCGGGAGACCCTCTGCCGTTACGTGGCACGGACTGATCACAGTCCTCCTTGTGCTTTGGCTTCACATCATATTTCTAGGGTCTTTCTCTTTTTCTAGATCTTTCTTCACGATTCTCAGTCTCCTGATGCCTAGAACCCTCATTTTCCAATTCCAAAGCTGTTCTTGGGAGACTGTAAACTCTCTTACTTTTAGTTTTAAGATCATGCCCTTGGGGCCTTACCATTTATATTCAAAGGTATTTTCCACATGAATTATGAATTCCAAATGAATTATAAGTTCCAAATGAATTTCTAAATGAGAAGAATTATGACCCTTCTTTAGTATTCTGAATATGCTTCAGTAGATTTTTAGCATAAAATAGAAATATTTTTTCTTCATACTACTCATGGACAATATTAAATCACGCTATGCACCTTGTAGATTAAATATTGAGAAAATCTTTTTACCTAAGCATATATCAAAAGACACAGTTGTAATTTTGTATTTATTACTATATGTATATAAGAAATACATGAAAGTAACAGCTATCTGAGAACGATTTTTGGCACCTCAGATTCTGCAGATAACAACAAGGGAACAGTGGGAGTGTGAAGGTCTTGGCCTCCGAGACCTGGGAGCAAGGATGACAGATGACGACCAGGGAGAGGGAGCTGCACAGGCTGATACCGGGAGGAAGAAGATGGCCTGACCAGTGAGGATGATGGTGGGGGAACGCCCTTTGAAAGGTTCCCAGAGAATGCTTATAATGGAAAAACTCTGCATGGATTTCAAATATTTTTCCAACAAAATAAACTAGGACTTGAATTCCATTTTTACTATGAACTGTTAGAAATCCTCTCATCCACTGCCACCACGTTTTTCAGAAAAGGAGGAACATCGTGGTAAGAGAGACGAGGAAAGGGCCAGTAGCCTGTTTCAAACGCTCAGGCAAGTCCTTCTAATTCTTCCATCTTTGAGTCCACTGCTCAGGCCCAGGCGTGGTGCTCGGCCTGTCAGAGCTCGCCGGGCCAGGTTTGGCACAGACCCTGCGCTGCCCTGCCGTGTGTCCCCAAACATGACTGTGGAGACCGCGGTGCTGCGGTGTTCCGCTGCCTTCCTCAGAGTCCGGGTGTCTGTCCCAGCAGCAGGTGGGAGAACACCGCAGATTGTAAAGGGGGAGCAGAGTGGGTGGAGGATTACGTCACCAGGGAGGGTAGGTGTGAGGATTCCGTCTCCGGGTCCCACACGATAGAACGCAGGAGGGTGTGTGTCAGTGTGTGAGCACATACACGTGTTTGAAGGTGTTGATTTTGAAGACTTAGGGAGGACAACGTTTGTGTTCCATGAGTGAAGAGGGTGGTAAGTAGCAAGTGTATAGACGAAGAAGCCATAACGCATGCGTTGGAAAATCCATGCATTCATTAAAGACTTCTGGGGGCTGGCAGGTACCCTGGTCATTGAGGTGCTGGATTCTCACGTGGCCAACCGCACTTCAAGGACTGGACCTGGTGGCTTACTTTCTCACTTTCCTTCTCTCTGTCTCACTCTAGTTAAATTCTAAATAAATAAATAAATTGAATTACATGATTCTAAAAAAATTAAATGTATTTCTTTACATAATTAAAAACTTAAAAAAAGTGTTATTTTAATTTTTTTCTTTTTGAAAAAACAAAGAAAAAATACTGGGCTATAATTAAATTACATGATTCTAAAAAAATTAAATGTACTTCTTTACATAATTAAAAACTTTAAAAAAGTGTTATTTTAATTTTTTTTCTTTTTTGAAAAAACAAAGAAAAAATAGTGGGCTACTCAAAAAGATCACATTTGAGAAAAGTAAAAAGATATTCACAATGGGACCAGTAGTTAGCATAATGGCTATGTCGCTGGACTCCCACATAGTCGACTGTGGTTCGCATCCCGGACCCGGTGGCTTAAAACTCACGCAGGCACGTGTGCATGCGTGCCCAAGATCCCGCCAGGAGAATGGAGGAGAAGGGATTGCGGCGTGGCCATCCCCCTTGGGAGGTGATTTCCCGCTTTCTGTCTCTCTGTCTCTCTCTCTGTCTGTCTGGCGAGCACATGCGCCCTATAGCAAAAACCTCTCCAAATAAATAAATAAATAAATTAATTAATTAATTAAAAAAAGATATTCACAGTAAGTATAAAATGGAGTGGTCTTAGTTAGCAGAGATCTTCAAGTATTTTCTGCCTCTGTCCTGTCTGAAGGGATCAGGGATCAATCTGAAGCAAATATATGCATTCACTTAAATTTTAGGGCCTCTGGTCAGATTCTTGATGAAGGATTCTCTCTCAGAGGAGAGAAAATATTCCGGAGGTCCTTTAAATTAGTACTTATACAAAGACGAAGATCTTTGAGGAAATGTCTTTTCCGAAGACATGGACATTTTCCCAAGAAGAGTTTCGTCATTTCATGCTGCGAAGGCGATGGAACGTTAGTGAAAAATAGCAAACCATGACAATCAAGAACCTTGTGGTTTTTTGATATGTTCTGAGTGCATTCTGTACTGAGAATGAATTCACTCCAGAGGCAACGCGCAGCTTTTCCTTGCCGAACTGGCTGAGCTCCATTATCAAAGGTGGCAGCAATCAGGTTCCGTAAGGCTGAGGATCGTAATTTTCTCAGGTGGCAACTTAAGCCCCCAGACAGAATTGTGGCCTCCGTTCCTCAGGGCTTATACAGTCTGCACTTTTAGACACTGGCCACATTAAATCACTTAATTTCCTCTTCCTTGAACAATAGGGTAAAATGCATAGAAGAAAATGCATAGAAGAAAATCACAGTTACCTCTAACCATGCCATCACTGCTAATACTTTAGCATTTACCTTCACAATATTTTTTTTATGCATAAGAGCATACATATTTTCCCACAACCAAGTTTTTAACTCCAGGAGGAATTTTCAAAACATTTTGGAAGATATGTTATGAAAAACCGAAGTTAAGGCACTGGATTCTCACGTGGTCAACTGTGGTTCGAGTCCTGGAATCAGCGGCGTAAAAGTCACTTAGGCATGTGTGCACACTTGGGCATGTGTGCCCAAAATCCAGAGAGGAGAATGGAGGAGAAAGAATTGTAGCGTGGCGTCCCCTGCAAAAGGATGATTTCTTGCTTTCTGTCTCCCTCTCTTTGTCTCTCCAGTGAGCCCACCCACTCTACTAAAAAAACAAGCAATCAATCAAATGAACAAACAAACAAAGCAAACTAGTCATGAATTTCAAAGTTCTGTGGGTTTATTTTACACCAAAATAAGCTTATACTTTAATTCCACTATTTCCTTGAACTTCTGAAGTCCTTGTATATTTATTTTTACACTATCAGTTTTATCATGTACTATAAGTATGTTTAAAAAGGATGAAATATTTTTGAGTGTCATTTTTATGTTTCCAGAGAATTCTATTATTATAATACACCATCATTTTTCAAACCAAACTTGTGACTCAGTCATGACATTGTTTCCAGTTGGGTGGTTTTATAAACATTGCTGCATGCATTTCCCTGTGAAAGCATCTGTTCTACTACTTTAAGACTAATTAGGGAAAATTCCCCAAGTTGGAAGTTCTGGGTTAAGATAAATATATTTTTATGATTTTTTAAATAAGATTTACCAAGTTTTCCTCAAAGGGACTGCAGATTATGGCAGGGTATGAACCTCGGACCCTATGTCTTGATTGATGATCTTGGTTGAATTACAAAATGTTCCATTTTTGTTTGTAATTACTTGACGTTTAACTTCAAAAGTGCAGAATGGTTGCTTCCTCCAATTTCCTTATAAAACATTGACCACCTTTAACTTGTAACTCAGACAGGGATTGCTATTGTAGCATCCTGATTTTTCCGGCCATGAGGATTGTGTTTGCTTGAGTTACATGCTCTAGTCATTGTAGGGGTGTGCACACGTCCCACCCCATCACGTGGGCATCACGCATGTGCTACTCCAGCCAATGGAAGCGATGCACGCCGAGACTGAGCAAAAGGAGTGTAGTCCCGTCTTCGTTCTTTCCCTCCAGAGAACACAATGGAATGCTCCAGACAGGGTGGCTTTTAGCATGGCTGTATCAGTGAAGGGGCACATGGGTCTAAGCAGTAGCTGACCCACAGATACTGTAAGTGAGAAATGCACCTCCACGAGGATTTTACTGACAAAATTAGTAGAAGCTTACTGCTGTGGAGTCTGGGAGGCTGGTTAGGTATTCTCTTCATGGAAGCCATGGAGGTGGTTTTCTAAGGCTCTGGATTCAAATAGAAAGAGAAAATTCCACTGTTGCTTCAACATGGACATTAGTATATTTCTTGTAAATATTAAATATTAGACATTTATTTTGAGCAATGGCTCAAACAGTTTATGTTTATTCTCATACCAATCATGCAACTGGATTCCCAAGAGAGTAAATCCCTCCTTCATAGACTGTGCCATTCACATCCATGTATCTCTATTACACCTAGAGTGGAACTGATTATTTACCCTTCCTGGAAGTATTGAGCAAAAAGTTAATATCTCAAATAAGTTCTTTTTCCTTTGATTCAGATGAGAAAACTTGGTTAAGTTACTGATGGCCGTGGAGGAAACATTTTGTACCAGATGATAGTTTTATAGTGCCCTTCATTGACTTGAGGCTTGGAGAGGTTAACACAAATCTACAAATCTGCAACATTTCCTTGCTCTACCTGCTACGCTGGGGTGATAGAGTTGGCAGCTTCTGCCATGAACAGTGTTTGCCAGGGAATGACAGTCAGGAGGTCAGACAGCACAGGCAGGTACTCCTGAGGTGCTGTGTGTGTACTCAGGAGGGTGCAGGTACTTTGGTTCCAGAGAGTGCTAGTAGTCTTAATTGAGAAAATAAGCAGTTTTTGATGTTGTGAATATAAACACACCCACAAACACACACACACACTCTATGGAGCAATCTCAATAAATCCTTGAGCTGGTAAGTTAATTTTAAAACACTGAACTTATCCCAAATGAATGCCATTTATATCCTCTATTCACTCCTGCCTTCTAATTTCCTCTGCTTGGCAGGAACTGTTTCTCATTGCTCTTCTGTCATGTTTTATAGTATGTTCTTCTTTTCTGTTTTGATTTCCATGGCTCAGAGCTGTGAAGGTCTGCTTTTCTAAGTGTGTGGATTTTCTACCACTAATCATCTGCTGTTCAAACACTTTCCCTAGAACATTTGTTTATTTCCTGTTGATATTTTCGCTAATGTACTGTCTTTAGTATCTTATACCTCTGCTGCTGGTACTCTAAGCCTGAAATGTCCATTTACTCTTTCTCTAGATATTTTCTCTCGCTTAGTTCATCCTTTTTTTTTTTTTTGAGATTTTTGCCTATAGGGTGTGTGGACTTGCTGGAGAGACAGAGAGACAGAAAGCAAGAACTCCCCCCCTCCCCCCCAGGGAGGTTGGCCATGCCACAATCCCTTCTCCTCCGTTATCCTCTTGGGAATTTAGGCATGCATGCACATGCTCCCAGTGTGTTTCAAGCTGCCAGATCTGGGACTTGAACCATGATTAGCCACATGGGAGTCCAGTGCCTTAGTTACTGCGCTACCTGCTGGCCCCTAGTGCATCTTTTTTTTTTAAAGTTCATTTTATATCTCTCTTCCATGAACAACAAAGACACAGAGAAAGAGACTGGTAGAGAGATAAGCAGTCCAGCAGAGTTTTGGTGCCACAGCCCACTTCCGGTACCAGCCAGCCCCAGGTCAGGACCATGTACACAGCGAAGTCTCTGGGTACAGACCTGGAGCCTTTCTGTGTGTGTCGGCCTCACAGAGCATCGCATTTTACAACTCCGTACTTCCAGCCTCTCAGTTTATCATTCTTACCAGTATTCTTGCCGACTTGTTCTTCCAGTCTTCGGAAAGCATGTTTCCTGTGATTCAGCAATTCTGAAGGACAATTTCAATAGCCTGACACTCTTCCTTATTAGAAGTTGAGTTACTTTCGGGCTACTTCAGGACATTTTGCTTTTTAATGAATAAATAAAACCCAGAAAAGTGATGCTATCAAAAGGAAACTAATATAATACACAGTACAACTTATTATTTAAAAATATTTGTTTTCCTCAACCATAATGCCAAAGATGAGTTAAATCAGCTTAATATCACCTCGGGTCTTTGACCCTTCCAATCTTTTCTCCTAATGCATGTGCTTTGCACATAGATTATAGGTTTGAACACCAAAGATTGTGTTAATACCAAGGACACTCAGGATAATAAGGCTACTACATCAACGAGTGATTATAGAGTTGAAAAGCAATGCTATTGTTGGACGATTTATTCATGTATTGACTTATTACTTCGATATATTTATCCATTGAGCAAGTCTCATTGATACTGCCCTTAGTGATGAATGCTTTTCTTTAATGTGAAATAATTTAATGATATAATTGACCCATTATATATGTGTATGTACATATGTATATCATTTCAAAGGGAAAATATTCTTGGGTTTTCCTATACTTTAAAAATAGTGCATTCTTTCTGAAAATGTGTCTGTCTTCCTGCATTCTAAAGACATTTTATTCACAGAGAGCTAAAAATGACACAATTTCTACTTAAATTTAAAATTTTTAATGTAATTTTCAGCACTGTGTTTCTAGCCTTCTACTGATATTTAATTTCATCCACTTCTCCCATAATAGAACACAGAATTATTTTAGTAAGGAATTATGTATTTGTAATATATTGCAGCATATTAAGTTACCCCAGAATTGAGCAGCTTAAACAGCAAATATTCAGTATTTACAGTTTATGTTGGTCAGGGTATCAAGAGCCGCTTAGCGGGTCAGTTCTGGCTCACACTCTCTCATAGTCAGACTATTGGCTGGGGCTGCCTCCCCTGAAGCCCTGAGCAGGGCTGGAGAGTGTCCTTATGAGAAGAACAATTGCATGGTTGGCAGTGCGCGTTGGCTGCCAGCTGGGATACCTCAGTCCTCCTCTGATGGCCTCCACCCAAGGCTCCACCCACATGGTGATGGCACCTTACACGCACGTGTGTGTGTGTGTGTGTGTGTGTGTAAAACAGAAGCCAATGGGCCTGTCATTTAGTGCCCTTCACTTCTGCCATATTCTATTAATGAGAAGCAAATTAATAGTGAGTCTAACCCACACCTAAGACAGTGTGGGACACAGTTATGACTATCGGAGGCAAGGATCTTTAGGGGCCATTTAGATGTTGCTTACCAGACATTAGTGAGTTGAAAATAGTAAAGAGTCAGACAACCTTAGCTTCTATCAAAGGAGAATGTAAGCAACAAATACAGTGTCTCCCAAGAATCCAAGCGGGAAGAGAGGTACGCCTGGTGAGAGAACCTGCGAAAACCACGCATGTGATCTTCTTTTCTTACGGATACACATGCATCTCTGTTTCTCTTTTGGTGTCCAGATATAAAAGGCCTTCAAAATCTCAACGTCTTTTCAGTTCAAGCATAAACGGAGACCAGCTTCAATTATTTTGTTCTGATTTCACATCTCTGGGAGAGAGATTCTCATGAGCATAACTGACTCTTATTCCAATCACGGCTGAGTGTGAGTGGAGAGGGGAGGTAGGTGTGGGAGGGTGGGTTAGGTCGGCTACCTTTACCTGTCCTCCACAGGGTCTTTGGCCCCGGGCTTTTGAGAAGGGAATCTTGTCAAAGGAGAAGTGCAAGTCAATTAATTCATCCATCACATAACTGACGGAAGTAGAATGCAGGTCTACCTGGGAAATTTTATTTTCTATATTCTGCATAGTATGAATTCAGCATGAGTAGGTTCATTTCTGACTCCCGCTAAGTTGTATAAAGTAATGAACAAAATGCAAACAAATAATTAAGGAAACGCTGCTGTTCAGACATGTCATGGGATGCTTTCAAGCAGCATTTTTGCACGTCCGTGGGATTTTCAAAATATTTGTTCATCTGATGATGTCTAAGACATCTGATTCTGATGCGCGGAGTCTGCTGTGTGTGTCAATGCCTAGCGAAGGGAAGTAGAAATCATTTCAAAGCTACATGTGAAAAGTGAATATTATCTACATGTCTTTAATGATAAAAGCAATGCATCTTCCTTTTATAATATCCAGACAATGCATTATTTTGTGAAGACAGAAGTGAAAAAAAAACACTCCAATCTGCGGCCAAGATAATTACCACATGCGTTTTGGCATAGAACCTTTCAGACTTTTTCTTAATGAATATTTTGCGGAGGCGGTTCTGTTGGTAGTGCCATTTTTTCATTTGCCAACGTACTGCAGATTCCTCCCATATTGCTAAATATAGTCCCACACAATTATTTTTAATGACTCCACTGGACTTCTTCGGGTGGTATTCCACGGTGTTTCCAGATCTCTTCTGATGCTCAGTTCTTTTTGGTTTCTAGTTATTTTCTATTGTCAATAGGATATCCTTGTACCATGTCTTTGAACACTTGTCTGATTATTAGTGTGTATTTTTAGAAGTGGAATTGCTGGGTCAGTGAATATACATTTGAAATGTTGCAACAGATTGCCAAATTACCCTCCAGGAAGGTCTTTTGCAGTTTATAGTTTTAGAGCAGTCTTTGAGGGCATCTGTTTTCCTTACCTCATTAAAGCTGACCATTGTCAATGCTTTTCATCGTAGCAATGATGAGCATGCAAAGTGATATTTCATTGGGAGCACCCTGCTTTGCCATTGCCGTGGCTCCAGAGAAGACTGGTTCAACCTTGATTTAAACATGGATTTAAACATCCCCGTCCTAAAGTAGGAGAGTTGGCTCCAGGGAGTTAGAGTTTCAGGGGCCTGAGAAAGTGCAAAAGTCAGGCATCACAGGGGCTTTGTTCTGTGCCGTTAATTCAAGCAATTTGCAGTTGCTACATTAGCAAAAGGTCTACAAAATTGTGTTGATGATCCTGTCTGGTGGACTCACCCGGGAGGAGTCAGGTTGGACTTTTTGTCTTGCTAACTTTGTTTTGTAAAGTTTATGGGTTTATTTCTTCAGAGAGGGTGAGAGAGATAGACACTCCTAAGAGGGTGCTCATTCTGCCATCGGCCTCCAGCCTTGGCCAGCCCGGACTGCGGACACGTACAAACATCCTGGCTGACTCCGGGCACCACTGCCTGGCCGCTGGTGAACTGTTTATACTGCATCCCTATCCTGCATTCTTTTCTTTTCTCTTTTTGAAAATTTTTTTGAGAAGTTTTTCCTATAGGGCATATGCGCTGGCCAGAAAGACAGGCAGAAAGTAAGAAATCACTCCCTGGGGGGATGGCCATGCCACAATCGCTTCTCCATTTTCTTTCAGGATCTTGGGCACACATGCACATGTGCTCAGAGTGAGTTTAAGCCACCGAGTCTGGGACTCGAACCGTGGTCGACTATGTGGGAGTCCAGCGACATCGCCATTATACCCACTGCTGGTCCCATTCTTAACTTTGCTACAAACTGGTGACAAGTAACTTATCAGATTTTGGTGCATTTTCTTTTGTAGCCCTCATCTCTTATCCTTTAAACCTTACTGCAATTAACTAGTTGTTCAGTTACCAATGCAAAATAATTACGCCTTCCAGTTCAAGTCTGTCCTTGAGCCTTCGACTCCTCATTGGACACGGGCCCTCAGTGCCAGTGATTTCTTCCTCAGAACAGGGGATATCTGCAGAGGCGTAGAGAGCGTCTTTTGCTTTCTGTAGCATTTGGCTAGCGTTCTCCAGATGGGTGTTCCGGGCGGTGTGGGTGATGTTCCTGGGCTTGGCTCTCACAGCAGCGTCTCTGCACCCTGAGGGTGGTGTGCAGTTTCAGAGCGGCTGCAGTCTTACTCCTTCTCCTTGGACCTCTTCGGCCTTCTCCGTTTTTGATTACTATGACAGCGTGGAGCAAGTGGTAATATGATTCTCGCCCTCTCTCTTTCCTGGCAGTTAACAGGTTGGAATGCAATCTTGTTATGGCATCCAACATCCAATTTTTGTATTAGCTTGTGTCTGAAGCTCAGTTATAAGCCAAGCCTGCAGGCTCGTTTGAAGAACAAGCATCAGTATCACTTGACAGGTTCTTGAAATGGTGACGGGTCTTCTGCCTTCACACCTATTAACCACAGTGCAGTGTAAGTGCGACTCAAGAACGTAGGAAACAAAGCGAACTCACTGACGGTTACTACCCAGCCCAGGGAGGACGAGGGGAGCACCTTGCCTTGCAATGGCCATGACTTCAGAGGAGGCTGGTTCAGCCTTCGACTTGCTATTAATTATGGACAAATGCAGCCACGCTATGACAGCCGGGGGGCCCCCAGCAGTATTTAACGTTCTTCTATGTGAAGGCAGTGAACAGCAAAACTCGGGATGGCAGTAAGGCATCGTCCACTCCCCCTCCCCCCAACTAAGTTCATTAACCACCTAGAAGCTACTCAGTCTGCTGTTCTGTGTTAACTTCAGGCCCATGAAATCCTTAGCTTATCTCAAAAATAACTACCCCAATTACTGACTCAAGTCATCAAGACAAGGTGAATATTTTTACATTATAGAAAAATGCATCAATGTGCATGTTTTATTTTAGAAATATTGTTATTGTAAAGAAATTAGTGAAGTGGAACGTGTTTTCCTCACCTGGTCTGATATGGACTGCCTCACGTCTGCCCTCACCATTGCCTTTGGTGTGGGAGACAACATTTATCATATAATTTAGGACCCTTCTGAGAATGGAAGGACAAAAGATACGAGTTCGGACCATGAGACCAAACTTGGTTTTCCAGTGTAGGAGTCGGGACCCAGCACTCTGTGGCAGTCCCAGAAAAGCAAGGCCATCTAAACCAGGAATTCTGGAATGTTGGGCATTTTATAAAGTTTGCCCAAAGGATTTTGAGATAAATTTTAATATTACATCTTTTTTTAAAAAATCAATCTCTTTCTTTCTTTCTTTCATGAGCGGGAGCGTGAGAGAGACAGAGAGATGGCAGCCTAAGTACTGTCTTGATACTGCTCTTCACTCCAAGCCTCAGCCAGCCCTGGGTCACGGGTACGCACATGGCCACATACTCAGAAAGCTCTCTGGATGCAAACCCAGAACCCTGCCAAGTGGGCCAGACTTGCAGAAGGTGTTTTTTCCCCCACTGTTTTACCATTTGGTCCCAATATTTCATCTTACATGGAAAACAAAAAAAAACTTTCTTTAGCATTTCTTCCCCCTACCCTGAAGTCTTGCCTACAAGCATGCACGTGGACTCTCTCCCACTCTGTGACCTTCTGCTCCAGGCCCTCGTATGGCCCGGGACCTCCTGTTTCCCAGTCATGTCTGCCAGTGACCCAACTTTCTGTGGAATTTTCTTCTCAGCCATTTCCTAAAGGGAGAGTGCCAACCTCAAGTGGGATATTGGAGTTAACCAAATGAAGCAGATGCTTTTTTTTTTTTAAAGTTTTTTTGTGGAGGGATGGCCATAGTTTGGGGAGTGAGGAAGACAGAGGATGTCAGAGGTTGATTTTGGTTCTGGAGGGTTTCTGGCGAATCCAGCTTTACATTACTATTCTAGCAACATGATTGTTACTAAGCATACTCTGAGTAATTACCAGCAAATGTGTATTTTGAATGATACTTGGATCTAAGTATTGAAACAACTTCAAAATGATCTAGACCGAGTTCATTCACTATGGCCTTCTACTTGTCAATCCTGCAAGGTAAATTGTACATTGAGAAACACTTGGCACTTCATTTCCATGAAAATTTGTTTCAGGGCTTGAGTTAAGTCATGATTCATTGTATTATTTTCTAAATTAATTAATAAATTAATTAATTTAAAGAATTAGTTTATTTAACTTTATTTATTTATTTTAATCTGACCAGGGAGAGACAGAGTAAATGAGGAGAGAGAGAGTGAGAAAGCAAGCTGCTAGGTCCGGGACTCGAACTCTGGTCAGCTATATGGGAGTCCAGCATCCTTAACCACCACACCACCTGCCAGCCCCTCTAAATTTATTTTTAAAAGTTTGCTATGGGGCCTGTTCACTCGTGAAAAAGAAAGAGAGACAGAGAGAGAAAGTGAGAAATTACCCGTAAGCCCTCCGGTGGGATCGCCATTCCATAATCCCTTTTCTCCATTTCTCCTCTTGGGATTTTAAGCATGTACACACATGTGCTGGCATGTTACTGAAGCTGCCAGGTCCAGGACTTGAACTACACAGTCGGTCACGTGAGATCCAGCCATCCTAAGCTCCATGCCAGATGCTGGTCCTATTGTACTGCTATTAAACTGTTACATAGTTTTAACTTAATTATGTTAAATAAATGAAGCCTAACCAAATGATATATATTTGGATTCTGTGAAACAGATACTGAAGAATAATTCAGAGGAACTATCATGTGTCTATTAGACTCTTGCATAAAATATTTTTTCAAAGTAATTCATAATTTAAAAGAAATAGAGTACTACAAGGATTACAATACAAGTGAGTCATTACTGTTTCAATCCCCCACAAAGATTATCTTCAACTCTTATTAGAGATGTATTTTAGTATTAGCTTGACATATAGAAAGTATGAGAACAAAACTGCAAACAAAACACTTCTACGTCATTCTTGATTTTTAAAAAAATGGCTTAAGTAATGGATTAGAACTCAGCTCTCTGAACTTCTTAACACTCACATATAATTATATATGAGAGCTTTGAAAGTTTATGGAAAATGCATTCAAATAACTCTACATGCATTTCAAATTTTTTTGCACTAAAATTAATTCCACTTTTCCAAAGCTTTGTGAAGTTCCTTCATCTTTCTCTTTTAGATAGTAATCTGTACTGAGTGTCTGGAGCTTTATACTTTCATAAATGGTGCCTACGTATTTTGATTGTATTTCATGTTTCTGTGCAGTTTTTCTTTCCCCTGGAGTTCACATTCAGAGTTGTCTCAGTTTTATTTACTTCGATTCTTATATTCTTCCTTTTTTTCTATTTTTTTCTTTTATTTTTTGCTATCACGAATGTGCATTTGCCAGAGAGAGGGACAGAGAGAGAAAGGAAGACAGAGAGAGAGAGACAGGGAAAGGAGAAGTCATCCCCGGGGGGATGGCCACAATGCAGTCCCTTCTCCACTCTCCTCTCGGGATTTTTGGCACTCACACCCACGCAGCTGGCATATTTTCCAAGCCATCAGGTCTGGTCTTGAGCTGCGTAGTCAGCCACGTGAGACCCAGCCCTTGACCTCCATGCCAGCTGGCTGGCCGTCTATGTCCTTCTTATTATTTCGCACCGCCCAGAATTGTGAAAGAGCTCTCCCCTCCTCTTTTGATTACTTATTTTTTGCTTGTTTTTCTTTTTGGGAGGGGGTTGCACTATGCCATGATCTTCCTGCCTCAGCCTCCGGAGTAACTGGGCCGACAGACGTGTCTCACTGGGCCCAGCTTTGGGTGTGGGCTGGGAATCAAACCCAGGTCTCTGTGTGCTGAACCTGCTGAGCGGCAGTGCCCACTAACTTGAACTCTGACGGTGAGGCCCATTTCTCCTTTTTAACCCCTCGTTCCACAGCCCCCCCAAGTTCATGAGTATTTGCACACCACAGAGATACCACTTAGAGATGACACCAACCATCTCAAATCCTTTCTTTCCTGCTATCCTCTCATTATCTTTACTTCACTGTCATTTTATTCAATGTTGGAGGAGCCAGAGGACATAAAATATAGGCTTAATCCTTCATGACTAATGGAAATTACCCTGTCATGTTCTTTAAACATTTTACCTAGTCTTTACATCCTCTAAAGCGTAGGTAGTGCTGTCCCCATTCTCTAGAAATCCAGAAGATCAGAGATATTAAATGTCTTGATTATTAAAATTTGTTCACATAGTACCTTTGAGATTTCAAAGAAATCCTTGGCCTCTAAAGCCCATTCCTTCCTCACCCGACCCTCACAGACTCTCTTTTATGTGAAGGTATTGTCAACGCTTGCACTCCCAGAAAAGTTTCTTATCAAAATAATATCTTAATTTTTTGTGATATTTTAGATGAATTTCATTACTGAGCCAACTCATTTAACAGTTGATCACATTGGCAGGAAAGAGAATATATAATGAACATGCCTGAACATTTGAATATAAAAAAAAAATGAGTCATAACCTCAGGAAAACCAGGAGGGCCGAGGAAATATGGTGGTGCTTGGGGATAATGTGCTCTGATCAAGAGATGCCTCGTTGGGAACCAGCAGTTAGCGTAATGGCTATGTCGCTAGACTCCCACGTAGTCGACTGCAGTTCGTGTCCCGGACCCGGTGGCTTAAAACTCACGCCGGGCACGTGTGCGTGCGTGCCCAAGATCCCGAGAGGAGAATGGAGGAGAAGGGATTGCGGCGTGACCATCCCCCCTGGGCAGTGATTTCTCGCTTTCTGTCTCTATGTCTCTCTCTGTCTGTCTGGCGAGCGCACGCGCCCTACAGTGAAAATCTCTCCAAAAAAAAAAAAAAAAAAAAAGAGATGCCTCGTGACCCTTGGCCATCATTTGACAATGCTGTGAAAAGAGACTGTGAGGACTCAGGGGAGAACAGCTTCCAGGGCTAACAGTACAGGAGCTGATGACACCAGACAAACGTGGTTCCTAGCGCTTTGCAAAATTACACAGTAAATGAAGAGAACAGAAGCTGCTGATCGGCTCTCTCAGGGATTTAATATAGCACTTAGTAGCCAATACCAGAAAATGTTAGGTAGGAAATGAATGAAAATTAGTGCATCTCTAAGCCCTGTTGCTTTCACTGAAAACTATCAGAAGTATTTGTTTAAAGATGAAAGTCAACCTGCCGAGCTGAAGAATGAGTAGAAACAGTCTGTGGGACTTATCGTTACTATACGGCATGGAAACTTCATTCTATTAGGGGATGAGTTAAGATCTGAGGATGTGAAACTACGGTATGCAATCCTGAGCTGCAGCCATAGTGAGAGAAGTTTCAGAGCTTTGTTGACCACGCGGTACATAACCAGGGGAGACGGGAGCGAACGTGTTGGAAATTACCGTCTAAGCCTCTGCCAACAACCATGACGTCAGCGTGTGTGATATTTAACTTTCTGGATTATATTTCACCTTTTATCATACTAACTTTGAAATGCCAGCAATTGGGACTAGCAATTGGCGTAATGGCTATGTCGCTGAACTCCCATGTAGTCGACCGCAGTTCGAGTCCCAGACCCAGTGACTTAAACTCACGCCGGGTGTGTGTACGTGTGTGCCCAAGATCCTGAGAGGAGAATGGAGGAGAAGGGATTGCGGCATGGCCATCCCCCCTGGGGGGTGATTTCTCGCTTTCTGTCTCTCTGTCTCTCTCTGTCTTTCTGGCAAGCACATGTATCCTATAGCAAAAACCTCTCCAAAAACAAACAAAAAACCAAAACCAAAACCAAACCAAACAAACAAAATAAATGCCAGCAACTGATGCTTTACCTCATCCCAGAAAGCAAAAAGAAGTAGATATTTTGATAAGTCAGGGTAATAACAGAGTGACCACACATGTAAACAATAAAAATGGCTGCATTAAGTGGCAAGGCCGCCTTACTTTGGAGATGGAAAAACTGAGTCCCAAGGAGATGAGTTCTCCTAGTCTTGGATATAGTGGCTACCTTAGTAAATAAAAATAATGGCTCTTCTGTATAGTCTGATTTTAATAGGGCATGCTTTTCAGAATGGAGTAATTTATAAGAAACAAAATTAAAATGACAAATCCAATTCCCAATGATATGATTTTATTGGTACACTTCGGAAAATGAGCGTATTAGAAATGTCAAATTCCTCATAATTCTCTTAACGATATTCCATTTCTCTTCCTAAGAGAACTACCATACTTGATTCTTATTGTGCTTTTGAATACCAGTGATCTTTATTCCTTTAGCGGATATTTCGTATGCCTACGATGTGCTGGGGTTGTGCTGAGCTAGGGGAGTGGGTTGGCGAAGGAGTATATAAATACTGCAGCAGAGACCCTCTCATGCTATAGCGCTGATTCAGGGGAGAACTAGACTTTCTATTCTGGTGGCAGCAGGCAACCGAATGAATTTTGTTCTTATTTCTAATGTCCATGATTTATGGTTTTCACAGGAGCTAACGCATAATTATTCTGATGTTATACACACGTGGTCTGGCTAGATAGCCATGGCTGTGGAATTTGGTTCCTTAGCAACTGCAAAGGTACCTTGGGAAGGAGAAAAAGAAAATGGTCATGAAATACTCAAGGACAATGAGTCAAAAAGTCCTTATCAGAAACCAAAGGTTAACCTGCAATAGAATAGTTGTTGGTATGCAGTGAACAATATTTCAGATAAAAAGCATAATTTAAAATAGGATTCTTTTATTACTTTTTTTTTCTTTTTTTTTGTCCTTTTTTTTTTTTAATTGCCAAAGGTCTCATGCACTTACTAGAGAGAGAGGAGAGAGGGAGAGAGAGCTAGCACCCCCCAATAGGACATGGCCATGGCCACGCTGCCATCTTCCTCTGTATCTCCATCCTGCCACATCGGGAGCATGCACATATATGTGCCAGTTGTTCCCGAGCTGCCAGGGCTGAGACTTGAACTGAAGTTGACCATATGAGATCCAGCTCCCCCAACTCTTAGGTTTCAGGGCTGGTCCTCCAAAGAACATTTATATGGTCATAGTCCCAACTTTGTTTTTTGATCTCTGGCCCCTCCTCTGAACTCTAGACCCATATACCAAGCCGCCTGTGTATATCTCGGTGAATAACACAGTTGCCGGGACTGGGACTCAAACTGCAGTCAGCGAGTGTGATCTGGCTCCCGACGCCAGGGCCTAAGCAATGCACTACGGGGCGAGCCCCTCTGGTGATTGTCCCGTTAGAAAGCACCACTGCTGCGTAGATAAGGGAGGGCAGGAGGTGGGAGTGGTTACCTACGGTCGCTTGCCCTGGGTGCATGGCATACTGAGGGCAGGACAGTTAGGACAATTTCCAGACCCACAGTCTGCTACTTCAACTTCACATCATTTGAACTTAAGCCGCTTAAGAAGAATGTTTATTAGGCTCTAAGTGCTCCCATTTTTAGAGGTAGCATCCCAAAATATATCAACTATAAAGACATATATCCACCTCCCATATTATGTATACTAAATATATGATTAATCAAATATTTGGTATTATTTGCAAGAATAGAACTTCTCAGAGTGCTCCCTGCCTACTCATAGATGGGGTTAATTCTTTCTTCACTGTTGAATTAAACACCATCTGCTCACTCTCAGTCGAAAGTCTTCTAGTGGTTTTGCCCAACGAGCAATCTCATATCTGTAATGCATATGCCTATTCTGTGTGGCACTTCCTCCAGCCTGAGTCAAGGGTCTCTCTTCCCTCAGTTCTGGCTGATATCGGGGCTGACTGTAGCTCTGTGGGGGCCTGGGCTGAGACTCTCCATTACTGGGCCTCGATGACACGCCCTGGTTGCAGCAATGCCTGTTCTGGGGCTGTCTCCTGCTGGGAGCTGGGCCCTTTCTGAATTCAGCTGCTCTTTTTCCTGAGGTTCTTACTTTGATCAAAGCCTTCTTGGGGTGGATATGTTAGGAGTGTCCCCAAACTAGCATCTAGGCACCTGGATCATACACTCTTCTCTGCCATAATTGGGAAGCCAGTTACCTCCTAAAGGCTGTCTGTTCAAATTAGAAGAAACTTTACTAGCTACTGATGTGGAGATCTTTACCAGTGCTCTGTGCTCCCGAACCCCAGGATATATTCGATACAACCTAGGTCCCTCTTAGAATTTATACTTATGTTGGGACCAGCAGTTGGTGCAACGGCTAGGTTGCTGGACTCCCATGTAGTTGACAGTGGTTCAAGTCCTGGACCGGGTGGCTTAAACTCAGGCCGGGCGCGTGTGCGTGTGTGTGTGTGTGCCCAAGATCCTGAGAGGAGAAAGGAGGAGAAGGGATTGCGGCGTGGCCATCCCCCCCTGGGGAGTTATGTCTTGCTTTCTGTCTCTCTGTCTCTCTCTCTCTGTCTTTCTAGTGAGCTCACATGCCCTATAGCAAAAACCTCTCCAAAAAAAAAAAAAAAAGAATTTATACTTAGGTCAACACAACTCATTGCTATATGAAACAACAGGAAGGAAACAGGCTGCAAAATCAGACAGAACTGGGCTGGAATCTGCAGGGCCTGCTATTGTGTGGGTGGTATAGAAAAGACAAGGTACTCAACTGCCTGGAGTTGCAAATGATTTAATTGATCTTCCTTAATATTTGGCATAAACAAAAATAAAGGAAAGATTTTTGATGAAAGCTCATACAGTGGAGTAAGAGCGTAATATCTCAAGGGGGGCAAAAGCGACCCACGACCCAGCGAGCGACTGTCAGAGCACCGAGTGCATGTCGTCCTGGTCTCCTTGTGGCCTAGGAGGAGCTGGAAACATGACCTGTCGTAGTGCCTCGTTCATTGTGCGGTGGCCGTTGTTACCGGACAAAGGTACAACTCGTCACTGCAAGGACAGCAAAGATGGATTTGTTTGTCTTGTACAGTTTTCAGTCCCATTGAGGTTACCCTGAGAAGGTAGAAGTGAACGGATTTTGACATGAGTGTGGACCGAGCATGGTGAGAAAGCTCTCCTGAAGTGCAGTCTGAACCAAAAACAAGCTCCCAGAACCTCCGGGAGAAGCTAGCATTAGAGGTAGAGGAAATCAATTATGTGAGGAAATAAAGTCTACGATTTCCTACACGAACACGTCAACAGTCGTAAAGTCATTGCAGGGGAGGAGGGAGGCATTGAAGGAAAAGAATTTTGAGAATTTTCTGTTTTTGCTGGGAGTTATTGTTAATATTAACTGGCAGCTAACATGGTGGAGCCTTTAATAGAGGTTAAGCTCTTTTATTTATGTGTTTCCTTTGAGAAAGAGAGAGAAGCAAGCACCTTCAAAATGTCTCACACCACCATCCTCCCCAATCTTGCCAGCCAACCTGGATCGGGGCAAGTACATGGCTGCATGTGCAGGTCAGGTGGGGAACCGAACCTGCGGTCTTCCACGTGGGTCCAGACTCACTTGAGCAGTGTGTTACTGCTGTACCACCAAGCTGGCCTGAGGCTAACCGCTTCATCTGTGTCATCTCGCTTATCCTGCTTTAGAGGGGGCCTTCGAATCTTTATGAGGTAAAATTTACCTAGGATAGCAAAAGGTTCAAGCCAGAGACTAGTTTTAAAGGGCCTCTAAGACACTTGCATTATTTACAAGCTCTAAATAAGCTTTGCAACCAGTGCCTACGCACCCAAGTTTAATGACTAGAGGAAGGACACAGATCATTGATAACATAACCTGCTCTGGTAGAGACCTGGGTATAAAATAGTGATGACTTCAACAGCGGCTATTAAGACGTGCCATGCCATAGGGAGACTTTAGCGACCACCATGCTGTCATTTCTAGGCCATCTCTAATAAAGAAACAGCCGTGAGATAGCAGTTACTGGGGAGGTGGGTGGTGGGAGGAATGGGCCCCGTAGCTCAGGGGACGCCCCGTAGCAGATGCGTAGGACCACGAGCCTAGGGGTCTACTGCACAGGACTGTAGCTAAGCTTGTGTGTGTTTGCGATTTTTGTCACACAAATAGATTTTACTTGCTCTTGTCACAAAAAGTAACTGTGAGACGATAGGTATGCGAACTTGCTTCATGAGAGTAACCGTGCCACCATATAAATGTATCCCAGAACCTACCTCATGCTGTAAACCTCAAATATACATAATACATTTATTTTAAAGAAGCACTTGGGCCAAGTGGTTGTGCAGCACTAATGGAATTAGACCCACGTGTGAAAGGTCCTGAGTTTGGGACCAGGTGAGGGCATCAAGGTTATGTCACTGGATTCCCACATGGTTGACTGCGGTTCGAGTCCCAGACCTGGCAGCTTGAAACTCACACCAAGCGCCTGTGCATACGTGGCCAAAATCCTGAGGGGAGGATGGAGAATGGAGAAGGGATTACAGCATGTCCATCTTCCTGGGTGGTGAGTCCTCGCTTTCTGTCTGTCTCTCTGTCTCTCTGTGGAATGCATGCGCCCTGTAGCAATAATCTCTCTGTGAATGTACAAAACAGACAAAGATCCTGAGGTCATCTCTCAGGCTCCCCCTGAACACTCTGGGTGCATGTGGGACTGTGAGCCAGGACAGCCGGGAGTAGGGTGAGATTGTGGTGTGGAGACACTGTGGGGGCGTCTCTCCCTTTCTCTTTTTCTTTCTGTAATGGAAGAAATAAAATAAACTTTTGAGAAAAGTAATAACAGTAGTAGTGGGTTTTTTGAAAATTATTTATTTATTTATTTAATTTAGGATGTGTGCACTTGCCAGAGAGAGAGAGACAGACAGTGAGAGGGAAAGTGAGAAATTGCCCCCGGAGATGGCCACACCACCATCCCTGCTCCTCCATTCTCTTGCGGTTTTGGACATGCACACACCTGGACCCAGCATGATTTCCAAGCCTGCAGGTCTGGGCCTTGAACTGCCATTGGCCATGTGGGAGTCCCCCTTCACCACCATGACTCCTACTGGCCCTGTAATAGTGATACCTATAATGTGGATAATTGACTTTTTTTTTTTTTTGAGAGGTTTTTGCTATAGGGCGCGTGTGCTCACCAGAAAGACAGAGACATAGAGACAGGAAGTGAGAAATCACCCCCCAGAGGGGATGGCTATGCCGCAATCCCTTCTTCTTCATTCTCCTCTTGGGACCTTGGGCACACACGCACACATGCCCAGCATGAGTTTAAACCACTGGGTTGGGGACTTGAACCGTGGTCGACCACGTGGGAGTCCAGCGACATAGCCATTATGCTAACTGCTGGTCCCAATAATTGACTTTTGTAAAGTGTAAGTAATAATACTTTTAGGACACTTTCCCATGTTTATTGCTTCTTAACACACAGTCTAGAGAAAGCATACTTGATGTGTAAATGCAGCTTCAAAACATACCACAGAGGGAACAGCAGGTGGTTTGGCGGTTAAGGTGCTGGACACTTGCCAACCACAATTCGAACCCTGGGCCAGGCGGCTTGCTTTCTGATGTTCTCTCTCTCTGTGTGTGTCCCTTTCTGGTCAAATTAAAAAATAAATAAACGAATAAATAAAATTAAATAAGTAATTCTTTAATAAAAAAAATTCCTCAGACATAGTTCTCCTTCTCCCACATTTGGTAAATGCCGTTGTCCATAAGGTCTTGCAAGGAGAATTTTGGAAGACGTAAGGATATGAATTACGTTCAAGGAAGTTTGTGATGGAAGCCCCAGGAGAAATTTGCTCACTTTCTGATAATATTTAGCAGTAGGAACTGAGAGTAGACAAGCCTTCATCACAGAGCGTGCGTTCTGGCTGGTGTAGATCCATATTCATCCACCCTGCTTGTTAGGGAGGGGAAGAAAGCTTAGAGAACTAGATATAGGGAGTTCTGTACTTAACCTAGGTCATGCCCAAGTTCAGTTATAACTATCTGTCTATTCTAAAAAATAGATGCATCAATACAGTGGATACAAACTGTTGGATTTGTCTAATTGGCATTTTCTACTATGTGATTTAGATTTTCCTTTGGTGTATTGAACTCCATCCTCTCTACTTTCTATTCAGCTGGTCTTCCGTTCGGTTTTGTCTTCTGAGATACAGGGTGTGGAACATTACTACCCTGGTCGTCCTTCCCTACCCAATGCCCCAACCCTGCATCATCCCCCCAGTTCCCAATCACAAATACGTTACGTGTGAGCTAACGCGCCTTACAGAGTGTGTCGGAGTGACACCTGCTATCCAGAGAAGGGCACTAGGTCCCCTCTAGTCACTGCGATGCTGTCTCCATCAGCTTAGAGCATGGGCCATATACAATAAACTCATTGTTGGCCAGAGGAGTCGCTTGAGGCAAAGAATGTTCAAAGAATCATGGGTCGTATGAAAGGATGCCGAGCAGGGTCATGAGCACCATCTGTGCATTAGCTCGTGTGCTCGCCCACTCTAACCAGAAAACAGCCCCAGCTCATGGGTGCCTTTACATTTGGTAGAAGGCCATCATTTATATTGTAAAGAAGAAAAAGTATTTTTTAACTCACAATGCAACTCCACTTAGTAGAGTGGGTATTTAGAAAATAGCATATACGGATTTCAACACATTCTAGTAAGAGGCTGAATCTTTTTTGACAAGGTGACTTTGTTTCCTGAGAAAATGTGAATGGGAAAATTATGGAATGCCATGTTTTGTTTAACATCATTCTGTGGTTCTCTTTTCAAATGAAACACTAGATTAAAATACAACATCAGTGAACATGACCCACGTTGAGCAACTATGCTCTTTTTCTGACTTGTTCATTTATCTGAAAAATTTCAGCAATATTCTAGCTAGAAAATATTGCCAGAAATAGAATATTTGCCTTTAGAGAAATATATTGATTCACTTAATAACAGAAAAATAAGTGGAAAATTGAATGCTCAGAACAATGCTTTTTCTGCAATTTGGAAAGGGTCAAAATCAAGAAATAAAATTGCATGTATATTTTTTGAAGACTGAAATCTGTGTGGAACTGTATATAGGATAGCGTTTTGGATATTAGGATGCCCAAATAAACTCAAGTAGTTCTAAATTAGCAATTGAAGACCAAAAGTACTGGCAAGCTGATAGGAAACTCTTACAATAATCATAGTCCAAAACATTTTCTTCTTCTTTTTTTTTTTGTTTTTTTGGAGAGGTTTTTGCTATAGGGCACATGCGCTTGCCAGAAAGACAGAAAGAGACAGAGAGACAGAAAGCAAGAAATCCCCCCCCCCCCCAGGGGGAATGGCCACACCATAATCCCTTCTCCTCTATTCTCCTCTTGGGATCTTGGGCACGCACGCACATGTGCCTGGTGTGAGTCAGAGACTCGAACTGTGGTCGACTACATGGGAGTTCAGTGACATAGCCATTATGGCAACAGCTGGCTCCGGTCCCAAATATTTTTTAAAAATAAATTACTGTCTTTAGAAAACTAAAATGTTCATAGAAAACTGTTTCATGTTTGAGTGTGTTCTAGAAATTTTGCATATCATTATCCCTTAGAGAATCAAAAGTATATTTATATATTTAAAAATTTAGGTACCTATTTTTCTATTACACATTCTCCAAATTTGTTTGTTCATTTTATCATTTTTACAATATCATCTATAACGTTTTGCCAAACACAGTCTTCTCTTAGACTATATCAACACTTTGAGAAACGCTGATTGGACTTCCTGGTGACTCTTCCCACATTGCATAGAACTAGCCGCTTGTGCTTCCATCCTGCACGTTCTTCCGAGCATCGCATTCCACACAGAGTTCTTCAAAACGCTGTTCGATTGTTTCTTTGCTTAAAGTCATTTCCTAATATTGAAAGGATTTTATCTGTACAAAAGAAAACACTCTGAGTTTCAGTGTAACACAGAGACCTTTTCACTGCTTAGTTAGAGGACTGCTGTTTGGGAGTCGTGAGTGTTCCGGAACATGCTTTGCGCATATGGCTTAAGGTAGATTCTCCGGTAGTTTCTTGACCACATAACTGACTTTCTGTCTAACTATTGGAAATGAAAACAGTGGCACCCAATCTCCATTGCAAAGCTAGCCTGCAGCCCCACAGGTATGTTTATGCAATGGTAGACCCATAGAAGTAGGGCTTTCGCAAATGATACTGGGGTAATGATTTTTTTCTTTCTATAAAGGAAAAGCTATGAAACACAGGAAATTAAGCTTGATTAAAAAAGGATGTTTAAATATTGATGGGACAGCCTTGTAAAGACAAAATACAGGATTCAGTTGTCTCATTTTTTTGTCTTAATTGTGTTATGGATATTAACAGCACACCCTTAAAAAAAGATAAAGCTGCCAAATACAATCCTGTTCATATTAATTTTATAGAATGATTTTATTTTCATTAATAATGTTAAATATCATAAAATTAAAATAGATGTCTAGTACTAGGTTTACTAGGAAAAATAGACTTCCCTAGGAAATTTTAAAAAAGAGAATTAGTTCGTGGTTTTCATACTTTGATATTATCACATATTTTTCACAAATCTGAAATGAAGACTCTAATTAGTTTCTTTTCCTGCTTAGAGCTAATACAAATTTGAAACCTTAATGCCTTTTGATATAGTCTAATCTTACTTTCATTCATCGTGAAGCCTTAGTTTTATCTTTGTTGTTGTTACTATTGTCAAAGATATCTGGACATTATTCATAGGGAAGGGCCAAAGGAAAAAGACATCACTCTGCTCTGTTTCTGTAGCAGAATTGCTTTTCCCCCAAAGGGAGATATTGCAAAGGGATCTGATTGCAGTGTTTAAGAAAAGATTGAGCTGGAGAAGTTCCAGAGAAAAGGGCCTAAAAAGAGCTGAGAAGAGCAGCTAAAGAGAGTCTAGAATAGACTTTGCAGCCTGAAGAGAACAAGGCAGAGAAGGGATAGCACTGAGGGCTAAAAAATCATGATGTATGTAAAAGGAGGGGTGTGGCTTGTTTACCAGTTTGCTGACATTTGAAGGGAATCATTTACAGACTGAGTAAAAGAAGTAGTAATTGAGAAAATGGGTAATTCTCATATTAAACTAATAACTCTAAGTAGCAGGGTTAATAAAACACACACAGGAAAAGAGTTTGGACAGAAAATGTGAACGGTGCACCATATTAACGGAGCAGTTAACTTGGGAAGGCAGGGACATTGGGAATATTTCTGTTATTTTGTTGTCAGAGTTTTACAAAGGCCTTAGTCATGGAGTGTACAGCATTTGATGATTTGCATGTTGTAAATAAAGACCCACCATGACTGATTTCAAGCTACCAATAGTTAATGCCTGGCTTCCAAAGTTCATCAATACGTGTAATTGTTTCTCAACTCATTGAACGTACCACTTATATTTTCACAAAGTCTATGAGCAAACGTAGTCATTGTCAGAAAGAAAATTGTTCTGGTTAGAAAATTAGTCGTGAAACCTACACTACTCTCATAAATTAGCGTAAAACTGTATTAAAATGATGATGAAAAAATATAATCACGTATGTGTCCACTTTAATTCATATAAACCCCTCATTTGGTTTTCACCCATCCATCCAGCCATCTCCCCATCTGTTAGTTCATTGATTCATCTCCTACTGCTTCTCTGTGTGGCATGAGATGTGGGTGATAAGAACATAGAGGAGCTTGGGAACCAGCAGTTAGCGTAATGGCTATGTCGCTGGACTCCCACATAGTTGACCACGGTTCGCGTCCCGGACCCGGTGGTTTAAAACTCACGCCAGGCGCGTGTGCATGCATGCCCAAGATCCCGAGAGGAGAACGGAGGAGAAGGGATTGTGGCGTGACCATCCCCCCTGGGGGGTGATTTCTCGCTTTCTGTCTCTATGTCTCTCTCTGTCTGGCGAGCACACGCGCCCTATAGCAAAAACCTCTCCAAAAAAAAAAGAAAAAAATAAAGAACAGACTCAGGAGCTTAATGCGGACTCCACAGTCTGGGTGATGGCAAGCTGTAGACGCAGGCCTGCTGGCAGACAGTCCACACAGTATTTGTGGGCAAGTAGAAGGTGCTCATTCTGAGGGTCTGAGGAACGTGGGGCATGTACTATGACCTTTTCCAATTACTGTTGAGTCTCTTTCTTTAACTGTGCCCAAGTGTTCATGATTTCTTGCTAAATAAATGGCAATGCTAAAACCAAGTATGAAAAAATAATAGCAAGACAATGAGTTGTAATTAACTGAGCTAACAGCTTCATGTAAGCAAAATGAACAATTTCTAGGGGCTTTTATGTACTTACACCAATGCACTGAAAGAATGACGATTATACATTTGTTCTAGAAAGTGGCTGGAAGGTGTTAAACTGCTTAGCTCTATTACAAAGAAAAGACTGACTTAGTAATTAACATCAGGGCATTCATTTCATAAAGGGTATTAGTTAATGTCTTTTCATAAAGTGGGAAAGATTAAAATTGGAAAAGATGCAGAGCTAGTGGCTCTTTTAGGTTGGGAAACTTCTTTCACTCTACCCAAACTATATTATTCTCAAGATGTTTTTAGCCATTCACTGCAAGCTTCATGGCTGGCTTTGCAGGATAAGCAGGAGGTTGGCCTTCGGTTGTGGATATGCTGAGTTGAGTTGGTTCGAGTAGGGAGCTGAGTATCTGTGTTTCAGCTCGGAAGAAACTCATCATTGATGAAAAAGTTGCTTTCAGTGAAAGAAATGGGAAGTGGAGCAGCGTTTACTTAGATAGTCAATTATATATTCACCAGTCGTGGAAATCTGGACTTCTTTTGGATAAAATGTAAAAATAAACAAGTAAATCAGAATATTTCCAATTTCATTTTCTTTAGATATATGAGTAAAATGTCACCTGGTTGTACACAAAAGATACGTTTGGAACGTTTATTATTTATTTAGGTCATTAGCTAATAACTTCATGCATTGCTAATTATTTGTTATCAACACATTTTCAAATAGTTGGATACAAATCTTGGCTCTCCTGAAGCTCACTTACAGATTCTATTTGGAAAACAATTTGGAACTTTGCTGTGGACTTCCAAGATACTCAGGTCATGCACTTTTTTTTTTTTTTTTTTTTTTGGGGGGTTTTTGCTAAAGGGCACATGAACTTTCCAGAGAGACAGAGAGAGAGAGAGAGACAGAAAGCAAGAAATCTCTCCCCACTAGGGATGGCCACGCTGCAGTCCCTTCTCCTCCATTCTCCTCTCGGAATCTTGGGCACACACACACACACGCGCCTGGCTACTACACACATTACCATCAACAGACAACCATCCCATTTCTGTTTTCCAAAAATGTCTTCCCTCTCTACTTTTCTCCTCTTTTCTTTCATGGGACTTTGCGTGGGACTCCAAAGATACTCAGGTCATGCCTTTTTTTTTTTTTTTTTTTTTTGAGAGGTTTTTGCTAAAGGGCACATGAACTTGCCAGAGAGACAGAGAGAGACAGAGAGACAGAAAGTGAGAAATCTCCCCCAGGGGGGATGGCCATGCTGTAATCCCTTCTCCTCCATTCTCCTCTCGGGATCTTGGGCATGCACGCACACGCGCCTGGCGTGAGTTTAAGCCACCGGGTCTGGGACTCGAACTATGGTCGACTACATAGGAGTCCAGCGACATAGCTATAACGCTAACTGCTGGTCCCAGGTCATGCACTTTTATAAACTGCATGTCTAGTACAATGGGTGGCACAGAATAGTAGGTGCTCAGTGAATGATTATAAAGTGGATAGAGAAGCGTGAAGAAATATTAAATCACAAAACCTTATCTTTAACTTGACACATTTATTAATGATTTTGGCATTCAGATCTTTCCTCATTCAGACCTAAGTGATGAATACGCAAATGTGGGACCTGGGACCCCATCAGTATGCTCACTTTTCTTCATAATGCCTGCGGTTATTTACAGTATTCGATGGTGGTGGAAAAGATTTTCATGGAGTCGACATCATCATATTGTATCATTTATTCCCAAAGTAACAGACATTGAAAGGATCGAGGTCAACCAATGATCATTTTACTGAAGTGAAACGTTTTTTTGAAAGGTGATTGTTAGCCTGCAGAGAGGAGGAGGATTTGCAAACTCTGTCTAGCTTAGTGCAATTTAGCTTCCTGTATTATCTGCTTACTGCGGATATATAATAAAACCTGTTCTTTTTCATGTGTGCTACAAAACTCTCTCGGTAATCATGCATTTACTAATCTTTCCTATTTGCATGTTTTATTAGTGCCTTCACCTCTCTGTCTCTCTCTCTTTAACAAAGAGCACTTCTAAAAAAAGTGTTTTTTTAAAGAAGATGTATTTATTTATTTATAATGAGCAAGAGAAAAAAAAGACAGACCGCACTACCAACGAAATCTTGGCACCACGATCCCCCTCTAGCATAGCCAATCCCTGATGGGCACATATGGGCCTGGTAAACCCAGGGGGTCTGTGTGCAAACCCAGGACCTTCCCATGCGGATCAGCCTCGCAGGAGGGTGCATTTCACTGCTGCACCATTGCCAGGCCCTACCTGCCTTCCCCCTTCCTGCTGGAACTGGAGCACCAGTGGCACATGGGGCTCTGTGCAAAGTGCTGAGGCTACAGATTCCTTCTGCCAAACACCTAAATCGGAGCCCTTAGGATGATGAACACGGCCTGACTGCGCCACCAGCACACCACAGCCGCGTTGCCTG